>NC_064626.1:101969105-102272135 GCF_023864275.1 Schistocerca cancellata
TCCAATGAGCTCTCGCTTGGCACCACTGAAGTCGCAAATGGAAGCGGTCTGGGGTCAGTGGAATGCACGCTACAGGGTGTCTCGCTCGGAGCTGTCCTTGAAGTAACCGATTTCTGACCGTTGTGTCGCTGTGGTGTCAACTGCTGCTCAGCTTGCTGCAGCAGATGCCGCAGATGCAGTACGATGCTCCAGAGCCATGCACCCAACACAATGGTCCTCCCTCGCGGTTGTGCCACGTGGCCACCCAGCGCCCGGTCTGGTTGCGGCCGTCACTCCCGCGACCACCGTTGCCAGCAGACGTGTACAAATATTTCTGCAGCATCGCAGAAGCCAACATCCAACTTCTAGTAGACATGTTACACGACATTGGTCAAACTCAATGAGATGCTGATTCTTCTTCTTCTTCCGTGTCCGGATGCACCAATTATATCTTCCCTTCGCAGTAATTAGCAACGTAGATTGCTTTGTCATTTACTTTCAAAATATCATCTTTAGTGCATGTTAAAGACATATCTGGGCAGATCAGTAGGTGGTCCAAGTCCTGTATTGCTCCGCATTCACACCTATCGCTATCACTGTAGCCCCATTTAAATAGGTTTGATTGGCACCCAGTTACTCCAGTGCGCAGCCGGTTTAATGACCTCCAAGTTGTAAAAGGTAGTTGAAGTCCTGCAGATCCCTCCTCAAGTAGTTCCATTGTGGAGTGTGGCACCATTTCTTCCCAAAGAGATAGCCGCCTTGCGGCGGGCTTGGTGGCGAGCTCTTCAGTAGTTTCAATGAAACTCCTGCGGGATTTCAGCCGGACACGTTGTTTTCGGTGCATATGCATCGGGTGTCGAGGATCATTCTTTTGTTTTGATCTTTCGATCTCGGCGGCTACTTGTCTGCGGATAGTGGGTGGTGCTATGCCTATGATGGGGTAAATGATGTCTGTGGGAGTTGGTTTGAGGCATCCTGTGGCAATACGTACAGTTTCGTTTACGGCGACGTCAACTTGCTTAGTGTGAGCAGAGTTCCTCCAAACAGGCGCCGCATATTCCGCTGCTGAGATACTCAGCGCCAGACCCGTGGTGCGCAAAACATGTGGTCAAACTCAATGAGATGCTGATAATGGCGTCTCTGTCGCTTTAAAGGAATTCTTGACTAACACCAATTCACCACGTTCAATCTCAAAGGTAACTAACACTCACTACCGTTAGAACGTGTATGTAAAGCAAGCCTGATTTGCGTTCTCAAAGCGACGCTATTATCGCAACTCTTATGCTTACTGGATCCAAATTTTAATAATCATTTTTCAGATGTAGATACATGCCTACAAACTTTCGTTTTTGTCGCAAATCCCGTTCTTCGTATTGCGACTTCTTTCCGTCAGCATATGTGTACTCGCTTGTTCGGACTCCAACAGAGTGTAAAGTAATGCTTGTCTGGCGCCTTTTATGGCCCTAGACACGCACCGGGATACCGACACACCAATTTTGTGTTGCAACTTACATAAGAGACGACCGATTTGGCTCAGCGATCACAGCGCCGCCCTGTTCCTATCGCTGGTTGCGAATTTTCTTCGTTGAGAACATATTCGACGAGATGCCTCTTAGTTATACATAGAAATTAAAACTTGGGTTTGTCATGGCTCCTTTAGAAGCAACAAGGCCAAGAAAAACCGAGAGAAAGCTGTGGCAAATTAGTGGTTACTTCTAAGAAGGAAATTCACCCATGTTCTGTTAGTTAGAGAGCTGGGAGTCAATGATTTCTGTAATTATTTAACAATGGATTAAACATGTTTTTCGGAGGTGCTGAAAATCATCAGACAATTCTAAATGAAGAAAGAGGGAAACACAGGCATCAAACAATGTTGAGACGCCCTGCTAAACCCACAGGACAGGACAAGTAGTAGGAATTGTGGAAAGGGGCCAGAATGAGCGTCTGTCAGTCACACTCCAAACACAACACTTTATTTAGTTGTCCAAACGTTACAGCGCAACTCCTAAGCTTCACTATCGACAGAAAACAATTCTAAAACGGCTGAAGGCCCATGAATTAAATACAGCTGCTATTGTTTTTTCTTTTTCTATCTAAGGCCAAGTGATGTAAGACTAGAATAGTCAGACAGATTAAGTTTTTAATAGCGGCTGGAGGTCCATAAATGTAGAACAACGTAACTACAGTTACATTTCAATAGACAGAAGTCCCAAGCTTTACGACCAATAAGAAACCTTTCTTCAAAGGGCTGAAGGCCTTTTTTTCTTTTTTTTCTTTTTGTTTTAAAAACTGCAACACATTTTCCAAGGCAGAAGGTCCAAAGCTTTTAATCTTAAATAGAATTTAAGGCCAAGTGATGTAAGAATGCAAAATTTTAAAGCGACTGAAGGCCCATCATTTTAAGAACAACACAGCTACAGTAAATTTTCAACAGGCAGAAGGCCCAAAGCTTTATCTTGAAAGAATGTAATAATTCATAAATAAGAACCTTAAAACTGAAAGCAGCTGAAGGCCCATGCCTCTTAAAAACAACACAACGCAATAAATTTTCAACAGGTAGAAAGCCCACAGCTTTATCTTCCATAAGGTAATACTTGATAAGTAAGATCCTGAAAACTTAAAGCGGCTGAAGGCCGATGCATTTAAAAGCAATACAATAAATTTTCAACAGCCAGAAGGCCACAGTTTTATCTTCCGACAACGGTAGACCTACTTTTGAAACGGCTGAAGGCTGTCCCCTGGGGCAAGTAGAGTTGCTACGCCTCCAATGTGGAATGCTGTCGAAAAACGATACACCGTGAAAAGTTATTACTCACAGCCGGTCGACTCAGATGACGTTGTTTCTTCATGTCTGATGAAACAGAATGTTTTTACTTAGCGGGTATGCACTAGCGTAGTTAATATTATATGTTAGTGTGATTTCGGCAGATTCTTTCAAAACAAAATTCCAGGAACGCGAGGCCTTTGCAACCACTTCTGTCTCATTGTATAGCATCCTACGTCCCTCTGTAAGAGACTGCTCAGCCACCACACATTTGTCAGGTTGTAATAACTGGGTATGGCGTGAAGCTCAATAAATCTGTCATTGATGGTACGAATAGTTTGGACAATATACACTCCTGGAAATTGAAATAAGAACACCGTGAATTCATTGTCCCAGGAAGGGGAAACTTTATTGACACATTCCTGGGGTCAGATACATCACATGATCACACTGACAGAACCACAGGCACATAGACACAGGCAACAGAGCATGCACAATGTCGGCACTAGTACAGTGTATATCCACCTTTCGCAGCAATGCAGGCTGCTATTCTCCCATGGAGACGATCGTAGAGATGCTGGATGTAGTCCTGTGGAACGGCTTGCCATGCCATTTCCACCTGGCGCCTCAGTTGGACCAGCGTTCGTGCTGGACGTGCAGACCGCGTGAGACGACGCTTCATCCAGTCCCAAACATGCTCAATGGGGGACAGATCCGGAGATCTTGCTGGCCAGGGTAGTTGACTTACACCTTCTAGAGCACGTTGGGTGGCACGGGATACATGCGGACGTGCATTGTCCTGTTGGAACAGCAAGTTCCCTTGCCGGTCTAGGAATGGTAGAACGATGGGTTCGATGACGGTTTGGATGTACCGTGCACTATTCAGTGTCCCCTCGACGATCACCAGTGGTGTACGGCCAGTGTAGGAGATCGCTCCCCACACCATGATGCCGGGTGTTGGCCCTGTGTGCCTCGGTCGTATGCAGTCCTGATTGTGGCGCTCACCTGCACGGCGCCAAACACGCATACGACCATCATTGGCACCAAGGCAGAAGCGACTCTAATCGCTGAAGACGACACCTCTCCATTCGTCCCTCCATTCACGCCTGTCGCGACACCACTGGAGGCGGGCTGCACGATGTTGGGGCGTGAGCGGAAGACGGCCTAACGGTGTGCGGGACCGTAGCCCAGCTTCATGGAGACGGTTGCGAATGGTCCTCGCCGATACCCCAGGAGCAACAGTGTCCCTAATTTGCTGGGAAGTGGCGGTGCGGTCCCCTACGGCACTGCGTAGGATCCTACGGTCTTGGAGTGCATCCGAGCGTCGCTGCGGTCCGGTCCCAGGTCGACGGGCACGTGCACCTTCCGCCGACCACTGGCGACAACATCGATGTACTGTGGAGACCTCACGCCCCACGTGTTGAGCAATTCGGCGGTACGTCCACCCGGCCTCCCACATGCCCACTATACGCCCTCGCTCAAAGTCCGTCAACTGCACATACGGTTCACGTCCACGCTGTCGCGGCATGCTACCAGTGTTAAAGACTGCGCTGGAGCTCCGTATGCCACGGCAAACTGGCTGACACTGACGGCGGCGGTGCACAAATGCTGCGCAGCTAGCGCCATTCGACGGCCAACACCGCGGTTCCTGTTGTGTCCGCTGTGCCGTGCGTGTGATCATTGCTTGTACAGCCCTCTCGCAGTGTCCGGAGCAAGTATGGTGGGTCTGACACACCGGTGTCAATGTGTTCTTTTTTCCATTTCCAGGAGTGTATATTGTGGATAAAATCTTCTCGGTTTTCTATCCGCGTCAGTTCCAATAAAATTCTCGAGCTTTCGGTGGCTACCTCCGCCATCGTCGTCAGGAGTAAAGCTACATAGTATATTTTACCGCATTCACGTGGAATTTTGTAAACGCGAGGCTTCAAATGGTTCAAATGGCTCTAAGCATTATGGGACTTAACATCTGAGGTCATCAGTCCCCTAGACTTAGAACTACTTAAACCTAACTAACCTAAGGACATCACACACATCCTTGCCCGAAGCAGTAACCGAATCTGCGACCCTAGCAGCAGCGCAGTTCCCGACTGAAGCACCTAGAACCACTCGGTCACAGCTGCTGGCCAAAACCAATGGCGAACAATTGAAGCCCACTGATACATTGCATTGACACCCATTACATGAGAGGCTGAAAATGTTCTCCATGTAGATGAACATAACCATATCCAGTCAATGGTCGGTTCAGTTGGATCAGAGGACACAGGCTAAGTGAGATCCGAAATGTGAAATAATTTTGGTGAAGGTCACGGTTAAAGCAGGCTCAGACATGGTAATTGGATATCTCTATAGGCCCTCTGGCTCAGCAGCTGTTGTGGCTGAGCACCTGAAGGATAATTTGGAAAATATTTCGAGTAGATTTCCCCATCATGTTATAGTTCTAGGTGGAGATTTTAATTTGCCGGGTATAGACTGGCAGACTCAAACGTCCATAACGGGTGGCAGGGACAAAGAATCCAGTGAAATGTTTTAAGTACTTTATCTGAAAACTACCTTGAGCAGTTAAACAGAGAACCGACTCGTGGCGATAACATATTAGACCTTCTGGTGACAAACAGACCCGAACTATTTGAAACAGTTAACGCAGATAAGCGATCATAAAGCGGTTACTGCTTCGATGATTTCAGCCGTAAATAGAAATATTAAAAAAGGTAGGAAGATTTTTCTGTTTAGCGGAAGTGACAAAAAGCAGATTACAGAGTACCTGACGGCTCAACACAAAAGTTTTGTCTCAAGTACAGATAGTGTTGAGGATCAGTGGACAAAGTTCAAAACCATCGTACAATATGCGTTAGATGAGTATGTGCCAAGCAAGACCATAAGAGATGGAAGAGAGCCACAATGGTACAACAACCGAGTTAGAAAACTGCTGCGGAAGCAAAGGGAACTTCACAGCAAACGTAAACATAGCCAAAGCCTTGCAGGCAAACAAAAATTACGCGAAGCAAAATGTAGTGTGAGGGGGGCTATGCGAGAGGCGTTCAATGAATTCGAAAGTAAAGTCGTAGGTGCTGATTTGGCAGAAAATTCTAAGAGATTTTGGTCTTATGTCAAAGCGGTAGGTGGATCAAAACAAAATGTCCGGACACTCTGTGACCAAAATGGTACTGAAACAGAGGATGACAGACTAAAGGCCGAAATACTAAATGTCTTTTTCCAAAGTTGTTTCACAGAGGAAGATTGCACTGTAGTTCCTTCTCTAGATTGTCGCACAGATGACAAAATGGTAGATATCGAAGTAGACGACAGAGGGATAGAGAAACAATTAAAATCGCTCAAAAGAGGAAAGGCCGCTGGACCTGATGGGATACCAGTTCGATTTTACACAGAGTACGCAAAGGAACTTGCCCCCCTTCTTGCAGCGGTGTATCGTAGGTCTCTAGAAGAGCGTAGCGTTCCAAAGGATTGGAAAAGGGCACAGGTCATCCCCGTTTTCAAGAAGAGACGTCGAACATATGTGCAGAACTATAGACCTATATCTCTAACGTCGATCAGTTGTAGAATTTTGGAACACGTATTATGTTCGAGTATAATGACTTTTCTGGAGACTAGAAATCTACTCTGTAGGAATCAGCATGGGTTTCTAAAAAGACGGTCGTGTGAAACCCAGCTCGCGCTATTCGTCCACGAGACTCAGAGGGCCATAGACACGGGTTCACAGGTAGATGCCGTGTTTCTTGACTTCCGCAAGGCGTTCGATACAGTTCCCCACAGTCGTTTAATGAACAAAGTAAGAGCATATGGACTATCAGACCAATTGTGTGATTGGATTGAAGAGTTCCTAGATAACATAACGCAGCATGTCATTCTCAATGGAGAGAAGTCTTCCGAAGTAAGAGTGATTTCAAGTGTGCCGCAGGGGAGTGTCGTGGGACCGTTGCTGTTCACAGTATACATAAATGACCTTGTGGATGACATCGGAAGTTCACTGAGCCTTTTTGCAGATGATGCTGTGGTGTATCGAGAGATTGTAACAATGGAAAATTGTACTGAAATGCAGGAGGATCTGCAGCGAATTGACGCATGGTGCAGGGAATGGCAATTGAATCTCATTGTAGACAAGTGTAATGTGCTGAGAATACATAGCTACAAAATAGCAGGTCAGCAACTGGAAGCAGTTAATTCCATAAATTATCTGGGAGTACGCATTAGGAGTGATTTAAAATGGAATGATCATATAAAGTTGATCGTTGGTAAAGTAGATGCCAGACTGAGATTCATTGGAAGTATCCTAAGGAAATGCAATCCGAAAACAAAGGAAGTGGTTACAGTACGCTTGTTCGCCCACTGCTTGAATACTGCTCAGCAGTGTGGGATCCATACCAAATATAAGAGATAAGATCCAACGGAGAGCACAGCGCTTCGTTACAGGATCATTTAGTAATCGCGAAAGCGTTACGGAGATGATAGAGAAACTGCAGTGGAAGACTCTGCAGGAGAAACGCTCAATAGCTCGGTACGGGCTTTTGTTGAAGTTTCGAGAACATACCTTCACCGAAGAGTCAAGCAGTATATTGCTCCCTCCTACGTATATCTCGCGAAGAGACCATGAGGATAAAATCAGAGAGATTAGAGTCCACACAGAAGCATACCGACAATCCTTCTTTCTACGAACAATACGAGACTGGAATAGAAGGGAGAACCGATAGAGGTACTCAAGGTACCCTCCGCCACACACCGTCAGGTGGCTTGCGGAGTATGGAAAAAAAAATCACAGCCCACACAATTATGGAGCCCACACCAACTTCGAAAGTGCCTTGTAGACCACTTGGTCCATGGGATTTGCTCCACAGTTGAAACCTTACATCAGCTCATACCAACTGAAATCGGGACTCATCTCACCAGACCACGGTTTTCCAGTGGTGTTGGGTCCAATCAATATGGTTGCGACCCCAGGTGAGGCGCAACAGGATGAGCCATGGTGACCCCGGCTTATGCGTTGCTTTAAAACTTGGCTGTTACTCTGCGTTTGGTTTCCCACAGTTATTGCGGTTATGCCGTGGTTCTTCCTCTTTCTGCGTGTGGCAGCAGCGGTGTGTATCGATATTTGCACCGTATAACATCTTTGGTCTGGTGCTGGCGGTGTGCAGCCAATCGGTCGGTTGTAGTGGATCAGCAAGCAAGTCTCCACGCGGCGCAGTCGGCCAGGCTTGCTGGCGGTCTCTACACAGTGTCGGAGCGTGTGGGGGCCGCTCCGAGTGCTACGAGGTTCGTGGCTCACCGACCCAGGACATGAAAGTTGAGTGGTGATTTAATTACCGAAGCCCCATCTGTTCAAGTTGTCCCCTTGGTTGGTGGTTCGCAGTTGGCGGTATTCCTGGGAGCAACAGCAAGTGTTCGAGTTGTGGAGATTTAGCCAGCATGTGGTGCAATTAACTATATTTGTCAGTTTGAAATTCAAGTGCACCAGCGGAATTTTTTGCCTTGTAGCCGTTAGTGTTCCGGTTGCCTGCCCTGGTCACTGATGTAAATTCAGGCAGTGCCCTTTACTCACCTGTTGTCGCTGCCTTACATGGTATGTAGTTTTTGACAGCTTAATGTATTTCTTGTTGTGGGCGGCTACGTCTGTAAAGTTTCGGCTTTGGAATTCTCGTATACTGGTCGGTCGTCTTGTTGGTGGGTGCCTATCTGTCTCTTAGCTGTGTTGCCAGCGGATCGAGTATAGTTGGGCCGACTTCTTGTCTCACCAAAGCGAACGTTAAGATTGCAATGGCAGACCGAGCCCCCTGGAAACTTCTGAGTGCTGTTGCCTATACTACCTTCTTATTAGCGTTTAATTGTGTATTTTTAATGGCTCATAGCTGATGGTTGGAATTTGTATGCTTTTAATTGTGTTTTTAAATACAAAGGCCTTCAGCCGTTTTAAAAGTAAGTCTTCCGTTGTCTGAAGATAAGCATGAACCTTCTGCCTGTTGAAAATTTATTGTATTGTTTTTAAAAGCATCGGCCTTCAGCCGCTGTGAGTTTTAAGTATCCGACTTATCAATTATTGCCTTTTGGAAGATAAAGCTGTAGGCTTTCTGCCTGTTGAAAATTTGTTGTCTTTGTATTGTTTTTAAAAGGCATGGGCCTTCAGCCGCTTTCAGTTTTAAGGTTCTTATTTATCAAGTATTACATTCTTTCGAGATAAAGCTGTGGGCCTCTACCTGTTCAAAATTTCTTGCAATTGTGTTTTTCTTAAAATGATGGGCCTTCTGCCGCTTTAAAATTTTGGATTCTTACATATCAGGTCTTTCATCACTTGGGCTTAAGTACTATTTAAGGTTAAAAGTTTTGGGCCTTCTGCCTTGGAAAATTGGTTGCAGTTTTTTTTAAACAAAAGCCTTCAGCCGTTTGAAGTAAGGTTTCTTATTGGTCATAAAGCTTGGGCCACCTGCCAATTGAAAGGTTATCGTAGTTATGTTTTTTTTTTAAATTTATGAGCCTTCTGCCGCTTTTAAAAACTTAATCTATCTAACTAGTCAAGTCTTACATCGCTTGGCCTTAGATACTGATGTGTTGGCAAATGTGCCAACACCTTGTAGATAGAGGAGGCCGAAATGCACGCTATCTAACGCAGACGGGCGTGAAGTCTGGAACAGGATACTTATGAATGCACTAAAGAAAAGTACGTATCTAAGTTAATACTCAACTTTTAATTCCATCATTGTAGTACATCGCTCTTGGTTATACAAGTGAGACTCTCTCCAGATATGGTTAATGGCGCCCTGCTAGGTCGTAGTCATGGACTTAGCTGAAGGCTATTCTAACTGTCTCTCGGCAAATGAGAGAAAGGCTTCGTCAGTGTAGTCGCTAGCAAAGTCGTCGTACAACTGGGGCGAGTGCTAGTCCGTCTTTCTAGACCTGCCATGTGGTGGCGCTAGGTCTGCAAGTACTGACAGTGGCGATACGCGGGTCCAACATGTACTAATGGACCGCGGCCGATTTGAAGCTACCACCTAGCAAGTGTGGTGTCTGGCGGTGATACCACAGATACTATTTAAGGTTAAAGCCTAGAGCCTTCTGCCTCAAACAAAAAAAAAAAAAATATTATAGCAGTTGTATTTAATTCATGGGCCTTCAGCCATTTTAGAATTAAAGACTTTTCTGTCGATAGTCAGTGTTAGAAGTTGCGCTGTAATGTTTGGACAACTAAATAAAGTGTTATGTTTGGAGTGTAACTGACAGCCGCTCATTCTGGCCCCCTTCCACAATTCCTACTGCTCGTGCTGTCGTGCGGTTTTAGCGGGGCGTCTCACAGGCGATGTTGTGCTGTTCGCTATGGCACTGTAGTCTGCTGCCACAGTCCACTAGCACCGAATTTCGCCGCACTCTCCCAACGGAAACGTTCGTCGTGCGTCCCACGCTGATTTATGCGGTTATTTGAGGCAGTGTTCCTTGTCTGTTAGCACTGACAACCCTATGCAAACGTCGCTACTCTCGGTCGTTAAGTGAAGGTCTGAAATTTGGTATTTTCGACACACACATCACACTGTGTATCTCGGAATACTGAATTCCCTAACGATTTCCGAAATGGAATGTGGCAAGCGTGTAGCGCCAACTACAGGGTGATTCAAAAAGAATACCACAACTTTAGGAATTTAAAACTCTGCAACGACAAAAGGCAGAGCTAAGCACTATCTGTCGGCGAATTAAGGGAGCTATAAAGTTTCATTTAGTTGTACATTCGTTCGATTGAGGCGCTGTTGACTAGGCGTCAGCGTCAGTTGATGCTAAGATGGCGACCGCTCAACAGAAAGCTTTTTGTGTTATTGAGTACGGCAGAAGTGAATCGACGACAGTTGTTCAGCGTGCATTTCGAACGAAGTATGGTGTTAAACCTCCTGATAGGTGGCACTTATCTGTCCGTAACTACCTGAACGTCAACTACCCGAGACGATGGATCGGCCGCCAGGCAGCCCGTGACAGAGCACTTCATCACTGGCCTCCAAGAAGCCCTGATCTTACCCCCTGCGATTTTTTCTTATGGGGGTATGTTAAGGATATGGTGTTTCGGCCACCTCTCCTAGCCACCATTGATGATTTGAAACGAGAAATAACAGCAGCTAGCCAAACTGTTACGCCTGATATGCTACAGAGAGTGTGGAACGAGTTGGAGTATCGGGTTGATATTGCTCGAGTGTCTGGAGGGGGCCATATTGAACATCTCTGAACTTGTTTTTGAGTGAAAAAAAACCTTTTTAAATACTCTTTGTAATTATGTATAACTGAAGGTTATATTATGTTTCTTTCATTAAATACACATTTTTAAAGTTGTGGTATTCTTTTTGAATCACCCTGTATTATTCCGCATTCAAGTCGATTAATTCCCGTAGTGCGGCCTTAACCACGTCGGGAACCTTTTCACGTGAATCACCTCAGTGCAAATGACAGCTCCGCCAGTGTTCTGCCATTTTGTACCTCTTGTACACGGTACTACCGCCGTCTGTACACAGGGTGACAATTATTGAACTATACGGGGAAAAAACGTAAATTCGTTACAAATTAAGGCGTGCACACACTTTATTCAACATGTAAATGTTACTACAGATATTTAGATTTAGGTTATGACATGTTCGACATGCCTACCATCGTTGACGATGATGTGGCGTAGACGAATAGTGAAATTCTGCATGACCCGCTGAAGTTCGGAACTTCGACGCTGCCGATGATCTTCTGGGTGGCTGTTTTCAGCTCAGAAATGGTTTTTGGGTTATTGCTGTACACATTCTCCGTAATACAGCCACACGAAAATAAGTCGCATATGTTCAAATCCGGAGAATGTGGCGGTCAATCGAGTCCTCTGGGTACCACAGAACCAGAATGCGGTAGCCAAAGTGCTCCTCCAGGACATCAAACACTCTCCTGCTTCGATGGGGTCGAGTTCCGTATTGCGTGAACCATATCTTGTCTAAATCAGACTCACTTTGGATAATGGTGCTGAAATAATCTTCCAAAATCTTCGCGTACCGTTTGGTACTCACCGTGCCATCAAGGAATATCACATTGATTGTTCCGTGGATTTTATTTAATCGTATGGCTAGGGCCCCCGTCGGGCAGACCGTTCGGCGGGTGCCGGTCTTTCAAGTTGACGCCACTTCGGCGACCTTCAGTCGATGAAGATGATGGGTTCATGATGAGGACAGCACAACAACCAGTCCCTGGGCGGAGAATATTCCTCGACCCAGCTGGGAATCGAACCCGGGCCCAGAGGTTTGACAATCCGTCACACTGACCATTCAGCTACCGGGGCGGACATTTCGTGGATGGAGGCTGGACACTAAACAGTCGCCCGTTGAAGGTGAAAAGACTTGTCGATCGCGAAATGAGGATTCTCAGTCCCACAAATGCGCAAGTTTTGCTTATTGACGAACCCATCCAAGTGAAAGTGGGCTTCGTCGCTAAACCAAAACCTAATACGGACACAAATCCCCACCAGGCCCCGCGACCAGCCGTGCAGTTTTAACGTCCTAATGCAAACCATTCAGACTATATGAGACAAAATCAGCCAATTAGGAGCCAAATGTGTTACAGCGTACTGTGCAGTGCAGCACTGTACTGAATGTAAGAAAGCGAAACGTCTGATGTTCGCAGGTGTGCAATTACAACCAGCCTGAAAGCTGGCTGTTACATTGTAGTTTCAAGTATTTAAGTAGCTATTTTTACTGCATTTCAGTTATTTAGAACTTTTTCAAATCCGTGGCGGTATGGTACAGCAACCGGTGGCAACAGTATGAAGCAACAAACAGTCTTGTTTCGTAACAGTTACCGCAATCGACTGCAAAGATGCAATTCTGTACGTAGTTATCTGTTGTGGACAACTTAGTTATCTTTGGGACAGTCTGCGGGGTTTTTTCTAAGCCCTCTGACTTCTGGCTCAGCCATCCAATCACCTCAAAGCCCAAATTGCTGAGAATGCTGGGGTACGAGTTTGAAGAGTGGACTCTCGTGTTCAGCTGTATTAAGGAAGGTCGTGTTCCGGAGACCGCTTCTGCTATTTGATGTTTTGTTGGGCGGTCCGGTGGTGGGATACATCTTGGCTGTACGTTGTCAGAGCACGCCTGCAGTACGATTTTACTAACCTTTCACAGTGATGTGGTTCATGGGTAGCTACGTTATAGATTCGCTCGCGAATTTACTGTGACTTGCGTCGGTTGGAAGCGTGTCTCACATGTGCAGTTCTCATTTTTGTGACTTTTGTGAGAAGAGTATGTTTCGAGGCTCTGTACAGAACCCCTTTGCTATCAATTCACCCGAATGGCAGTACAATCATTTTCGTCACACTCTCATTCAACGAACCTTTCTAAATATTTTGCGACTTGTAAGGATTATACTTTGTTTTGTTTTATTACGTATTGGAACTCAGTGTGCCACTGTTTTCTGATCATTTATATTACAAGTGCAAATATGAGTGAATTACTTTCTGGGAGTCACTTATATGGGTATAAATTTCAAATATTCTTTCAAATTAATTTTGTATACCACTCGTTTTCCTATTTATGTTAGTAGACGGCTGCAAAACGCGAAATGTGCTAGTTGTCTCCAGAAATTTGTAGAATCTTAACAGATTTCTTAGTGCAGTTAATATCAACAACAGTAGTACTTGCTGTGGACGTAATACAGGGTTATTACAAATGATTGAAGCGATTTCACAGCTCTACAATAACTTTATTATTTGAGATATTTTCACAATGCTTTGCACACACATACAAAAACTCAAAAAGTTTTTTTAGGCATTCACAAATGTTCGATATGTGCTCCTTTAGTGATTCGGCACACATCAAGCCGATAATCAAGTTCCTCCCACACTCGGCGCAGCATGTCCCCATCAATGAGTTCGAAAGCATCGTTGATGCGAGCTCGCAGTTCTGGCACGTTTATTGGTAGAGGAGGTTTAAACACTGCGTCTTTCACATAACCCCACAGAAATAAATCGCATGGGAGAGCGTGGAGGCCATGACATGAATTGCTGATCATGATCTCCACCACGACCGATCCATCGGTTTTCCAATCTCCTGTTTAAGAAATGCCGAACATCGTGATGGAAGTGCGGTGGAGCACCATCCTGTTAAAAGATGAAGTCGGCGCTGTCGGTCTCCAGTTGTGGCATGAGCCAATTTTCCAGCATGTCCAGATACTCGTGTCCTGTAACGTTTTTTTCGCAGAAGAAAAAGGGGCCGTAAACTTTAAACCGTGAGTCTGCACAAAACACGTTAACTTTTGGTGAATTGCGAATTTGCTGCACGAATGCGTGAGGATTCTCTACCGCCCAGATTCGCACATTGTGTCTGTTCACTTCACCATTAAGAAAAAATGTTGCTTCATCACTGAAAACAAGTTTCGCACTGAACGCATCCTCTTCCATGAGCTGTTGCAACCGCGCCGAAAATTCAAAGCGTTTGACTTTGTCATCGGGTGTCAGGGCTTGTAGCAATTGTAAACGGTAAGGCTTCTGCTTTAGCCTTTGCCGTAAGATTTTCCAAACCGTCGGCTGTGGTACGTTTAGCTCCCTGCTTGCTTTATTCGTCGACTTCCGCGGGCTACGCGTGAAACTTGCCCGCACGCGTTCAACCATTTCTTCGCTCACTGCAGGCCGACCCGTTGATTTCCCCTTACAGAGGCATCCAGAAGCTTT
Source organism: Schistocerca cancellata (assembly GCF_023864275.1). Taxonomy (NCBI): domain Eukaryota; kingdom Metazoa; phylum Arthropoda; class Insecta; order Orthoptera; family Acrididae; genus Schistocerca; species Schistocerca cancellata. Next base: position 101,983,520 of record NC_064626.1, read on the forward strand.
AAACTGTGCATACCATCGCCGAATGGAGTTAGCAGTTGGTGGATCTTTGTTGAACTTCGTCCTGAAGTGTCGTTGCACTGTTATGACTGACTGATGTGAGTGCATTTCAAGCACGACATATGCTTTCTCGGCTCCTGTCGCCATTTTGTCTCACTGCGCTCTCGAGCGCTCTATCGGCAGAAACATGAAGGGCGGCTTCAGCCGAACAAAACTTTATGAGTTTTTCTACGTATCTGTAGTGTGTCGTGACCATATGTCAATGAATGGAGCTACAGTGAATTTATGAAATCGCTTCAATCATTTGTAATAGCCCTGTACTTAGTCTCTCTGCATTGCTTTCAGCAAAAAAGTAGGTGCTTGTGTTGACGTAGTTGGCAAAGATGCAGTGCTTTATTCTACAGGGAATGTGCTTAGTTGAGACCCTGTGACTGTTATTATAACAAACTTGGATTACAGTCCCAGTGCACTCTGCGGAACTATGAGCCACATTGCTTTGCAGACCTCCATGCTTGATATCTCTAATGATTATTCGGGTTCACATAGCTTTAGTTTTCTTCCTATGTTCCGTTACAAATCACTGTGCGGAGTAAGCGTTCTCTGACTTGGTAAAATTTGTAACATGGCGTTACTAATTTTGATTCATGGGTATAAAGACTATATTTCAGACGACATTTTTCTTAGGTCAGGGCACGTTTCGGGCTTACGTTCGTAGGTGAAAACTTCTTAAAAAATTTTGTGTCATATAGTTCAATAATTGTATCGCTGTACCACCCTACATCACTATCCTATGACTTTTGTTGCCCTAGTGTACGAGGACAATATATCTGAACCCCTTCAAAGTGGTCGATGAAAACACACATTATTTTTGCGTCTATTCCACTACACTCTCACACTAATAAGATCTACAGGGGATTGGTAGCACTGGTGTCACGGAAATGATTTACGGTTTCGGATGGAGAGGAATCACAGGCACGATGATCATAGCGATGTCCTACCCTCTACGACTTTCCTGTTGCTTGTATGTCGATGAAATAATTCCTGTGTCCCTTGCATTACCAAAATCAAAATTATCGCCCTGCAAGATGTTCTGCATACTTCACGATGGTAAACATATACAGGAAGCAGGAGCGCCTGTGCGTAAGATGTCATGTCATGTGACAGATGGAAGTGTACACCCATACTCTCGTTGTCAAAAGTCTACATATTACATTAGCTATTACCTCCATCCATCTGCATCAAGAATATCTACAACAGAAGCTTTAAAATTGTAACAGTCTAATTGGAAAATAATGTACGGAGTTAATAGCTCGGAATATTAGCTTTCCGAAGAAACTGCCCTGCTCGTTTAAAGCGAAATACCGTGTATTCGATGAAATCAGACGGATCTCTTGTTGCAATCTTTTAATAATTTTCAGAACGTATCTTTAAAATGTAGATTAGATTTTCTGAGAACGACAGAATTCATTATAGGTTTTGAAGTGCAATTGCATTCGAAATTGTATTTGGAGCCATGTGTCTCTTTCGATGTGTCATCTTCACGGGCGTATATATGCATGTTCTATTAACACACGTCGTTATTCATAAATCAATCCACTCAATGAACTATTAAGACGCATGTTACATAACTTATTCGTCTCTCGGTGCAGTCTGGAAGAATCCATTCTCCTTGGAAGTGTAGTACTCGCGAAAGACCGCTTCCCGTTAGAAGGCGTGCCTATAATGATTTGAGCTTCAGTGCTTTCCATTAGCGCTTGGAATTCTGGTTCTTTCACAACTCAGCTATGACAATTACAACTACGATGTCTACTGTTTCTAAGGTCTACCCTCTTCCTGTGTTTTCCCAGCGCCCTTTTAGGTTCAGGCCCTTTCTGTATTTTCCCGAGATTCCCTTATGAGCGCGCTGTGAGCGGTCAGCGCCCTCGCTGGTGGAACTGCGGAACTCAGCTAATCAGCGTGGCGATTGTTGCGACCATTAGTGGACTCTGTTGTCTTCTAACAGAGCAAATCTTGGAGATGATAAGTTCCTAACTTCATCCAGTTCGTAGCCGCCATCGCAGTTCATCAGATTTTGCACCATGCCTATTTCTAAGTGTTCTTTAATAATGAAATCCGAAAAAGTTTTTGCAATGGCCAAAATTATTTTTTCATCATACTCCACTGAATGTCCTGTTGAGATACAATGTTGCACTGTATCAGACTTTCTTGGCTGCAGACGGGTTAGTGTAACGTTGATGTTTGGTGCAGTACTCTTCCACAGAGCGTGAGGTCTGCTGTATTTAAGCCCTGTCATGCTGGCTTCAGTATCAGGTAGTGGGCGAAAGACCATTTTCACCTGTAATCTGCGAAGGATTCTTGCTATCTTAAACGAAATACTGCAAACAAATGCAAGAAACGCTGGAAATTTTGCCGGCATGCTCTCGTTCTTTACCCATTTCCTGGTTCTTCTTTTAACTAGTAGTGCCCTTTGGGTTTGGTGGGTACGATATCCATTTTCCCTGAATACTGCCTTTGAGTTCTTTAGACAACCTATCTGAGAACGTGTAAGCTCTTTGTGCAAGTGTTTAAAGCACATAGTCAGAAACGTTCTTCCGTCCGAGCAAAACGTGCAAGGAAGGGAGATCGCCGTCGTTCTGTGTTTTCATGAAGAACCAGGAGGTCTTATTTAATGAGTTGAGCTGACGTGAACAATCCATTAATTTATCTTCTCTCTTAAGCCACAATATGAAAGTATTGTCCACATACCGCCAAAAACACAGTTGCTTAAAGCTCTGAGGGGGAGACACATAGGGCTACCCATGGCGACTTTGTCAGTCTGCTCAATATTCTTGGTAAAACATAAAATAGGTTGAGGAAAGTGTGTGCCAAAACAGACCAGTGTTGTCCATCTGAAACATATTACCAAATAACGCCAAAGAATCTGCAAGAGAGACCTCTACCAAAATTTATACTACATCACAGCTAACTAAATGGTTCGAAGTGCTTGGATGGAGAGCCCCCAACCTACTGATAAAATCAGCCCAGTTCGGCATATGGTGGGAGTATTTGTCAGCTAATGGGCTCAGCAAGGATGTAAGGTGTTTGGCTAAATCGTATGTAGAAGCACCAACGTTACATGCTATGGACCATAAAAGTAGTCCTCGTTTATGAATTAGGAAGGTCATACTGTCTTGGTGATGCGCAAGATGTCTCTTATCCTCTTCATGGTCTCTTGACGTAGCGAGGAACAATCCAACAGTGCAGAAGCTTTCCGTTACACACGCCCTGTAGCGTCATAAGTAATCTTCTTATAGGTAAATCACATAGGACAACATGACTCTTGCAAATACACGAAGTATGAGGTAATGCACTGTGCTTTTTCTTTCAGCCTTTAGTACGACAATGTCAGGACCTGTGGCGTCGATAGTTACGATGCCACAACGCTCTCGTAAGTTGGCACTACGAGAGGAGACTAACCACAGCGCCATCTGGACGACGCTGCGGAGCTCAGCGAGTGCCGTCTTGATTTTCCATTTCCATCGAGAGCAGACGGCCTGGAAATATCGCTCCTACTACCGAATAGGCTAGCTTGCTATTGAGACTTTGTATTAGTTACGTTCAGTTAAAGTTTGGACAGCAACGAGTATTTGTTAGTTTTGAGATTATACAGAACAGTCATCCAAACTTCACAGGATTAGACATGGACTACGGCTTCACACCTACGTGCTCATCCTAGCCAAAGTTATGTAAGCCTTTGATATTTGCTTGTGTTTTTTGACTTAAGTGTTAAAGTTACATGCAGTGCCGAAGTGCTTCACCCCTCCTGCTCCTACTCGCTTCCTTAACTCTCGGCCTGTATTACAGAAAGCAGCTCACAGGAGCAGACCCACGCACCGCCTAACCAGGCAGGATACAAAAGGACCCTCTTGGGGATATCGTAGCGCAGCCCTTTCCTGGGAGGTTTACTGATTGAGAAGGAGCTTCCCTTCTAATTTCTTCTGCAGCATCGAATGCAAGATGGTCCCCTATGTTCAGTTCTCAGGGAAGATAAACGCATTCATGGCGACCCTGAGCAAATTGTGGTGTAAATGAGTGGAACACATTTAATATGAAGCACATATTAAGTACTCACACATGGAAGTAAGGTACATGTGGTGGAATTTTTGAACGAATGGAAGGTGTAAATAATGAATCTGCATAGCCCAAATAAATGGAAAATCCAGGTTAATGGCTAAACAGATCTGACATACAAAGTCAACCGATTTCGTCAACGACAAACACAGAATTATAACATTTAGCACCTCCTCCGAACATCAAGGTATAGAAGTACGTAAAATTAAATTTACCGCTTGTTGCTAAATAGCCTTGTGAGCTGTAAGTCCCTTGAATTTAGAGAAGGATAACTCAGAGATGGATACTGATCACCACATGTTCTGATACAATCGAAAACAAGAACAAAGGCACAACATTATCCCACAGTAATGTCGAAATGGAAAATGCAATGTAAAAACAAGACTTCTCATATAGCTTCAACAGCCTCACTGTTTCGAATCATATCATTATAACCTAAATGCTTACTGCTTGCTGCGATCACATCATTATCCTGAAAGTTGCTGCTAGAAAGCGTCCATATCAAACACACTAGATAAGAGTCTGAAACACATCTGCTGCAATGTGCTGCAAAGGAAGAAATTTTAAAGAAAAGTGAATTTTTGCTTCAAACTGCTCGAGCTGACCAACCCAAGTATACGCGTCCAGCGCTATGACAGGCCGGCACTGGCCAAAGCTCTAGCATTGCTACAAGAGATTCCTCCCCCTTCCTGTTTAGCAATGATGTGCCGCTCCTGTACACAGAGATGAGTGGTGTCTAATCTTCTGTTAGACGACAGGTGTCTCATATTTAGCTGGCTGGATTGGCCGAGCGGTTCTAGGCGCTTCAGTCTGGAACCGGGCGACCGCTAAGGTCACAGGTTCGAATCCTCCCTCGGGCATGGATGTGTGTGATGTCCTTAGGTTTAAGTAGTTCTAAGTTGTAGGGGACTGATGACCTCAGATGTTAAATCCCGTAGTGCTCAGAGCCATTTGAACCATTTTTTGTCTTATATTTACTTGCATGGCTGGATGACAAGATGTTAATGATGATTGACAACTGTCCGAAACTAATCAGAAATAAATTCGCTGACTGCGAATATCTTGCCGTCAGCTATGTGAGGTTCAAATGGCTCTGAGCACTATGGGACTTAACATCTATGGTCATCAGTCCCCTAGAACTTAGAACTACTTAAACCTAACTAACCTAAGGACAGCACACAACACCCAGCCATCACGAGGCAGAGAAAATCCCTGACCCCGCCGGGAATCGAACCCGGGAACCCGGGCGTGGGAAGCGAGAACGCTACCGCACGACCACGAGATGCGGGCAGCTATGTGAGGCATAGATATACTACCTGACTTGACATGTGAAAATTTGTGCCGGACCGAGGCTAGAACTGGGATCTATGTAGGGGACTATGAGATAGGTATGTGGGCAGTGTGACATATGGAAGTCTGGATCGGTCCAGGAGGTGTGCACGGATGGCCGAAGTGGTTAAGGAGACCGCTCGCGGTAAGTAGGATTCGAGTCCCGCTCCGTCACAAATCTTCATGTGTCATTAAAAGATAGTATATCTAGATCTTACACTGCTGATGCCAAGATATTCGCAGTCAGCGAATTTATTTCGAAGTGCCTTACATACGGCGCGCGGGTGTATGAAGTGTTAAAGGAAGGTCAGAGCGAAGAAGATCGTCGTTCAAGTGTTGCACTGCCGTGATACGGGTATAGCAGCAGCACAGAGGAAACGTAATTTCGCTCTACGTCATTCACTTGTACCGAATGCTGGGTGGTTCCAAAAAATAAATGTGTTCACAGTCCGAAAGAAACTAGAGTTGCTTTATTATTAATGCAGAATGGAAATATAGGGAACATCTGTGATATAGGAGTACGTACAAAGGTGCCGCAGCAGAAGGTGTCCAACAAACAAATGAGCAAAAACTTGTTTGTGGAGGGCAATGGAATACTACACAGACAGCAAGTAGCAAACGTGCAACGAGCAACTGTTGTTCATGTCCACACCTTAGTTCCAAAGGAACTGATAGTGCCTCTGGAATAAGTGAGTCTAGCGTTATTCTCATTCAGTGCGCAGAAAGCTTCCAACAGAATCATATGTCACTTACGAATAGAATTCTGTCGCTCGGTTCATATGCGACACGGGGACTGTGTGTTCTTTCCTCAAGGAATTATCTTTCCTAATGGAGCTATCTCTACAAATAATGGAAGCCTGAAGATAAGAAATACACAATAATGTGTCTCTGAGAACCAGCGCTGGCTCAGGTACGTTGAACCTCAGAGGCAGTGCAGTGAGAACAGTGCGGGATGTTGAAGACTACATGACTGGCGCTTATTTTACTGAATAGACCTCAACGGGTACGTGATGTGCTCGGTATCTCAGAGAAGTACTACCGGCTGTCCTGGAGGAAGTGCCCCTTGACGTACGTAGAGGTATGTGCGGCACAAAAACGGTGGATGCGCGGCTCACAAATCGCTTGTAGCTTGGAGCTTAAAGCTCCATTAGCTTCAGTTGGCACTGAAGCTAATGGGTTTCATTCTTCAGGATGAGCTCAAAGATGACGTCTATGCACAAATTCCGATAACCAAGAGGATTTAAAATACCGCATTTTTGCAGCATGTGTGATAACATCAAAGGAATCTCTTCAGCCTGTCCAAAAGCCTTTGCCCCAGCTACTGAAAACATGTGTTGCAGTAAGATGAGGCCATTTCGAACAGCTTATGATGTAAAGTAAATGTAAAGGAATTATGACTACAATATTTTGTGATCTGCTTTTTGTTGCTCTTCACTGCTGTAATTTTAAGTGTGTATTTTGACAGCAAACACGTGAAGATATTAACTTCATAGCTCAGTTCCCCGTGATACAAATCCATTCAGTTACGGACTTGGATCTTTTTCTCAAGTCTCTGGCAGAAACCAGAGCAGAGCTGTTACCGCAGTTAAGGGGGGTAGGAGGTAAAACAGGCCGACTTGGAGAACGAGAGAGGAACCACAGGACACTTTAATTTCCACTGTCTATACTTTTACAAATAAATTCATAGAACTTTGTCAGTACGACAAGAAAGGATTGAGGATTCACACTCACAGCAGTGGAAGTTCAAAAACATAGCAAAATAAAATTTGTTTACTTGTGGAATTTCATCATTTTTTTCACTTTATTGCTACATTTATTGCTATATGTGAGAGATTGCAGGGCACTCTCACTTCTGATACGGTATTATGCTGCTTATTGTTCTTAGGGATGATGATGATGATGGGGTCCCATACTCTGAAGAGTGTAGGGGACAATGCAGGAGACCCGCACCGCTGCACTAGGCAAAGTCCTAGTGGAGGTGGTTTGCCATGGCCCTCCTCCGACTGTGACGGAGATGAATGATGATGATGAAGACGACACAACAACACCCAGTCATCTCGAGCAGGAAAAATCCCTGACCCCACCGGGAATCAAACGCAAGACCCCGTGCACAGGTAGCGAGAACATCATCACAAGACCATGAACTGCGGAGTGCTCTTAGGGCAGATTATGTTTATTAATTGGTTGCTATGCTGTATACGATCTGACTTCATTCATATGATGTAAAGGTTCGCAATAGTTAATGCTCTTGCTTGGGTGCTCTAGTGAAGGAATAGTGGTAAGCTTACCTGCATTCAGAGGTAGAGGGTGCTGAGTTACGTGACTGCAGTAAAAGCGTATGGCGGCTGAGGGACGAGGAGAGCGTTTTTTTCTGTGGAACGTGGGTGAAAACGTTTGTTGACTGCCCAGTCCCTCGGTCTCATTGTGCAGACACATTGGATGGCTCCCGCCGGTCGGTCGCCAGCAGCCCCCAGGTAGACTGACTAGCACCGAGTAGTCGCTGGAGCTATGGGTAGAGCATTAGTGACTGGCAGTAAAGCAGAGGATGGGCCCTTGTTAGGTAGGAAGCCAATGAGACGGCTGTGAATTTCAGCGAAGTTCTGTGGGACTGGTCAGTGGCGCCCAGGCGTCCAGACTCTGCTACAAAACATACGTTTTGTGGCGGCACAAGGCTTTTAGCGAGTTTATGGCCATTCTTTGGAAGCTTCGAAATGTACCCATCAAAGGAGATAACGATCTTTCTATAGAGGGCTGTGGTTCCTAGGAGGAGTTCCTAGATAACAGGACGCAGCATCTCATTCTCAATGGAGAGAACTCTTCCGAAGTAAGAGTGATTTCAGGGGTGCCGCAGGGGAGTGTCATGGGACCGTTGCTGTTCACAATATACATAAATGACCTGGTGCATGACATCGGAAGTTCACTGGGGCTTTTTGCAGATGATGCTGAGGTGTATCGAGAGGTTGTAACAATGGAAAATTGTACTGAAATGTAGGAGGATCTGCAGCGAATTGACGCATGGTGCAGGGAATGGCAATTGAATCTCAATGTAAACAAGTGTAATGTGCTGCGAATACACAGAAAGATAGATCCTTTATCATTTAGCTACAAAATAGCAATTCAGCAACTGGAAGCAGTTAATACCATAAATTATCTGGGAGTACGCATTAGGAGTGATTTAAAATGGAATGATCATATAATGTTGATCGTCGGTAAAGCAGATGCCAGACTGAGATTCATTGGAAGAATCCTAAGGAAATGCAATCCGAAAACAAAGGAAGTAGGTTACAGTACACTTGTTCGCCCACTGCTTGAATACTGCTCAGCAGTGTGGGATCCGTACCAGATAGGGTTGATAGAAGATATAGAGACGATCCAACGGAGAGCAGCGCGCTTCGTTACAGGATCATTTAGTAATCGCGAAAGCGTTACGGAGATGATAGATAAACTCCAGTGGAAGACTCTGCAGGAGAGACGCTCAGTAGCTCGGTACGGGCTTTTGTCAAAGTTTCGAGAACATACCTTCACCGAAGACTCAAGCAGTATATTGCTCCCTCCTACGTATATCTCGCGAAGAGACCATGAGGATAAAATCAGAGAGATTAGAGCCCACACAGAGGCATACCGACAATCCTTCTTTCCACGAACAACACGAGACTGGAATAGAAGGGAGAACCAATAGAGGTACTCAAGGTACTCTCCGCCACACACCGTCAGGTGGCTTGCGGAGTATGGATGTAGATGTAGATGTAGATGTAATGCTTTTAGCAAAGACACGGTGTAAACGCGTGGGAAAGAGGAAGTGTAGCAGAATCTTTTTTCCTTTTCTCCTAATTAATTTTTAAAATCGCTGGTTGGTCAAATCTGTGTATTCAGAGCAGGGGGCGGTCTCCCGGCTTCGAATGCTGCGCTCCGGCTCGTGATTGGCTTGTGGTAAAGTGGGAGTAGTCTAAGCACGTAAATTTGCTATGCTACCGAGCTGGCGAGGAAAGCTTAGAGAAAGAGAAGAACACACTCTTGTACTGACACTTCGTTAGTAAAGAACGGCAGGTCTGGAATCCACCGGGGTTTCAGAGGCTCATAGAGAAGTACCTGGGTTCCGAATTAGCCGAATGCGAGACCACATTTTTGCATACTTCCGTGCGGACGCTTTTAATAATAGATGGACGCCATGCATGGCTGCATTCACTGAGCGCATCAGGATGTGCCACCCTGACCAGCAGAAGTGTAAAGTATTCGCTGCTATGGCATAGGGCTCCAATATATGCTTCTTAGCATCCTGTTCTTTGGAATGGTATTTTTCTGTAGGGAATAACAGAGTATAGATGCTTGACACTAGTGTACTTTTTGGGCCATAGCACGGATTCACATGTATGTTAGGTAAAGCAATTAGTACTGGTTAGTGTCATGTGTTGATCCCCAGCTGATCACTTTGTTCATCATAAACCCCATATTATTGAGCGTGTTTGTCAAATAAGAAAATTTTTTATGGCGTTTCTTTAGCCATCTCTTCTTATGTGATGTTAAGAATGAATAAATCAATTGTTATTTAGACCACATCTCCTCCCAGTGTTCTGATTAACATTACCTTTACCATTTTATTAAAGTCTTGATTGCAATTGAAGGAAGCTTGCATAGGTACACTTTTCTTCATAAATAAGAGAGATTCTTCGGTGAATTTTGCACTGCAGGTGTATGAAACTCCAGAATTCTCCAAATCTATTAAAAACTGTCGTAAAAATTGAGATAATTAACTATAAATTTTTTTTTGTAAACATGAAGTTTAAAATATAACAGCTCATTCATTTTTTCATAAATTAATTAAATTCTAGAGTTTCATACACCTGTAGGTATGGTTTGTATGCTGTGCAAAATTCAACGAAGAATCTCTCTTACTTATGAAGAAAAGGGAACCTATAGCAACAAATGCAGTCAATAGTGAGTGAAAAAAAAAGATGAAATTTCAAATGACAAAAAATTTATTTTGTTATGGTTTTGAACTTCCACTGCTAAGAGTGTGAATCCTGAATCCTTAATGGTCATGCTGACAAGTCTTATGAATTTATTTGTAAAAGTATAGACAGTGGAAATTAAAATGTCCTGTAGTGCCTCTCCTGCTCCAAGTCGTCTCGTTTAATGTCCTACCCCCTTAAAGGAATTCCTTAGTAACATCAGCTCACCACATTCAGTCTCAAAGGTATCTAACTCTCACAACCGTTACAGCGTAAAAATAAAGCAAAACTGATTTGCACTCTCACAGTGGTCGCTACTAGTGCCATATTTTTGTACCTGTCCGAAGTCTGAATGAACATCATCATACGGACATAGAAACTTGCCTCCAACTTTCGTTTATGTCGCACAACTCCTCGGTGTTGCGATTCTTTTTTCTTTTCTATCATCAGTGTCAGAAGTCGGGTCGAATAATCGTTACCAATTTTTACGTGGAAGTTACAATGGTATTTTACTATGAATGAGCCTTCAAACAATAAAGACGCTCAGCAGCCATCAGGGCCTACCCTTCGAAGGAGTACATCTATCGGCGAGGGTAGAGAAATCTAAAAGCACCGTGATTGAGTGTTATAGAAAGTTGAACGTATTATGATGTGTATATGAAGTATTCACGGGTTGTCAGCCGAGTTGTCGTCTCGTAGCAACGTTTCGATGGAATGCGAGTCCATCATCTTCAGGCTTTGCTACAAGACGACGACGCTACTCGGCTGACAACCCGTGAAGACTTCATATATGAAGTTCGCAGAGAAAGCATGCACTCATATATTATGAGTAAAGTAAAACAAATAAAAGGGCTCCATTATGACGACGTACTTGTACGTCACAGGCTCTTCTCCTTATACGCAGAACGTGGGCATGAAACCTCACGTTCCACGTGCTACTGCAGCAGAATTCTTTAAGAAAAAGCAAAATTTGTTTTTTCGAAAGTAAGTTTTCCTTTAAAAGATATGGCATGTAAAGCATTACCCTTCCCGTGCATGAATCCATCTGTATTTACATAGACGAGTCCCCACATTTCCGCATCACCCACTGTAGAGTAATCCCATATTTCCCTGCAATTTTTATTTCTCCGCTAAACTCGACGAAAGCAGTTTGCTGAAATGCGCTGAACGGAATTGGTATTTGCGCGTGGAATTCAGAAGCCAGGTGTCGGATTTAGAGCGGTGGTACGGCTCCGCGCATACAGAACAAACTGAAAATTTTTGTTTTACGTCATCTGGCGCGAGGAAGAAAAAAATAGAAGGGGAACAGCGCTGAAATGCTAAGCTGGCAGTATTGATTCTGTATAGAAGCCGACGGTGTACGTGCTAATGAGCTCTGTGGAAAATGCAGAGTGAGCGGGCGGGCGGTCGAGGGACCACCGGAAAAGGCGACCACGCCAGCAGCAGAGGCAGCGGCGGCGCTAATTGGCTTCTTTGGCTTCTTTGGTGTCGCGTCGTCGCACTCAGTGCAGAGCCAGCCACTTGACTCGCTATGCGTAATCACTAGGGCTCGGATTTTAATGACGAGTCATATTTTTTTCCTCTGAGTTATGATGAATTTTACAACAATCCAGGTATTGTAGTACAGAAAAATATATTTCTACAGTGCATATAAGTCACACAAACACCTCTTTTTGAAAATAGGTGACGTTTCGGTCAACGTTTGCCATACTAAATCATATTTCGGCCATATTATGCCAAAAATGTTTATACACTGCTCATAAGAAAAAGGTTAACATTACCTAGGGCGTCTGCCATACTCTGTTGGGCATTAATTGAGGATTGGGTACATTGTCAAATTATACCTTTATCTTCCACAAATTAAGTACACGACAAAACATCCACGATCGTTTACATAAAAAGAACTGAAAGATCCCACAGGTAGCCGGCAGCTGTGGCCGAGCGGTTCTAGGCGCTTCAGTCCGGAACCAGGCTGCTGCTACGGTCGCAGGTCTGAATCCTGTCTCGGGCATGGGTGTGTGTGATATCCTTAGGTTAGTTAGGTTTAAGTAGTTCTAAGTCTAGGGGACTGATGACCTCAGATGTTAAGTCCCATAGTGCTCAGAGCCATTTGAGCCATTTGTCCCACTGGTGTCGAATGGGAAGTGGAAACAAACATTCATCCCCTCATCCTGGGCGCTTTTCATTGGAATCTGAGAGCTTCAGTAACGTGTATATCCTCCAGGAGCTTTTATCACTGCCTGAAACCTACATAGCGTGCTTCATACAGGTCTATAGAGGGTCATCCTGTGGTATTCGCTCTCATTCTTCAATGAGAGCCCATGAAAATTCTTGGAGAGTCTGTGGTGGAAAAGGACGACTACAAACACTTTCGTCAAGCATGTCCCACATATGCTCGATGGGGTTTATGTCTGTACTCACCACCAGATTTCCCATTACTTCATTGTCCAGCCTTCACGAGACCTCCCTGGTGACGTCCGCTACATGGGCCCTGGCATTGGCCATCACATCTACTACATGGTCCAACAGGATCTATTCGAATTACTGCGTTGCGGAAAGACAACCATAGACAACGGCAAGATCCATATTGCTGCCAGCATTGATGCCTCCCCATAACATCCAAGTCCGCCCCGATAGTTGAATGGTCAGCGTGACGCACTGCCGTCCTAAGGGGCCCGGGTACGATTCCCGAGTGGGTTGGGGATTTCCTACGTTCAGGGACTGGGTGTTGTCTTCAACATCATTTCATCCCCACCCGGCGTGCAGGTCGACCAATGTGGCGTCGAACGTAATAAGACTTGCACTAAGGCGGCCGGACCTGCCCTGTAAGAGGCCTCCCAGACGATGACGCCAAACGCTCATTTCATTTCCATAACATCCAAGAACCTTGCAAATCCGCCGATTTCCTCTAAAACATCTGGCAGGCACCGCTCACCCAAACTCGGCCATCATCTTGCGTCAGAGGATGTATGGACTCGCCATTAACGAAGTTACTAATTAACATGGGAATGGAAAAGATGAAGCGAAGTTGCAACTGTTGTCGTGTCAAGTGGGGTACTCGAGGAGGTCGTCTGGGTCACGATCTATTCACTATAGTCCGATCCGACACAGCGGCTCCAGTGGCCCTTCTGAGATAGTCTTGAAGTGTTCTGGCAGTTTCAGTCCGACATAATGGTCTTCACGTGGGTTTCACTGCGTCGGCGACCTTGTCCATCTCGTCTTGTGTACTCACCTGTCTTCTTGTGGCGTGTCCACAACCTACAGAAGACAGGTGGAGAGAAATTCTCCAGCAACGCACTGGGAAATCCATCCTTTTTGGATCAAACAGTGATATAGCTACCCACCCTGATGGAACTACAGATACCTCCCATGACCCTTGCGTCAGATGTTCAGGTCCACATAAAGCTTGAAGCAGTGAGTGCGTGATGTTCAAGGAAGGAAAGATTATCCAGGAGTTAAAGATGCGTAAGTGCATATCTTACACTGGAGCGAATAAGATTTACAAATCCCTTCATCCCTCAACCATTTCCACTTAGTTTTCTGCAGCACTCACGAAAAAGCCTGCGACTTTGAGTGTTTCCACCTAGACGTCAACTACGGACCTTGATACCAAGAAATGCTCTTGGAAGTGCACCTGTGGTAGCGACAGTTCAGATGGAACTGTTGCTGTCTCCACGCAAATTCCTACCACTGCTTCAGTTCCTGCTGTTGCTGTCTCCATGCAAACTCCGACGGTGACCACTGGGTCTGCTACTGCTGTTGATGATACTTTGGCAGGGCAAGTGCTGCACACTGGGTTGGCGCAGCCTTTTTCGGTGTCGTCGAATCTGAAGGAGAAGATTAAAGATAAGCGTCCTGTCAAGAAGGGAGAATCGAAGCAGGTGGCTCGTCAGATCGAGAAACAGAGGAAGACCATTCGGCCTTGAACTTACAATTCTGCTTCGATGAATCCTCCAGTCCATTCAGTTCTCCTCCTTCTGAAGTGTGTTCTCCTACACCCATAGGGGCAAAGCGAAAACGTAAACCTCGCTGATAAATGGCTCTTGGGCCTCAATGGAACATTAACAGGTACAGAACACGTGTGTAAAAGCTGAAACTGTTGTCACAGGTGATACCCGTCTCTCTGAGCCTACTGGAAACACGTTTAAACGTAGTGATACCCTTGCGCTCATGGGTTACAGCCCTCATTGGATAGATGGGCTAAAGCCGGTGTGGCTGTCTTTGTGAATGGCACTTACCACTTCACTTACGTGTCCATCAGAACAGCTATTCAGTTATTTTCTGTCACAGTGCATGTTTCAATCGCTGTTACCATCTGCAGTATGTATCTGCCACCCAATGAAAGTATGGATAGAATGGGTCTGGCTGACCTGATTTCCCAACTTCCTCCAGCCTTCCTGCTGGTAGAGACTCCATTGCACACGGTGTGCTACGAGGATCTCCAACAACGTGCCGCTTTCGTCGGGTTGTCGAAAGCCGAACATCACGACCTTTCAAATCGCGAGTCCTAAGGCACGATAGACTATCAGAGAGAACAAGAAAACATCTTCTCGACTCAATCAGTCGTTCCACTAGCTCTTCGCAGGTATGCGAAATCACACATAGGATACCTGGCAAATATACAGCTGACCTGTAAATGCTGTACTACGCTTGGGCTGTCTACAAGCTACACCTGGGAACATAGCGAATGCCATGGCGGATTTCTTCAGTTTGATCACTGCCACTGCCACTGCAAACCAAGATCCAGATTTCCGCTGCCGTCGGGCATTGGAGGGAGGGGGGGGGGGGGGGTTATTTCTCCCAATACCAAGGACTATAATTGCTCAAATATTTTCAACATTTCGCGGCCCCGTCACCAACTGTATAAATATTAATTTTAATTTTAATAATCAACAGCTTCAGTTGCACCGTTTACCTAGAATTTACCTAGGTTTCAGTCGGGATAACCCAACCTTGTTCAGAATAACAGTAACTACCGTTTGTCCATAGTGGACATCGTCAAGCTAAAACTACAAATCCATAAATTATCTTCAGACTGTAAAAACGTATCTGAAACTGCCTCGGCCCCACTTCGCGGCCGCGATGCAACAGCCACGAGTGCTGTACTGGAACTGTCCACTATGGACAAACGGTAGTTACTGATATTCTGAAGAAGGTTGGGTTATCCCGACTGAAACCTAGGTAAATTCTAGGTAAACGGTGCAACTGAGGCTGCTGATTATTAAAATTAAAATTAAGACTATAATTGCCCCTTTTCCATGCGGAAGCTTGAGTGTGCCTTATCTAGGTTCGCGGTCCTATGAAAGGGTCGAACCACCATGTTACAGAACCTTCACCAGCATGAGAAAAAAATACTGTTGTCCCTTTCTAACGTGAGTTTCTTGACCTGTGGCTTTCCTCACTTATGGAGAGAGGTAATTTTCGTGCCCCAGGACAGGCTGCCCAGTAAACGGCCGCATAGGAAAGGCACTAGAATGCTTGTTGTTGTTGTTGTTGTGGTGGTCATCAGTCCTGAGACTGGTTTGATGCAGCTCTCCGTGCTACTCTACCCTGTGCAAGCTTCTTCATCTCCCAGTAACTACTGCAGCCTACATCCTTCTGAATCTGCTTAGTGTATTCATCTCTTTGTCTCCCTCTACGATTTTTACCCACCACGCTGCCCTCCAATACTAAATTGGTGATCCCTCAATGTCTCAGAACATGTCCTACCAACCGATCCCTTCTTCTAGTCAAGTTGTGCCACAAGCTCCTCTTCTCCCCAACTCTATTCAGTACCTCCTCATTAGTTATGTGATCTACCCATCTAATCTTCAGCATTCTTCTGTAGCACCACATTTCGAAAGCTTCTATTCTCTTCTTGCCCAAACTATTTATCGTCCACGTTTCACTTCCATACATGGCTACACTCCATACAAATACTTTCAGAAATGACTTCCTTACACTTAAATCTATACTCGATGTTAACAAATTTCTCTTCTTCAGAAACGCTTTCCTTGCCATTGCCAGTCTACATTTGACATCCTCTCTACTTCGAACGTCATCAGTTATTTTGCTCCCCAAATAGCAAAACTCCTTTAAGTGTCTCATTTCCTAATCTAATTCCCTCAGCATCACCCGACTTAATTCGACTACATTCCATTATCCTCGTTTTGCTTTTGTTGATGTTCATCTTATATCCTCCTTTCAAGACACTGTCCATTCCGTTCAACTACTCTTCCAAGTCCTTTGCAGTCTCTGACAGAATTACAATGTCATCGGCGAACCTCAAAGTTTTTATTTCTTCTCCACGGATTTTAATACCTACTCCGAACTTTTCTTTTGTTTCCTTTATTACTTGCTCAATGTACAGATTGAATAACATCAGGGATAGGCTACAACCCTGACTCACTCCCTCCCAACCACTGCTTCCCTTTCGTGCCCCTCGACTCTTATAACTGCCATCTGCTCTCTGTACAAATTGTAAGTTGCCTTTCGCTCTCTTTATTTTACCCCTGCCACCTTCGGAATTTGAAAGCGAGTATTCCAATCAACATTGTCAAAAGCTTTCTCTAAGTCTACAAATGCTAGAAACGTAGGTTTGCCTTCCCTAATCTTTCTTCTAAGATAAGTCGTAGGGTCAGTATTGCCTCACGTGTTCCAAAATTTCTACGGAATCCAAACTTATCTTCCCCGAGGTCAGCTTCTATCAGTTTTTCCATTCGTCTGTAAAGAATTCGCGTTAGTATTTTGCAGCTGTGACTTATTAAACTGATAGTTCGATAATTTTCACATCTGTCAACACCTGCTTTCTTTGGGATTGGGATTATTATATTCTTCTTGAAGTCTGAGGGAATTTCGCTTGTCTCATACATCTTGCTCACCAGATAGTAGAGTGTTGTCAGGACTGGCTCTCCCAAGGCTGTCAGTAGTTCTAATGGAATGTTGTCTACTACAGGGGCCTTGTTTTGACTCAAGTCTTACAGTGCTCTGTCAAACACTTCACGCAATATCATATCTCCCATTTCATCTACATCCTCTTCCATTTCCATAATATTGTCCTCAAGTACTTCACCCTTGTATAGACCCTCTATATACTCCTTCCACCTTTCTGCTTTCCCTTCTTTGCTTGGAACTGGGTTTCCATCAAAGCTCTTGATATTCATGCAAGTGGTTCTCCTTTCTCCAAAGGTCTCTTTAATTTTCCTGTAGGCAGTATCTATCTTACCCCTAGTGAGATAAGCCTCTACATCCTTAAACATTTGCCCTCTAACCATCCCTGCTTAGCCATTTTACACTTCCTGTCGATCTCATTTTTGAGACGTTTGTATTTCTTTTTTCCTGCTTCATTTACTGCATTTTTATATTTTCTCCTTTCATCAATTAAATTCACTATTTCTTCTGTTACCCAAGGGTTTCTATTAGCCCTCGTCTTTTTACCTATTTGATCCTCTGCTGCCTTCACTATTTCATCCCTCAAAGCTACCCATTCTTCTTCTACTGCATTTCTTTCCCCCATTCCTGTCAGTAGTTCCCTTATACTCTCCCTGAAACTCTGTACAACCTCTGGTTTAGTCAATTTATCCAGGTCCCATCTCCTTAAATTCCCACCTTTTTGCAGTTTCTTCACTTTCAATCTACAGTTTATAACCAATAAATTGTGGTCTGAGTCCACATCTGCCCCTGGAAATGTCTTACAATTCAAAACCTGGTTCCTAAATCTCTGTCTTACGATTATATAATCTATCTGATACCTACTAGTATCTCCAGGGTTCTTCCATGTATACAACCTTCTTTCATGATTCTTAAACCAAGTGTTAGCTATAATTAAGTTATGCTCTGCGCAAAATTCTACCAGGCGGCTTCCTCTTTCATTTCTTAGCCCCAGCCATATTCACCTACTATGTTTCCTTCTCTCCCTTTTCCTACTCTTGAATTCCAGTCACCCATGAGTATTAAATTTTCGTCTCCCTTCACTACCTGAATAATTTCTTTTAACTCATCATACATTTCATCAATTTCTTCGTCATCTGCAGAGCTAGTTGGCATATAAACATGTACTACTGTGGTAGAATGCTTAGCCAACTGAATTGTGGGACGTACGAAGCTATGACGTACGAAGCTACTGTTCAACCCTTGAGAACCTCACCCTGCTGGAGGCGGAAATCCAACAATACTTCCTAGGCAGACAACGCCTCATTGGTGTCTTCTACGATCTTGAGAGGGCCTATGACCCTACTTGGAGACCACATCCTGGGACAGCGTTACAAATGATACTTCAGAGGTCAATTACCAGTTTTAGTACTGTCCTTCCTTTCCAGACAATTTTTTCGATATTGGGTCGGTGACGCTTTCTCCGAGCGTTTCGAGCAAGAAAATGGGCACCCTCAAGGGTCTGTTTTAAGCATAACTCTGTTGGCTGTTGCCATCAATGGTGTTATGTCCACAGATAAGTCTCTTGGTCGTGTTCGTTGTTTGTGGACGACTCTGCCATCTTCAGCTCCTCCTCCAACGTTCCGACGTCCATTTCTCAGCTGCAATTTAAGATATAGTGACTGGAGGTCAATGGCACCCATGCGCTCAGAGTAAACTGCGCGGAAGGGCTGGACCAGTTTCGGTGAAGTTTTTGGGATTCAATTTGGATGAACAGCTGACGTGGTTACCACATACGAGTGCTATTGAGAGCAAAGTTTTGAAGGCATTGAACATTTTAAAATGTCTTAGTAATAGGTCATGTGGAGTAGACTCACTATGGTTGCACAGTTCAAGAATCAGCACGACCATCTTATCTTAAGATAATTGATGCTGTTCTTCATGAGGGGATTCGGTTGACAAATCCAATTCCTGGCCTCTGTGTTGTGGCTGGTGAACCACCACTTGTCACCCAGTGGCGGGTCCTCATGATGCATCATGTCTGCAGCCTACTCTCCACGCCACAATCACCGACATTACGTACTGTTGCTTGATCTCCACTGGTCCGACTATAGAAGTAGATCACCAGAAACGAAGCCATTGGGTTGGCATACGGTATTACTTAGTGGCTCTTGGTACAGACGATATTTCCGTGCTTCATCGAGGTTGAGGTCGTTCGCTGCCCCAGTTAATACGGATACCAAAGATTATTTTAAGTCTACCTGTGTCCAAGAAGACTTTTACTCCAGCCTCTGTTCTTAAATAGATGTTTAACAGAATTTTAGCCTAGCATTGTGACTCTGTGTCGTTTACACTGATGGGTCAAACGGGTATAATTCCATCGGCTGTGCTGTGTTATTTCCAGACGGCGTCACAAAAATTCTCTTACCTGGTATATTCAGAGTGTATGACGCTGAATTATATCGGACCCTGAAGACACTAGACAAGATGTGGTGCCTCCCTGCCACCAAGTTCCTAATCCCCACCAACTCCCTAAAAGCCCTTCAGACTATCGATCACATATATCAAGCCGAAAAGTATCTTCAGCTGATTCACGATGCCTGTTCCACTTACAGAGGCATGGAAAGGAATAGTCGTTCTGATGGGTACAAGAGCACGTGGGAAGTTATTGGACATTGCATCTGCGCCGGGTAGTTTACAGGGATTGTATGTAAACATGTAATGCCAGATATCTTCAAAAGAGTCCTCTGTAGTGCTGCTTTGCTAACATGTTTGACTTTCTGCTAGTCCTAAGTGACCATGTGAGGAGCTACGTAAGTCGTATATCATCTGAAATCTGATCATCTGCAAGCTTGCTTAGCGAAAGACTTCTCACGCAAGTATCTTGATCAAGGAACCACACCTGATCCTGTGGAAAAATGCGATGTCTGTGTCTAACGATTAACTCAATGAACGTCTTCTGCAACACTGATAATCTTCGAACGTAAACCTGTGACATGTATCACCATTCATATAGTACTAAGTGAAACGATACATCAAGCTGTATATATTTTTTATTCTAATATTCTTAAATGAACAGCCTTTTATACATAAGGATACAAAAGGTAAACTTCATCTACACACATCAAAAAAAGTTTTGCATCACCCTGGTTCCCAGAACTCCTGAAGATAGACGTTGACTGTGGATATTGTATCACAGACACAGTCCCTTTGACTGTTCAGAGATGTCACTAAACCCGCCCAAAGATGTAAACCACGTATGAGCAGCGCCTATTAGACGGAGGGGGTCCGACAGCCGATCAGTTCCAGTCATTCCACCAGGAAGGAGGTACACGGCTCGTTAAACCATGTCTAAACGGTTATAACGCGGTTGGATCGCAGTCTGTGCCAGGAAAGGCTCTCAACAAGGGAAGTGTCCAGGCGTCTCGGAACGAACCAAAGCGATGTTGTTCAGACATGGATACAGAGAGAGAGGAACTGTCGATGACATACCTCACTCAGGCCGTCCAAGGGCTACTACTGCAGTGGATGACCGCTACCTAAGGATTATGGCTCGGATGAACCCTGACAGGAACGCCACCATATTGAATAATGCTTTACGTGCAGCCACAGGATGTTGTGTTACGACTCAAACTGTGCGCAATAGCCTGCGTGATGGGTAACATCACTCCCGACGTCCATGGCGAGGTCCATCTTTGCAACCACGACACCACGCTGCGAGGTACAGATGGGCGTAAAACATGCCGAATGGACCGCTCAAGACTGGCATCACGTTCTCTTCGACGATGAGCGTCGCATACGCCTTCAACAGACATGAACCCAATCGAACATGCCTGGGATAGATTGAAAAGAGCTGTTAATGGACGACGTGGCCTAACAACCACTCAGAGGGACCTGCGCCGAATCGCCTTTGAGGAGTGGGACAATCTGGAACCAACAGTGCCTTGATGAACTCGTGGATAGTATGCCCCGACGAATACAGGCATGCATCAATGCAAGAGGACGTGCTACTGGGTATCAGAGGTACTGGTGTGTACAACAATCTGGACCACAACCTCTGAAGGTCTCACTGTATGGTGGTACAACATGCAATGTGTGGTTTTCATGAGCAATAAAAGGGGCAGAAACGGTGTTTATGTTGATCTCTATTCCAATTTTCTGTGCAGCTTCCGGAACTCTCGGAACCGATCTGATGCAAAACATTTGTTGATGTGTGTACGTCACTAACTGCGATAAAAATCAACAAAATGTTATCTCTGAATTTTTGTAAGTTGTTCATCACTTGTTCCGATACATTCTTTTTCTTCTCTTGCTTCAGTTAGTGTACTCTCTTCTGCCTTGGCCATTGTTTATGGAAGCATCTTGTAATTCGTAGTTAATAATACTTGCATTAAATGTGAATGGTGTACATGAGTTTATTTTAAAATTAATAATTACCATTTTCATAGCTGTCCAACCAAAGCTTCCAGTTTCAGTAAGTACTTGTAACACTTTCCGGAATAAGAACTCGCCAAGAATCAATTATCAAAATTTTCCACCCATCTCATACAGATCGCTACTAACGGTAATGAACTTTTTCAGAGACTGCAGCTGTTATTTCATTACGAAGTCTGATTTCCAATAAAATTTGCAGCGTTCGCGAAATAGAAATTGCGAGCCTGTCATTCCGACAGTGGAAAATGAGTCCACATATCTACATTCTCAAATAATTTCCTTTAACAATGCAACTCCTCTTCTTAGAGGTCGGAGAGAAAGAGTTATACTGCCAACATCATATGCAGGACTTGATTTTTGTGCCATATATATTGCAATGATTTTTTTCTGTTACATGCGTTGTATAACGACTGAGAGGGCAATGAACGCTGTAAAAAGGAAAAGAATATGGAAGAAAGGGAACAAAAGTTACAAGTTTATTATCATAACGATTGTTGGTGTATTCAGCACCAGGTATAAAGAAGAGGATCACTTAATACTTTTAAATTCAGTAGATCCACTTCGGTAGAAATAAATTTTCTCGGCGTTGAGAATTTCTTTTATGCATTTAGTTAGATTTTTAGTATTTTTTGTAATTAAGAGTATAATCTGTAGAAATTCTACAAGATAATGTATACGCATAATTAAGCCTGTGTAACTGATTAGTGTGATCTGCATCTGTTGCCAAAGGTACATTTCGCCATTTACGTTAACGAGCGGCAATCATTACCTCTGTAATATTTTTAGTTGTATTACGTAAAAGTGATAACTCTTTAGAAAGTTGCCATCCCTTGTTATGATGTTAGGTCGACAGAAATCACCGAGCTAGGTGGCTCATTCCAATCCCTAAACTAGTAGCGAAAGGGATCATGTCCACTGTTACCAATTATTTATGGCGAGGAGACATATTCAGGGTTGGTGAGACTACCGTTATACTGGATTTCAGAAACGGGGGCCTCGGTTTGATGGATATTCGCAATAAAGCGTCTGCTCTGTTCCTCAAACGGACTTTCCATATACTCAGAGAACTTCCACAATGTATAACCGCAAAGCTCTTTGAGGCTGTGACACCCCATAGCCTGCAAGCACCGATTGATGTGCGAAGGATTAATGCCCGTCTGCAGTATGTGAGGAACTTTTTCCTCGAAGCAAGTTATCTTAGTGACGAAATCAGAAGCAACACATGTATCACAGCGCGCGACATCATACTTGAAAGGAAGTTAAATGAGGGCAGAAACAAAATTGAAACGAAATTCCCAAATTGTGACTGGAAAGCTGTATGGCGGAACATCAACTATGCCGGGCTATCTACAGACGCTATTTCCGCATGGTACAAAACAGTTAACAATGTCATCAGCACCAACGAGAGACTATATGGGATCGGTTTAAACACACCTTTGTGGAAAGTGCAATCTGGTAGATACACTCATCCACAGATTCACCTGTGGTGGCAATGTGCATAACTGGAATTGGATCAGGCAACAAATCGCCTTTCTCACCAGATCCTCTACGGAATTTATAACGCCATCGCTCCTCCTGAGACCAGACATGACATACTTTCCGAAATTAAAAACCAACGCCATTAGCTGGTTACTGGGAAAATATGTTAGTTATGTCATCCACAAACTTGGGTCGGACAACGAGATAGAATTCCGCGTTTACATGAAGTGTGAATATGCAAAAGTCAGCACGTATCGCAACCACAAGAAGCACTACGGTAACATGCTGAAGATCATTTTTGAAAGAATGGGTGTTGCTTAAATATGTGGAACCACTACAACACCTTGAACGAGAACGAACAGAAGAAAATTAAAAGTCACTTGGTTTGTTATTATTTTTTACTATTACCTTGCTTCCGAAATTTCTATGTTACACGAAATTTTTTTTTCATAACATTTGGTTCAGAATTACTCGTGTTCGACTTCCAAAGTATTTGTGTGATTCAAGAAGAATTGTTAAGTTTTTATCAGTGTTCAGTTTCTTACATCGGAGAATGGGAAGTTTGAGTTAAGATTTCTGCACACTTAGTGCTATGACCCAACAGGGGACATGAAAAAGGGGGTGGGAGGGGTCTGGGCCTCGACGCACTGGCACTGCCGTGAAGAGACCCCACTGCTAGTGAGGCGTGTACCACGCCCTGACCATCCTAAAAATAAAAAAATAAAAATTAAAAAATTAAAAAATTAAAAAATAAAAGTGGTTAAAAAATTGGATTGCTGGGAAAAAAGGACGGATAGAGCGTCTGCAAAAAAAAAGTGGTTACCACACTGGACTCGCAATCGGGAGGACGACGGTTCAATCCCGGGTCCGGCCATCCTGATTTTGGTTTTCCATTATCTCCCTAGATCACTTAACGCAAATGCAGGGATGGTTCCTTTGAAAGAGCACGGCCAATTTCCTTCTCCATCATGCCCTAATCCGAGCTTGTGCTCCATGTCTAATGCCCTTGTTGGTGACGGGACGTTAAACACTAATCTCCTCCTCAACAGCAAATTGGTGAAAATGTTCAGACTAATACTGCAAATAAGAGTAATCTAACGATGAGCAGCGATTCCACCGATGTAAGCACAACTGTCAGCTCAGCTGCGGCGAGTAGTGAGTGTTGCCAGCTGAAACTGACGTGTATACAGAATACAATATTATGACCTCTACTTCTTTTGCTGAAGTTAACTACGAATTTTAATCCAGTAGTTGATCCAGATGTGATGACTTCTAGTCTCATTCTCGGACATGATAACATAACATCAGCCCACACGATCCAATCTGCTACTACGGCGCAAGACTCTCTCGCACAGATTTTGTAAAAGTTATAAAGTATATTTACTGTCTTTTCGACACTAAAACAACAAGAGATCATGACTCAAAAACAAGAAACTATGAATAATAACCAATCCTCTATGAATCATAAGTAAGACAGCATGTGTAATGATTTTTATACTTTGAAACAGCAAGTGAAGCCAGACAGCGAACAAGTTAAGAATCACACCGACATAAATGCCGAAATTTCAGACTTTCAGGAAACTATTAAGGGCCTTCCTGCAAAGGTGAAAGATTTGTCGGAAAGTTTCGACACTTTACAACCGACTTCACAACTAGTGCTTTCCTCCAGGAGTGCTGGTTCTGCAAGTTTCGCAGAAGAGCTTCTGTGAAGTTTGGAAGGTAGGAGACGAGGTACTGGCAGAATGGAAGGTGTAAGGACGTGTCGTGAGTCGCGCTTGGGTAGCTCAGTCGGTAGGACACTTACCCGCGAAAGGCAAAGGTCCCGAGCTCGAGTATCGACCCAGCACACAGTTTTAATGTGCCAGGAAGTTTTAGAGCAAAATAGTCTGAAGCGCACAGTGTAGGAAATCTATCCAAAAGCAAATTAGAGAAATTTATAATAGAAAAAGGTAATAAAATTACTTAAAAATTTGAAGTAGAACTAAGGAAATCGATAGATCAAACTGAGGTGCGGGCTGAACCGGGCACCACAGAGCTAGCTGCCAAGAGCGAACTTAGTTTCGTGAAGAAAACGTTGACTCAAGATGGCAACAAGAAGTTCAAGATGAATTGATTTTTCAAGTTGATCGTGAGGAAAAGGACTTAAATACTGTAAACGGATAAACTGGTGATAACACATCACACACAGCTCAAGTAGGTAAAGCCTCCTACTACTATCATAGTCTGATATCGCAAAACAGTGCTTGTATTGATGACGTGCTGAGGTAGACAGTTTCCATAAAACTGTACCACTAGGAGTTTAGTGGATGGACTCGTCCTTTCACCTGCCTTGTTCAGGGATAGTCTCCTCAAACACAGACAATTTCAAGTGTTCGCACCAGAAAAGACAACTGTACAGCCCGCTAATTTCATTAAATGTCTTAGAAATGTATTGCGTAAAACGTAATCTCACCCACGAAAGATTCAGTTCATCACAGGTTTCGCTCAGGACAGTGTTAGGCTGCCCCATGATTTAGCGTGACTGCACAATTTTGTCACACGTATGAACAATTCTAAAATGCCTTTCTGGCAAAAAAAGCTCAAAATACGCTCAAGAAAAAATTGAGGAAAGGCCTCTTAAATCCAGAACTATACAGTGCTAGGCAAGGAACCTTAAGGAAATATTTTGAGAAATATTTGAACAAGACTCGCTTCTGCGTTGAACCTGTATCAGGTAAAGATGTGTTACGTACTCTAAAAGGCAAGTTGCCTATTCACCTCAGAGAAAAGCTAGTGCGAGTGCCTGGATCCAATTTGGAATTCTTTTTATCTATACTAGACTCCACTGATTTGGTAAATGAAGGTGCAAGGGCTAATAATAATGGAAATAATCATAGCAATGGGAATGCAATGAATCAAAGCAGCCACGTCGGAAGTACAGCAACTGTGATATTCCTAGCCGTGGCTGCCAATATTTTGTTTTGCTAGATGCTCGCCTTGATGCAGCTTGATACACTTGAAGTAGCATATGGTACAAAAGTGGAATGAGGTACAAGCGACAGATGGTACAATACGTACCAGTCCCGTGGGAGAGGCCGCCAATTTTACTGGACCTGCTTCTGATTGGTTGGCACATTCGGGTGCTAGGCGACAAAACGTCTAACTTCTTTTATTAATTATTTATATACTTTTCATTGTATTTAACCCAGTTTCTAATATGATAGTCTCTCATGGATACCCTACGAGTTTATCGTTTTTGTTTATTAAATTTCTCTAGTTTTGAGAAACATAAGAATAATAATATCTCAACCGAAGTGCTTCGGGCACGTTCGGGTCGCTTTGGCGCGCCTGGGAGACGAAGTACTTTGGCTGCGCTAGTCACTCCGTTCCGGGCATTCTGGAGGGCCAGAAATGTAACTCTGCTTTGGGCGTTCTTCAGAGCCAGACATTTCGTGCTTCAAAAATGGTTCAAATGGCTCTAAGCACTATGGGACTTAACATCTGAGGTCATCAGTCCCCTAGAACTTAGAACTACTTAAACCTAACTAAGGACATCACACAGATCCATGCCCGAGGCTGGATTCGAACCTGCGACCGTAGCAGCAGCGCGGTTCCGGACTGAAGGGCCTAGAACAACTCGGCCACAGCGGCCGGCTAAGTCGTACTCCATATCGGAAGTTGTACAGAAAAGTTTCCATACAATTAAGGAAGCCATGTCGATTGTTGTAAAAGACAGTGAAAATGTATGAATATTTAAGTAATAACCAAACAGGATACAGTAATGAGAAGTGTCGCTACAGATACAGAGACTAACATGGAGAAGTGGCATCCCATAAAAAGCTCAACCACTGGTTCGAGATGGCAGTATAGCAGCCTCCGCCGAAGAAGATCCCACGACCGACGACGTGTCTTCTGCGCTGGGGACACAACTTTAGAAGACGACAGGCTGGTGGAGAGAACGGTTACAGACTCTTACTTAATCTCTCCAGCTTCCAGACCTGACTTCCAAATGACACATAATTTATACAACAATCACGAACGATGAGCTGACGCTCGCGCCGGATTTGTTACCACGCCGCCGCTGGTGCGTAGGTAAATATTGACCGTCCATATCATAAGAGAAGGAGGTATTCCACTGCTCAAAGTACACTAACGCGTCCCTGGAATAATCATAATGGCTGTATCCAGTGGTATTCCAATGCTGAAAACACATCAGCACGTCCCTGGAGTAATCAAAATGAACGTAATCAGTGGTATTCCAATGCTCAAAACAAACGATCACGTCCCTGGAATAATCATAATGACCGTGGTGGTATTCTAATGCTCAAAGCACACGAATACGTCCTTTAAATAATCATAATTATCATAATCAGTGATATTTCAATGCTCATAACATACGAACACGTCCCTGGAATAATCATAATGATGCAATGATCGTAATCAGTGATATTCCAATGTTGAGATGACTCTTTTTTGAACATTCCAATGTTGAGAACATACGAGCACATCCCTGGAATAATCATAATGACCGTGATCAGTGGTATTCCAACACTCAAAGCACACGAACACGTCCCAGGAATAATCATAATGATCATAATCAGTGATATTCCAATGTTCAGAAAACACGAGCACGTCCCTGGAATAATCATAATGACTGTAATCAGTGGTATTCCAATGCTCAGAACACACGAGCACGTCCATGGAATAATCATAATGACCATGATCGGTGGTATTCCAAGCTCAAAACACACCAGTACAATACAAAGTAATTCAAAGAAGCAGTGGCATTCCAAACAGTTTGGTGGCCTTATCCACAACAGATCCTCAAGTAAATCCTGATGTTGTTAGGCGTTGACTTAATCAAAATTCCACAGTGAAAGTTGTCGTCGTCACAAATGTGACGTCCCCTAGTGGCTAGTTCAGCAAACTTGTGTTGGCAACATTTAACCCCCCCCCCCCCCACCTGGTGTTGACCATAGAATGGAGTGTGGATGTTGATATATTGTTGGCTTGGATTAGCTACTGGTCTACCCACTACAAGGAAAATTATAGGTCTATACCTGTATCATGATTTATAGAAGTACTTCAAATAATTGAACGTATACATTTACAGAATGTACAAAATAAGAACATAGGCTTCAGTAGTGTGACTGCACTAATTACAGTGACTATGTTTTTCTACTCAATTGGTGATGGTAGGAGGCTGGGAACTTAAATTATCATGACCCATTAAATTACAGTTTTTGTAAAGGAAATGCCTTGGTTGCAAGTACGTCAGCATGTATATATAATCCATAGGCAAATGTCATTGGTGTAGCAAGAGGTGCTAGGAGACAGACGATTGCTCTCTTATTCAAGTGAAAACATCTATATTATTCTTCAGAGGAGAATGTTTGAGTAGTATGACCACTGTGACCCTAGACTAAGTATTGATTAAGGGTATCTGAGCCAATGGATACGATCCGTTTGTGAGTAAAAGCAAATCGATCATAAGACTGTTGGTTAAATATCAAAACTTAACGGCCCTCCACTAGGCATGAAAGTGTTTTGTATGATATATCAGCGAATGTCCATAAGAACTTCATACGCAACACAGTCAGCCATACGCTATATCTTTAGACTATAATCTATTGAAGGCCTAGTGTCAGTAATCAGAAAGTTTAAGCAAAAGATCATATTAAAAGCCTGTTTGCCATATATAACTAAGATCCGATGTAAATGTGTTAGCCTATAATTTAAGGATCTTATTTACCAGTCATGTACCTGAATCTGGATTAATGTGTGTCCTGCAGCGTCGTAGAATAAGTTTTCTATCATGTGATTTTAAGTCTGATGAGCAAAATGTGATCTGCGTTGTTTGGTGTCTGGAACTTAAGGATATGAAGCGACCAAAAATTGCGTTGAAACGAGACTAGATTATGAAAACTCCTAATGTCACAGTGACAGTCATCAAAGTGAATGCCGAAGGAATATTTTTGCAATGGAGGGTGATGAGATAAATTTAATTCTTGGTTACATGTAGTAACGACGACATGGCTGAAGTTTAAGAGATTAGTCAGGAAGCATCAATATACAAAGAAGTGGTATACAGAAGTATTAAGGAATGATGAGACACGCTTGAAGTTCTCTAAGGCTGTAGATACATCAATAAGGAATAGCTCAGTAGGCAGTACTGTTGAAAAGGAATGGATGTCTCTAAAAAGGGCAATCACACAAATTGGAAATATAAGCATAGGTACAGAGAATGTAACAGCGAAGAAACGCTGGGCAACAGAAGAAATACTTCGATTCATCGATGAAAGAAGGAAGTACAAGAATGTTCAGGGAAATTCAGGGAAGCTAAAACGAAATGGCTGCATGAAAAATGTGAAGAAATCTAAAAAAAATTGTTTTCGGAAGACCGACTCAGCATACTGTAAAGTCAAAATAACCTTCGATGACATTAAAAGCAAAGGCCGTGCAACTGGAATGCCGATATTAAATGCAGAGGAGGGAGCGGATAAGTGGAGAAAGTACATTGAAGGCCTCTTCGAGGGAGAAAAAAATATGGATGGGGCCCCTCCACGCCCACACCAACGTGGTGACCAAACCAAAAGTTCTACTGTCACCTCCGTAAACATGCTAGTTTTTTAATCAGGCGTCACAGGATGCGGGCTGTGATGTTATCCATGCGTCTGAGTAAGATTACTCATTAACATGGTCCATCAGGAGATAGAAGTGTTCGAAAACGATTGAAGGGTAGCGGTTGTAAGGGCAGAGGAAAAAAAGTGCCAAGGCAAGAGCCAAGGGAAAAAAACCTCTGCGACAGTAGGACGGGTAGTAAGGGCAGTATCGGCTTGCTAGCTGCGACAGAGCATGCAAGATGCGGCTATGTTAGTTCGAGGTATCGTGCATCATTATCTTTTTCGTTGCTGGAGCTTGTTGCGGCGCTTGCTGTAGTTGCTGCGTCCCTGCAACAGTTCAAGGTCGTTGTAGATTAGTGGGCGATCGGTCATAGATCGGCTCACGGACGGTGTAGGGGGTGTGTGTGGCTGGTTTGCGTGCTGTGTACAGTACGGCTTCCCTGCGGTTGCCTGTTTTTCGGCTGGTCGCACATCTGGGTTTCCAGTAGTAACTGTGCTGCAGGGGCTCGCCAGTACTGTCCTGTTAGCGTTCTATTGACCATAGATGTTTAGTTCCTAGCCAGTAATGTCTTTGGTCTGTTATGCTTCCATCTATGGGAGAAAATTTGTCTGTGATAAAAGAAGGAACAGGAGTCGATTTAGAGGTGGTAGGTAATCCACTATTAGAATCAGAATTTAAGAGACGTTTGGAGTACTTAGGAACAAATAAGGCAGAAGCGATAGATAACATGATATCATAATTTGCAAAGTCATTGGGGGAAGTGGAAGTAAAACGACTATTCACGTTGCTTTGTAGAATGTATGGGTCTGGCGACATAGCATCTCCCTTTTGGAAATATATCATCCACAGTATTCCGTAGACTGCTATAGCTGGCAGGATCGAGAATTGTCGCGCAATCAGCTTAACAGCTCATGCATCCAAGTTGATGACAAGAACAATATACAGACGAATGCATAAGAAAATGGAGGAGGTGTCAGATGATGTTCAGTTTGGTTTTAGGAAGGCTACTGGCACGAGAGAGGCAATTCTGACGTTGCGGTTGATAATGGAACCAAGATTAAAGAAAAATCAAGACACTTTCATAGAATCTGTCGACTTGGAAAAAGTGATCGACAGTGTAAATTGGGGCAAGATGTTCAAAATTCTGAGAAAAAAATGAGTACAAACTCTAGGGAGGGACGGGTAAAATAAAATATGTACAAGAACCAAGAGGGAGTAGTAAGAGTGGACGAGCAAGAATGAAGTGCTCGGATTAAAAAGGGTGTAAGAGAAGCCCCTACTATTTAATCTGTACATCGAAGAAGCAATGAAGGAAATAAACGAAATATTGAGGAGTGGTATTAAAATTCAAAGTGAAAGGATATCAATGTTACGATTTGCCGATGACATTACTACCCTGAGTGAAACCGAAGGAGAATTATATGATTTGCTGAGTGGCATGAAGTGTCTACTGAGTACAGAATATGGAGAGATAGTAAATCGAAGAAAGACAAAAGTAATGAGAAGTAGTAGAAATGAGGACAGCAAGAAACTTAACATCAGAGTGGTAACGAAGGAGACGAGGTTCAAGAATTCTGCTACCTAGGCAGCGAAATAACCAGTGGCCGACGGAGCAAGGAGGAAATCGAAAGCAGACTAGCGATGGCAAAAACGGTATTCCTGGTCAAGAGAAGTCTGCCAGTATCAAACATAGGCCTTAATTTAAGTAAGAAATTTTTGAGAATGTACGTCTGGAGCACAGCATTGAATGGTAGTGACACACGGACTGTGGGAAACCCGGAACTGAAGAGAATCGAAATGTTGAAAATTAGGTGGGCGATAAGGTAAGGAATGAGGAGGTTCTGCGCACAATCGGAGAGGAAAGGAATACGTGGAAAACACTGACAAAGAGAAGGGACAGGATGGTAGGGCACCTGTTAAGACATCAGGAGCTGGCTTCCACGGTACCAGCGGGAGATGCAGAGGGCAAAAGCTGTAGAGGAAGACAGAGATTGAAATACATGCAGCAAATAATTGAAGACATAGGTTGCAAGTGCTACTCTGAGATGAAGAGGTTGGTACAGGTGAGGAATACGTGGTGGGCCGCATCAGA
This sequence comes from Schistocerca cancellata, assembly GCF_023864275.1. Lineage (NCBI taxonomy): Eukaryota > Metazoa > Arthropoda > Insecta > Orthoptera > Acrididae > Schistocerca > Schistocerca cancellata. The sequence goes on from NC_064626.1 coordinate 102,015,362, forward strand.
CTAGTCAGAAGGCTTATAAATGACCTTTTCTATGTATATTTGTACGTGTGTATATGTACAGGGTTATTACAAATGATTGAAGCGATTTCACAGCTCTACAATAACTTTATTATTTGAGATATTTCCACAATGCTTTGCACACACATACAAAAACTCAAAAAGTTTTTTTTAGGCATTCACAAATGTTCGATATGTGCCCCTTTAGTGATTCGGCAGACAGCAAGCCGATAATCAAGTTCCTCCCACACTCGGCGCAGCATGTCCCCATCAATGAGTTCGAAAGCATCGTTGATGCGAGCTCGCAGTTCTGGCACGTTTCTTGGTAGAGGAGGTTTAAACACTGAATCTTTCACATAACCCCACAGAAAGAAATCGCATGGGGTTAAGTCGGGAGAGCGTGGAGGCCATGACATGAATTGCTGATCATGATCTCCACCACGACCGTTCCATCGGTTTTCCAATCTCCTGTTTAAGAAATGCCGAACATCATGATGAAAGCGCGGTGGAGCACCATCCTGTTGAAAGATGAAGTGGGCACTGTCGGTCTCCAGTTGTGGCATGAGCCAATTTTCCGCGGGCTACTGCAGGCCGACCCGTTGATTTCCCCTTACAGAGGCATCCAGAAGCTTTAAACTGCGCATACCATCGCCGAATGGAGTTAGCAGTTGGTGGATCTTTGTTGAACTTCGTCCTGAAGTGTCGTTGCACTGTTATGACTGACTGATGTGAGTGCATTTCAAGCACGACATACGCTTTCTCGGCTCCTGTCGCCATTTTGTCTCACTGCGCTCTCGAGCGCTCTGACGGCAGAAACCTGAAGTGCGGCTTCACCCGAACAAAACTTTATGAGTTTTTCTACGTATCTGTAGTGTGCCGTCAATGAATGGAGCTACAGTGAATTTTCAATCATTTTTAATAGCCCTGTATATGTAGTAGCAGTAAGTTTTGTCGCACACATAGTAATCAGCTATCTTTACACGTATAGTAATTTTAATACCTGTCTCTGATGCTGAGACTTATTTCTTGCACAGGTACTGTGCTGTTCACAGCACGATTAAAATGATCGCGAGCGATTGGTCCGCGATGCCAAACTGAGTGATTCTGCTCTGTTAGAAATAACTGACGAGGACACTATCTGTAAAAAATTTTATTTTTCCATAAAACGAGAATGAGATACGCATACAATCTGTAAATGTGAAAATTGTTCGTAGTAATGAAATACTGAAGCATTAAATACGTCAGTAACTGTATTCTGGTCGGATTCCTAGTGAGTGAGGCCTTGTGTAATACAATATGTAAATAAGGCAAGGAGGAGAATAATTTCGATAGTAATCATTTTCAAGCACCCAGTTCTAAAATATACTTGAAAAGCCAGCAGTGTAACTGGTGCAGGAGTAGACTACGGTAAATAACAGTAATGTACACTTGCGTACGTGTCATACGATGTGGCGATCTGGAGATGAGTTCTCGTCGGTCACTCAGAACATTATTCCATCCTGTTGTAGTAACAGTTGCAACTGAAAAGCGCATGCATAAAATTCCACGAGTGTTTCACGCAGTCCGGGCGCTACTATTGACTAGCAATAAGGTGGCGTGAGCAACGAACCGTTCGTTGAGGAGGTTTAATTCTAATTGTTGGCGGTGCCTTATACATGGAGCCCGCATTCTTCAGTTTAAATGGGTGAGTGGAGATAACTTTGTAATCTATGAGATAATGTATAAAGGCAATGCCACCTTTGTAGCCTTTGTTTGCTATTTTCTGTTTAGCTGCTATCAAGTGAATGAACTAGTTCAAAAGCTACGTACAACCCTATGTAAACAATACATATGTACAGTGTGAGAACACTACAATTACTAATAGTAATACGGCCTCAGTAACACTCACGACAATCACATCCAATTCAGACCATACATGATATGTGTTTTGTTGTACGCGCAAGTAAATCACGCGTGCAGTAGCTCTAATTACCATTTCAGTGTCTTTTCTATGTAAACGACCAATTCTGCACATCAGTGGGACTTCTTGAAGTCCTATACAAAGCCGCCTAAAGTAACTAACCCGACTGCCCTGAAAAAGTTTTTCTTGGTGGTTCCTAATCCAGACGACAGGTTCTATGTGGTAATATCATTGTACCTGCCATTGATCGTTTCTGATCTACCACAAGCATCACCACAGTCCAATATGAATGAACTACATTATACCTCAAATAAATGATAGAGTGACTATTTCTCAATTTTTTCTCTTTCTAGAAATTTATACGAAGTAATTTTTTTGGGGCTTTCGGTTAGATGTTAACTGAACGGACTAAGACGAGTGAAATGTGTGCTGCCTAAGTGTGATGAATATAAAAGTGACGTAGTATGAAATATATGTCCTATGTAGAGACTGCTGCCAGTAAAAGGAACATTTGATTTCACCGACTAATTCTATGAAGCTAAAGTAACCTTGCCTCAATCAAAGGGGGCAGTGACATGATACATCAAGCAGAATACATACATGTTTTTTATTGTAAATGATATAAGGATACACAAGGCTACAGAAGGCAAACTTAATCTACGTCCGCAGTTGCGATAGAAATCAACAAAATGTTATCTCTGAATTTTTAAAGGTTGATCATTATTTGTATTGAGGCTTTTTCTTCTCCTGTTTCACTTAGTTACTCTCCAGTGGCTTGGCCATTGCTTATGCAAGCATTTTGTAATTCTTAGTTAATAATAATTGCATTAATGGGAAATGGTATATGTATGTTTACTTTAAAAGTAGTAATTACTATTTTCACAAATGGTTCAAATGGCTCTGAGCACTATGGGACTCAACTGCTGTGGTCATCAGTCCCCTAGAACTTATAACTCCTTAAACCTAACTAATCTAAGGACATCACCCACACCCATGCCCGACGCAGGATTCGAACCTGCGACCGTAGCAGCAGCGTTGCTCCGGACTGGAGCGCCTAGAACCGCACGGCCACCGCGGCCGGCCTATTTTCACAGCTAACCAACCAAAGCTTCCAGTTTACATTAGTAGTTGTAAATCTTTCTGTAATAACGTCTTGCCCACGGAGAATCATTATTTTCTACGTCTAATGCAGATCGCTACTGACAGTAACAAACTTTTTCAGAGTCTACAGCTACATTTTCATTACGAAGACCGATGTCCATGAGTGAATAAAATTTGCCACGCCTGTAGTAACTAATACTTAAGCAGTCGCAAATTAGAAATCGAGTGCGTATTATCCCGGCAGCGGACAATGAGTCCATATATTTACGTTCTCAAGTAATTTCCTCTACCAGCGATCTCTTCTTCTCTGTCGGTGAGGGAGAACCATAATAGTGAGACAGGACTTTCACCAATTAAAGTGGTTGCTCTGCGGTATCTAAAACTATATCAACAAGTATTGGTGAGAAAAGCAACAAACTGTGACCTTAGAAATGTAACTACGTGGATAGCGACTGCTTTAGGTCAGGTGTGAATCTCTGGAAAACCTATTTCAACGTAAAATGCATTATTCAGGCATGAAGTTGAAAAAAAACGGGTTACATTCGCTACAGACGTCAGTGTCCGTCAAATGAAGAAGCAAATAAGCGATTTGAAGTACCGATACACCATTCTTCTGTAGCATCTTACTGATTGATCTGAGGTAATTCTATGACTTTGATGCAAACATTGAGTGAGTTGCTGGATTTTAACACAAAATTCACTAATTTTGGTATGAAATTCATTGAACTAATAACAAAATTCAGTGATTTCGATGTGCAAAATTAGCTTATTTCGATGTAAAATTCGCGTGTCTGCTATATGTATATGGTATAACAGCGTATGTCCACTTCCTCCTCTATCTTTTCAGGTAGTGGCCTTTCTTGGTTCTGGTTTATCTGCATTCTGTTTCCCACATAGCTTCATCGTGAATCTTTCTACCTCGCTTTTCGCTATGTTAACCATGCACTGTATGAACACTGTGTCGGCACTGTACGCATGACTGTGGTCTTAGGTGCGTTCCTATCCAGTGTCTCTTTCTGTTTCTAGGAATGATGACTGCAGCTTAACGTATCGTCTACATCGATGTTATTGGACATGAAACTAGAGCCCAGTGACGATGGTATAAACCTAGTGAGGGAGCCACATTGACATAGCCCTTAAATTTGTCTGACCTAAACACATCTGGAGCTGCATTTTGCAGTGGTTCTTGAGAATAATTTAGAAATCTTGTCGAAGTGTGTACGATTGCTAAAAACACACCTTGCTAGTAGTACAGTTCTAGAGGTTTCGAGTGCTTGTGTAGTAAGCATGACAACGGATAAAGAACGAAATCAAAGATGCGCATCTAGAATCTTAACGGATACGAATAGCACAGACGAAAGTGAACGGTTGTGAGCAGGTTCAAAGCGAAATTCATTGATGTAGGTACTATATTCATTAACTTAAGTGCAGAGTTGAAAGATTCTATATGCCGCAGGATCACTCTGCTCAACACCTCCTCGTTAGATGGTGACGCCGTGTCCTGAACTTGACACTCCTGACTGTTCTTATGTTTCTTAATGCTCTTTACAGTTAGGTTACAGGTTGCTGCTTTTTCCATGGTATATATTTGCAATGATTTGAAGGTTACCGAACGGTCTAAGGCGCTGCAGTCATGGACTGTGCGGCTGGTCCCGGCGGAGGTTAGAGTCCTCCCACGGGCATGGGTGTGTGTATTTGTCCTTACGATAATTTAGGTTAAGTAGTGTGTAAGCTTAGGGACTAATGATCTTAGCAGTTAAGTCCCATAGGATTTCACACACATCTGAACATTTTTGAAGGTAACAATTCGACCTGTCAATCTGAATAAGCGTGCTTGGTTCTCAAGTGTGCTTCATTCATGGTGGGTACATATAAGACTGACACGCTTCTGGCATACTGTGTGTTTGCTACGACTAACCTAGTTACTGCCTGTTTTAATACCCGTCATCCACCTCACAGACAAATTTTTACAATCATGTTACTAGAATTTACTTTTTTTTTTTTTTGCTCCTGATCTTTTTGCAGAAAGTTCGGAAAAAGGATCATTGCGCTTAAATTTTTGAATATCATGCAGAGTCTCTGTGTGGAGAGTTGTTATCTGGAATTTATTGCTATTTTGTTTAATATGGGTTAAAGTGTGCTTCTTCCATTTTCAGATTTTCCTGGTTTCTTAACTTGAGACACATGGGATATGACTATAGCGCCATAACAAAATCAACCCAGTGGCGGAAATCAGAACTATTATCCTGCACTTGACATTAGGCAGTCAAACTAGCATCCTTGTACGAAGAACTGCCATCATCTGGCGAGTGGACCTCTTTAAGTTTGTTGCTCCAACCCTCCAGTGGTGGCCCAGAGCGACAGAAGACGATGCACATGCTTCCCTCTTCACCAAGACAGACCACAGCCGTCTCATTGCAAACGGCGTGGTGAAGTGACATATGAGGGGGCTCCCCGCACGGTATTTTTTAAGGTAATGCTATAAATACACGTGTGCTGTTTCTGCTGTAAATATTTGAAAAACACGTAATTTTAAATCTAGAGTAATTTAGCTCCTGGATTTCACAGTTGGGGTGACAGTTGTTTAAATTGTGATGTCGGAGGGAAGTTGGGAAATGGTTGAAAGTTTGGACAGCTGGACCAGCAGCATTTTAAACTAAGGGCAGGTGAACGGAATTTTTTAATTTTCCGGCATTATACTCTAGGACAAGTAATCTACTTCCACATTGAGAGTAAAGGGGCGGGAAAACCCCTGTAGTACAATTGAGCTACACTGAATTTCTCGCCAAACTTTGAAGTGGCCATCATTTTATACGTAGAGGAACTGGGGTCTGTCAGAAGGGGCGAATCTGTCAAAGTTGCACGTCAATGGCGAAATATGGGGAAGGGAAGAAAATTAGCAACAGTGCATGCTGCCTTCTTAGCCCTATTACTTGCCGAATAATGATTGAGTGTTTTGGCATGAGATTGCTCTCATTGTATCATGTTTATGTTGTGCCGTGTATTTTGCTCTGTAATTACTGTATCAACTTGGACAAGTGGAATAATACTTTTAGGTTTTTAATTGTCACAGTCACTAAGTGATGTATACTGAAATTATACTGCATTTACGTGGTTTTTCACCTGAACGCGTTTCAACTATCGACATTTCCAACAGTAACAGTCAAAGTGCTAAAAGTCATTAACAGTTTGACATCAAAGGGACACTCATGCATTTTTAAACGCTTTGCTACTGTAGCTGAAAAAGGACGTCAATGTGAAGAAAACATTAGAAATGCTGTTAATATGTTCTGAACGCTGAATGTAACTGGACCAATGAAGAGGAAAACCAATATTGTATCTCCGTTGTTCTCTTTTTCAAGACATTTTCTAAAAGAAAATTAAAATATACGAAACTGCTGTTGTAATGATAATGAGATAAAGTGTATGCAGAAGTCTAGAGGAGACTTATCATGCAGTGCATGTAAAGTACGTGATGATGATACAATTTGATTACTGTAAACCTTTTCAAATAGCATTTCCATATGTTATTCGTTAGATACAGCAAGTGATAAAGATTTTTTTATTAATATTGCTGGCGCTGTGAACTTTCCACGAAGCATGAATAATTTGAAAACTATTAAACTTCAGCAAGGCAAGTCATAACTCATGTATTTCACTGATTTCTCGTTGTTTTAGTTGACAGTATTTTTCTACTGTATTACTAAATCTTATATCCTATGTAGGTGTTAACGTAAATGTATTTGGAACAACGATAATATACTGCTGTACATGGTATGCGTTGTCAGTTGTAAATTACAGTCTGGGAGGCGTACTTAATTTCGCTAGATAACCCGATATTTTAACAAATCCCTTTTAAAACTAAGTACACTGTTCGTTATTTAGTTCTAACAATAGTCGTTTACGTACCATTGTTCACTATCTAACCGCTAACCATCAGTAATATCACAGTCATAAGCTCGATAGCCACACGGTTAGTTAGACTCAGTACAAGAAGAAAACCGGGACAGTGTTAATACTTCCAGCACTCAGAATGGGCCACTTTTCCTCTATATTGTGGTACTCTCCCAGAAGTTGAAGTCCATACAAACACTGACTAGTACAGGCTGACCCACTCTAGGCCATCTTCTGTTGATTTTGTCAGTCTTCTGACTGGTTTGATGCGGCCTGCCACGATTTCTTCCTGTTCCTAGCTCGTCAACTCATAATAACACACTCGACGCCTTCAGTATTTCAGTACGTAGATCATGACACACCAGTGGTCCAAATGTCCGGATATGAGATCTATTTAATTTTCAAAACACAACATGTTTTGTGAAGAGGTGATCCCGTTATGTCGTTCTATAAAAAGGGAAAACATGTCTTCTTAGGGAGCTTGTTAATGGGACCTTGTCTTCCCGAAACATGTGTTTTTCATCTTTGAGAAATCATTAACGTAGATAACTGGATAGTCATAACCCCTGTACTGATATATTCTCAGTACTTGTTGGATATAAGCTCTGTTTTCTACTATCATTTTTGCTCTCTAAAGATCCCTCTTAGCCGGCCGTTGTGGCCGAGTGGTTCTAGGTGCTTCAGTCCGGAACCGCGCGACTGCTACGGTCGCAGATTCGAATCCTGCCTCGGGCATGGATGTGTGTGACGTCCTTAGGTTAGTTAGGTTTTAGTAGTTCTAGGTTCTAGGGGACTGATGACCTCAGATGTTGTCCCATAGTGCTCAGAGCCATTTGAACCATTTTGATCCCTCTTAGTTCCACGGTAGCTATTTCATTATGTCTTAATATATGTCCAATCATCCTGTCCCTAATTGTACACGGTGGTTATAATTAACGAGCAGCAACTCACAGAGGTCCAGTGTGGGCTATAACTATCTTATGGCAGCAAAACGTGGTAAATATACGAATGCGTTAATGCAGAACCGATATACACTGGAAAAATATTAGTTTAAATTTTGGCCACCAGGTGCAGATTTGACGCTCTGAATTCAAGAAGTGCAGAAATATCTCCATATATAATGAATTATGTACGGAACATGGGTAGAAAAGCTCAATCATGTTATAAATGCATGATGTTGGTTTTACTATTAACTGCTGCTTGCACAATTTGTTCAGTATGAGCACTGGAGACATCGATGAGATGCTGCATCCGTCAAACTACTGGGTCAACAATTGTTCGCAGCAGTTCTGGTGCCATCTGAACGACGTGTCCCTGTATATTGGCCTTATATCAGGGAGGGTCCGAACGTGTTCCTGATAAGCGAATTCTCTTAGGTATCCCCAGAGCGAAAAGTTGTACGGATACACATTAGGTGATGTTGCAGGTCATGCATCTAGAAAACCTCTGCAGATAACATTTTCGTGGAAGGTTGCATTAAGCAGATCTTTCACTGTGCGAGCGACATGTGTTGTCGCCCCAGCTTGCGTGAAAATAGTAATTTCCACACAGTTGCGCTCATCCAAAGCAGGCATCACATCCTGTACAAAGAAACTCAGTTACGTGCAGACGTTACGGTTCACGTGACAGGCCCTTTGGGTGTGCTCTCTCCAAAAGAAAAAGGACCAAAGATAACGGTGCTTATGAATCTACACGACACAGTCGCATATAGCGAGTGCAGTGGTTCTTCGTGCAAACTTGGCAGTTCTGTGTATTCATTGCACCATGTAGTGTTGTAAGTAGGCTGTTTATGTTTTCTTATTGGCAACGTTACGTAGCGCTCTGTATGAAAATCACTGGCTGTGCTTTGTGCAGTCTGTGGCTAGTTTGCATTGTTGTCTGCCATTGTAGTGTTGGCCAGTGGCAGCTGGATGTTAACAGCGCGTAGCGTTGCGCAGTTGGAGGTGAGCCGCCAGCAGTGGTGGATGTGGGGAGAGAGATAGCGGAGTTTTGAAATTTGTTAGACTGGATGTTATGAACTGCTATATATATTATGACTATTAAGGTAAATACATTGTTTGTTCTCTACAAAAATCTTTCATTTGCTAACTATCCCTATCAGTAGTTAGTGCCTTCCGTAGTTTGAATCTTTTATTTAGCTGGCAGTAGTGGCGCTCCCTGTATTGCAGTAGTTCGAGTAACAAAGATTTTTGGTGAGGTAAGTGATTTGTGAAAGGTACAGGTTAATGTTCGTCAGGGCCATTCCTTTGTAGGGATTTCTGAAAGTCAGATTGCGTTGCGCTAAAAAATATTGTGTGTCAGTCTTGTATAATTGTTCTAAGGGGACGTTTCAGTGTAAAACGTGGCTCTTCACTCCATATAACATCGCCCTGTCACAGGTCATCAACTATTATCCGTGCCAGAAACATTGCTCCGGATGATGAAGTTTTACCTGCTGCGCCGTCTGCATATTGTACGGGCGCCAGTGTAAAATAGACCTCCACAACCTCCCTACTGTTGACCATGGGAGAGACAATTCTCGTGACACTGCTCTAGCGCTAGCACTATCGGGTACACGTGCTGTTAAAGCAGCAGCAACCTCGTCAAGAACTTCCACAGTGATAGGTCGCTTTCCACTTCCAGGTGCCACACCAAGGTCACCATTATCATCTTCTTCAAGCAATTTAATGATATCGAGCCTCTCCTCAGACCTTTCAGTCCGCGATATCCTCTCAATGTAGCACTATAATTGCTGCAGTTCACATAAAACAGCTTCGCTAACAGTCCACGGTCTCTCTTCACTTTAGCCATACGGTTCATTCACGTTGTGACTTGTCAGATGGGAGTGTGGGTATTACATCAGCATACATACGGTGTATAGCCCCAGATTTGCATCTGATGACCAAACCTGGAACTAATCATTTCAGGGTAAATAAATTCTGCATTAATGCATTAGCATATCTAAGATGTTTCGGTGCCATACTACAATTACAGCCCACACTGTACTTCTATTAGTAACTGCACTTTGACTATAGCCAATCAGTGGTTTTCCAAACATTCATATTCCTGCCCCCGCCGAATGTATGGCAAATTTCATTTCTTATCGTCCTCATAATTTTCAGCATGCTTCTGTTACACACACGATCAAGCGCTTCGATTCTCTGTTCTGGTTTTTCCACAGTACATTATTTACCTACGTACAATGCTGTGGTCCATACACTCTCATAAATGTTTTCGTCAATTTAAGACCTCTTTTTGGTACTAGTAGACCTATATTAGAGAGGAATAACCTCTTAGCCTGTGCTTGACTGCTTCGTGTATCTTCTTTCTTTCGTTCGTCATGCATTATTTTGCTTCCAAGGTAGAATAAATTCTTCAAGTCATTTACTATGTCATTTCCAATTTTGATGTTAAGTTTATCGCTACTCTCATTTCAGTATTTTTTTCTCAACCTTCTGTCCAAACTCTGTGCTCTTTTGACCGTTCATTCCATTCAACAGATCGAGTCATTCTTCCTCTTCTCCACTGATTATATCAATATCGTCAGTGAATCTCATTGTAATCTTTTCCTCCTGAATTTTAATCTCACAACTGAATCTTTTATTTTCATCATTTTTTTTCTTCCATGTGTATGAACAATAGGAAAAGAGGACCCCATTTTTGCCTTTCTCGCTTTTTAGTCTAAGCACTTCTCTCTCGGTCTTTCACACTTCTTGTTCCCTGTTGGTTCTTGTACGTCTTGTGTATTAACCTTTTTCCTTTTATCTTCTGCCTTTGGTTGTGAGGATTTAGAATATGCACCATTTTACTCTGTCGATCACTTTTCCTAAAACAATAATTCTTATGAAATGTCTTCATTTTTCTTAAGTGCAATAGTCAGCAACCTTTCAGCAGGCAGAGGAATATAGTGCAAAATAAAATGAAGGTGGGCCAAATTTGTAAATAAATTTGAGTAGTCTAGAGTGACAACTTGGGTGTACAGGATAAAACGTTGGAATCGATTGACTGAGTTCAAGTTAACATTTGAACAGTTATTCATTTATTAATTACTTGAGTCAAGATCAATACAAGAGTGCAGTTTTACTTCAACAATAAACCTGACCTAATAACTGAAATCAAACTGAGGACAACAAAACGTCTTAAGCACTCTGACTCTGGTAGCGTTACTGATCTTAATATCACCTTCTTTTTTGATCCACGATGGTCCACTACAGAACAGTGCTCACCATCAGATTTAGGAATCAAGAACGTGCCAGCAGCATACGGGGATCAACTTACAGATTTCCTGCATTTCCAAAACTCTTTCATAAGCAGCTGCAGACATCGTACTATCTAAATGAAACAGAGTGCAGACCGGTTAATTGTTCAATGCTGTGCATGCAAACTGAAAGTGTGGAATCCCTCATTGCACTAATCAATTTGCCTTCCCCATGCAGCAATTGTCGAAATTCTTGTTCTTGGCTGCTCTTCCCAATGCATTCACATCTTACACGTCTCTGCTTCCCACACTTCCAACAAGTTATCTTATGTAAGCCACCCGCCTTTGTGAATCATATTACCTTGCTGTACCTTTCCATTGAATCCTTGCTCCTTTTGTCTCTCATGTAACTCGTTACTGCCCAATATCTTACTTTGACACAGCGTCTATTCCTACACGAATTCACAAATTCTGTGGTATCTATGTGTCTTACTTTTTCATCTAGTATTGAGCCAGAGCCGTGCAGGTTTGACAAAATACCCCGTGCTGCCTACTCTCGGGGTTCAACCCCTCTGAAACATGATTTATTGCCCGCTCTTCGGTATATGTCACTTCAAAGCGAACCACGCTTCTTTTATCTCATTCCATGTACTTCATTACCGACTCGTAGGTCCACTGTACTCGTGTACAGTACGATAAATTAACTCTTGCAAGGCTCTGGGCCGAATTAACCTTCAAGTTGTAGTAAACTGTTTCCTCTTACTATTTTCTTGTATGACTTGCAAAACGTCATCACGCAAATCCTTTTTACAGCAGTTAACCTCAAGGCATTTAGATTACTCGCTTCCATGTATCGTGGTGTATTTTGAAACTTCATGGTAAAATACAAAAAAAAAGAAAAAATCACCATGTGATCAACTGAACTTAATGGAAAATTGGTGTAGGTATTTAAAATTTCCTGTAAAGGGTTCTGCAGTTACGTAAAAACAGTATCAAGGATCACTATTGTGATCTATTAAATTAATTTTATCGTAAAAGACCCTTACTCTTCTATCACTGGTTTGAATCCATTCATAGATAGTATTAATATATGTCAGTAAACTCTGTGCCTGCTCCATGTCTACACTCATTAGATCATTTTAGCCTGGAAGAAGTTAAAACGGACACACGACCTCTGTGTTTGATTAGGCGTCCAACTGCCCCTACTCTGTAGTACCACTACAGTTTTCTTTTCTTTTTTTTTTTTTTTTTTGCAAACGCAGCACTAATTGCAGCAGCAACCAAACTTACATAATTGGGTTCGGCAATTTGTTGCACCGCCAGCAGGTTCTTTACTGGTACGAATAGAATTGTAAGCTTACACATATTTACTTACCGAGCGAGGTGGCGCAGTGGTTAGCACACTGTACTCGCATTCGGGAGGATTATGATTCAAAAGCCGTGTCCGGCTATCCAGATTTAGGTTCTCCGTGATTTCCCTAAATCGCTTTACTCATCCTTCCCTATACCAATGGGACCGATAACCTCGCTGTTTGGTACCTTCCCCCCAAGTAAACCAAACAATCTTATTTATTTGTGATGCAATGTAGTGGAGCTATATTATATTGGCAACTTTGCAGTCAACCAGCGGAGACCCCAAGACCAATAAATAAAATCATATTACTTCCGTGTAAAGTATTGTCTAACACAATGCAAGAAAAGGGAAGAAAGACTGCCTGCCAGCTACGAGACTCAAACCCTCAGCCCCATGCGCTAAACTCTTGCACATACGCCTCGAGCGACAATGAGATGATTACTTGGGTTGGTGTGATGAGGAACGACAGACAAATAGGCTTCACTGCTGCACGTGCGGCGACGCAACGTCATCTGTGACGTCACATGTTCAACATTTGTCATCCTCTTTTCGGGTACTTCCAGAAATTTATAGTCCATGTGTCTTATATTAAATTTTTTGTCTCAGCGTCATCTACTTCGCTTCAAGGATTCTTAAACATTAATAAGAATCACCTTGAATAGCAGTACTAGCTGCAAGACTAACCAACTGGTTGTGGATCAACATCGTTTACTCGTACGAAGCCACTGGCTACAGCATAACAGTAAAATGCAGACAGTAGGCAGATGCAGAGACGCATTGTAACACAATTAGACATATTAACGACACATAAACATATACAAATACAGTCCCTATACAGAAATGCACAAACACAATTTGTGGCAAAATCACAGTTGAAGTAGACTCTATCGGTAGACAAACTGTGAGAGCCCACTGGAAAATGTCGATATAGCCACACCAAATAACAGTACCAGTTTTTATCTGAAGCATATTGGCATTATGACCTGAATTCACTCCGTGCATCCCATTTGGTTAACCACATTATAATATGCCATAACCAGGCTGCACCACCTCCAGAATCCAAAATACAGCAGGTTCACATGAAAGATGGCGAAATTGACGGGGAGACTCACGTTAGCGGTGTTTGATATGCAAATTACACACAACAAAGATGTTTTGGCCACGCGGGATTAGCCTAGCGGTCTAAGGCGCTGCAGTCATGGACTGTGCGGCTGGTCCCGGCGGAGGTTCGAGGCCTCCCTCGGGCATGGGTGTGTGTGTTTGTCCTTGGGATAATTTAGGTTAAGTAGTGTGTAAGCTTAGGGACTGATGACCTTAGCAGTTCCATAAGATTTCACACACATTTGAACATTTCTTGAAATAAGTTTTGCACCACCACGGTCTCCAGAACTCCTGAAGATAGACGTTTACGGTGTATATTGCATCACAGTCGCTTTGACTGTTCAGAGATATCACTAAACCCGACCAAAGATGGAAACACCCATTTATGAGCAGCGCCTATTGGAAGGAGGGGGTCCGATAGCCGATCAGTTCCAGTCATTCCACCAGGAAGGAGGTACACGGCTCGTGTTGTCTGTAGTTCAACCTTGTCTAGGCGTTCAATATTGCGGTTCGATCGCGTCCGTATTGTTACTTTGTGTCAGGAAGGGCTCTCAACAAGGGAAGTGTCCAGGCGTCTCGAAGTGACCAAAGCAATGTTGTTCAGGCATGGAGGAGATACAGAGAGACAGGAACTGTCGATGACGTGCCTTGTAAGTAGGCTGTTCAGGTTTTTATATTGGTAACGCCACGTAGCGCTCTGTATGAAAATTACTGGCTGTGCTGTGTGCAGTCTGTGGCTAGTTTGCATTGTTGTCTGCCATTGTAGTGTTGGGCAGCTGGATGTGAACAGCGGGTAGCGTTGCGCAGTTGGAGGTGAGCCGCCAGCAGTGGTGGATGTGAGGAGAGAGATGGCGGAGTTTTGAAATTTGCAATACTGGATATCATGAACTGCTATATACATTATGACTTTTGAACACTATTGAGGTAAATACTGATGTGTTGGCAGAAGAGCCAACACCGTGTAGCTCACGCAGACTGGCGTGAGGTCTGGAACAGTTAAGGGACTTGATAGTAGCAAATAAAGTACGTAGTTGATGTAATACTTAACTTTAATCCGCAATGGGTGTGCATCGCTCTTGACGGTACAGGTTTTACAATCTCAATATTAACTGGTAATGGCGCCTTGCTAGGTCGTAGCAAATGACGTAGCTGAAGGCTATGCTAACTATCGTCTCGCCAGTGTAGCATCGCTAGCAAATTCGGCTGTACAACTGGGGCGAGTGCTAGGATCTGTCTCTAGACCTGCCGTGTGGCGGCGCTCGGTCTGCAATCACTGACAGTGGCGACACGCGGGTCCGACGTATACTAACGGACCGCGGCCGATTTAAAGGCTACCACCTAGCAAGTGTGGTGTCTGGCGGTGACACCACAAATACATTGTTTGTTCTCTATTAAAATCTTTCATTTGCTAACTATGCCTATCAGTAGTTAGTGCCTTCGGTAGTTTGAATCTTTTATTTAGCTGGCAGTAGTGGCGCTCGCTGTATTGCAGTAGTTCGAGTAATGAAGATTTTTGTGAGGTAAGTGATTTGTGAAACGTAAAGTTTAATGTTAGTCAGGGCCATTCTTTTGTAGGGATTTTTGAAAGTCAGATTGCGTTGCGCTAAAAATATTGTGTGTCTTTGATGACCCAACAATAGCATTATTTCTACAAGGACTACAGTGGGTCTACACCTTTGCTCACTCACCAGTACCATTATTTCTACAAGGACTACAGTGGGTCTGCACCTCTGGTGGCCCACCAATACCGTAACCTCTACCAGGACTAAAGTGGTCTGCTCTGTGATGACCTACCTACCAATATTCTTCAAAACTTCGAATGACTCTGCTGTGGGTTTACTCTGTTGTGGCCCATTACCTGTCTGCATGTCGAGAGTCAGGACTGTCTTTCTTTTGGAAGGACAATACTACTTCTTTCAGACTGCATGGAAATCCACTACTTCCGTGTGCATTTTCTTTTATTGTTCAGACTTTAAGAAAAACACTGCAATTTTACTGTGATGAATGATCAGGACTGTCTTTATGGACTGTGAATTTTAGCTTTTGACCAACATTGTATCAATAAGTGTGTGCATTTGATATCTTTGTTATTGTAATTATGAAAAATTTTATCAAATCATTATTGGCCACTGCCCATAACAATTTGTAAAATTTTTTGTGGGGAGCGTGGGGGCTATGTAAGTAGGCTGTTCAGGTTTTCATATTGGTAACGCCACGTAGCGCTCTGTATGAAAATTACTGGCTGTGCTGTGTGCAGTCTGTGGCTAGTTTGCATTGTTGTCTGCCATTGTAGTGTTGGGCAGCTGGATGTGAACAGCGGGTAGCGTTGCGCAGTTGGAGGTGAGCCGCCACCAGTGGTGGATGTGAGGAGAGAGATGACGGAGTTTTGAAATTTGCAATTCTGGATATCATGAACTGCTATATACATTATGACTTTTGAACACTATTGAGGTAAATACATTGTTTGTTCTCTATTAAAATCTTTCATTTGCTAACTATGCCTATCAGTAGTTAGTGCCTTCCGTAGTTTGAATCTTTTACTTAGCTGGCAGTAGTGGCGCTCGCTGTATTGCAGTAGTTAGTGCCTTCCGTAGTTTGAATCTTTTACTTAGCTGGCAGTAGTGGCGCTCGCTGTATTGCAGTAGTTCGAGTAATGTAGATTTTTGTGAGGTAAGTGATTTGTGAAACGTATAGGTTAATGTTAGTCAGGGCCATTCTTTTGTAGGGATTTTTGAAAGTCAGATTGAGTTGCGCTAAAAATATTGTGTGTCAGTTTAAGCACAGTCATGTATACTTTTTCAAAGCGGACGTTTCAGCCTCGCTCAGGCCGCCCAACGGCTACTACTGCAGGGGATAACCGCTACCTAAGGATTATGGCTCGGAGGAACCCTGACAGCAACGCCATCATGTTGAATAATGCTTTACGTGCACCGACAGGACTTCGTGTTACGACTGCAACTGTTCGCAGTAGACTGCATGACGCGCAACTTCGCTCCCGACATCCATGGCGAAGTCCATCTTTGCAACCACGACACCATGCAGCGCTTTACAGATGGGCCGAACAACATGCCGAATGGACCGCTCAGGATTGGCATCCCGTTCTCTTCACCAATGAGTATCACGTATGCCTTCAACCAGACTATCGTCGGAGAAGTGTTGGGAGACAACCCGGTCAGGCTGAATGCCATAGACACACTGCCCAGCGAATACAGCAAGGTGGAGGTTCCGAGCTGTTTTGAGGTGGCGTTATGTGGGGCCGACGTACGCCGCTGGTGGTCGTGGAAGACGCCGTAACGGCTCTACAACACATGAATGCCATCCTCCGACCGACAGTGCAACCATATCGGCAGCGTATTGGCGAAGCATTCGTCTTCACGGAAAACAGTTCGCGTAGGTAGGGTGACGTTCGCAGAAGGCTGTTGGGTGCAGGAGACACTTGTAGCAAGCCAACACAGTGCTGACAGCAGGTATAGCTGAGGCCATCCAGATGGTCACAGAGGAGTTGTCGGAGTTCTGCACGAGATGATGGACCTAATTCCCGTAAATTCAGGGTGTCCCGTAAATTCGTGTGTCTAGCTAGTCAGTTGGAGACTGAGCAGCACTGCAGTTGGGACGCAGTGGCAGTGAAGTCGGGGACGGAGCGCCGGTGAGGCGCCGACAGCCAGTGCTCGCCGACTGCTGGCGACACACCCGAACTGCCCGACGGAGGGAGATTGGAGCGGGACTACCATTGGTTGGTCGTTCAGTTGGTTGTCTCATCAGCCGACGTATATTTGATCTTTTCCCCAATTTCCAGACCTGTAGTCGGTTGGCAGTGAGGAAATCTCCGCAGCGTGTAGCTTGGCCGGGCACGCTGGCAGCCTCTATGCGATGTCAGAGTTTATGGTGCTGTTTCCATTGTTACGAGGTTCGTGGCTCACCGACCCTGGACATGAAAGTTGAGTTTTGACTTAATCTACCAGCAAGTCACGACTGTTCACATTGTATAATAGGAGACCTGTGACATCATGTTTTGTTTCTTGGTACAAATACTGGTACGAGTCCTCAGTTGACAGATACCATCAGAAGCGAAAGTGAAGTTGGATGCATGCGAATGAACTGATTCTCAACATATGTATCCGTCATCACAGATTACACTGATTACTCCAAATGGTTCAAATGGCTCTGAGCACTAAGGGACTTAACATCTGTGGTCATCAGTCCCCTAGAACTTAGAACTACTTAAACCTAACTAACCTAAGGACATCACAAACATCCATGCCCGAGGCAGGATTCGAACCTGCGACCGTAGCAGTCCCGCGGTTCCGGACTGAGCGCCTAGAAGCGCTAGACCACCGCGGCCGCCACACTGATTACTCCATAGTGTTTGTTAACGACGCAGTAGTATGTAGAGAAGATGCACCGCGGTATTCACGAAAACTCGGAAAGTCACACTTGACCCAGATATTAGCCTCTGAGTCTCATAATAATCAACGTAAGGCGGCGAATTGATAGAGAGGTCGTATTTTCATGTGCAGCACAACCGAATAGTCACCGGAATTGCTTGTAATCATCATCAATATGTTTCCACCCAGAGCATTTGGAGAAAGACGTCCACATACAGTGATGAGCCACTTGCTTCATAGCGTCTTGCTCCACATTTGGAAAGCACTTCGGCAGTTATTTTGCTTGGCATGGATTTCACAAGACCTTCGTAGTTTTCCAGATATACGTGACGCTAGATGTCTAGGCACATTTTCCGTAAATTGAGAGACCGCGGTTGGTGGGTGCAGAGCTGTCACCAGATAGCGTGCCAGATGAGTTCAGTCGGGTTGAGATCAGGCAAATTTAGTGGCCAAGACATCTGCTATCAGTATCATGCCCTTCAAACCAATATAGCACGACACTTGCCTTACGAACGGCCAGTTATCCTGCCGGAAGACGCCATGGCTGCCGATGTAAACATCAAGTGTTATGGTAATGTTCACGTACTCCGCAGCTGTTATAATGCCTTGATAACACAGGTCGCATGGAAGGCCAGGTGGAAGTCCCTCGTAGAATAATATTGTTTCCAACAGACTGCTTGCATCCGTGGTTCAAATGGTTCAAATGGCTCTGAGCACTATGCGACTTAACTTCTGAGGTCATCAGTCGCCTAGAACTTAGAACTAATTAAACCTAACCTAAGGACATCACACACATCCATGCCCGAGGCAAGATTCGAACCTGCGACCGTAGCGGTCGCTCGGCTCCAGACTGTAGCGCCTAGAACCGCACGGCCACTCCGACCGGCCGTGCATCCGTGGCGCTGTGCCTGTTTCGAGTAGCCGTACGCCTGGATAAGGGCATATCCGTACATGGCCACCGACCTGATGTAACAGGAATCGCGATTCATCTGATCAGGTGACATGTTTCCATTGAACAGGGATGCAATATCGATGGTTTCGTGCTCACTGCTACCGTAACCGGCGAAGAAGTTTGGGGTACATTGGAACAAAAAAAGTGGTTCAAATGGCTCTGAGCACTATGGTACTTAACTGCTGAGGTCATCAGTCCCCTAGAACGTAGAACTACTTACACATAACTAACCTAAGGACATCACAAACATCCGTGCCCGAGGCAGGATTCGAACCTATGACCGTAGCAGTCGCGCGTACCCATACTGAAACGGCTAGAACCGCTCGGCCACAGCGGCCGTCAGGGCTCTGGCACAACCTGCTACGAACCGAGGGCAGCGGGTGATATACTAAGTTACGTATCTCGCACTGTCCAGTTGACAGTTGGTTA
The DNA here is from genome assembly GCF_023864275.1 of Schistocerca cancellata. Taxonomy (NCBI): domain Eukaryota; kingdom Metazoa; phylum Arthropoda; class Insecta; order Orthoptera; family Acrididae; genus Schistocerca; species Schistocerca cancellata. The sequence goes on from NC_064626.1 coordinate 102,034,652, forward strand.
CAAGAAATGGAGGCTTCCCACGGTTCTTCGTGGGTTCGTGTTCTGGATTTTGGTGCAGTGTTTACCGTGTAAAATGTTATTTGAACAGCCAGTAAAAAACTATATCGGTTTGTGAGTAACTGCTAGAGTGTGATAGGGCACTTAAATATATTTTGAACGTTTCTTGCAAGTTAAAGAATGGCTAACTTGTTAGTTGAATAGCCAGTATAAAACTGTGTCTGTTCTGAGTGTGACTGCCACGTGTTAGCGCACGTCAGTGTATGTGAACATTTTCTTCAAGTTAAGGTATAAGTGTCACAGTGTGTTAATGGGGGAAACGCTCATTGGAATGGCTAGCGGCCCCGGTGGTCGAGCGGTTCTAGGCCTTTCAGTACGGAACCGCGCGACTGCTACGGTCGCAGGTTCGAATCCTGCCTCGGACTTGGGTGTGTGTGATGTCCTCAGGTTAGTGAAGTTTAAGTAGTTCGAAGTTCTATGGGAATGATGACCTCAGATGTTAAGTCCCATAGTGCTCACAGCCATTTTTGAACGGCTAGCACAAACTGCCTCTACTCGTGTTTGGCAGCAGTTGTCACCGGGTTTTCTTTTCTAGAAAGAGTAATTGCTACTGTGGGCTAGTGCCTGTAAATTGCATCTTCAGGAAAGTCTTCTCGTTTTAATATTTTTAATATTTTAAAGTGTTTGATATTCAGCCCATGTCCTTCAAGGTGATTTTCTAGGCTTGCGCACATAATTTTATTTATTATTCAGTATACGTTAATTTTAACAAAAGTAATTGCTGCACTGAGGTTATCTCCGTAAATTTCACTTTGGGGATAGTTCCTAAAATAACTGTTGCTCAGTGACAAATTGTTCGTAACTCAGTTTGCTAATACATTATTGATCTAAAATCCAGTGGCTTTCACTCCAGGGCCTTGTCTCCTAGCTTACCAACTCTAAGGTGCTTCCGTGTTTTGTTCCTGCGTGCAAAGGTGCTATCAGGCTCCCTTAACACCGACCCTTACTTGTTCCAATGGGCGGCCGGGGTGACCGAGTGGTTCTAGGCGCTACAGTCTGGAACCGCGCGACCGCTACGGTCGCAGGTTCGAATCCTGCCTCGAGCATGGATGTTTGTGATGTCCTTAGGTTAGTTATGTTTAAGTAGTTCTAAGTTCTAGGGGACTGATGACCTCAGCAGTTAAGTACCATAGTGCTCAGAGCCATTTGAACCACTTTTTTTGTTCCAATGTACCCCAAACTTCTTCGCCGGTTACGGTAGCGGTGAGCACGAAACCATCGATATTGCATCCCTGTTCATTGGAAACGTGTCACCTGATCAGATGAATCGCGATTCCTGTTACACCAGGTCGGTGGCCATGTACGGATATGCCCTTATCCAGGCGTACGGCTACTCGAAACAGGCACAGCGCCACGGATGCAAGGCCGGCCGGAGTGGCCGTGCGGTTCTAGGCGCTACAGTCTGGAGCCGAGCGACTGCTACGGTCGCAGGTTCGAATCTTGCCTCGGGCATGGATGTGTGTGATGTCATTAGGTTAGTTAGGATTAAGTAGTTCTAAGTTCTAGGGGGCTGATGACCTCATATGTTGAGTCCGATAGCGCTCAGAGCCATCAACCAAATTGCACTTCACCACTGTGACGGCCATTGCAGCTTCCTGTCAGTCGCTTTGCGCACCAGGGCCTAGTCGACAGCGTGTTGTACTTGTAATTGGCGATTCCTTCACTATGGTACTTAACATCTGAGGTCATCAGTCCCCCAGAACTTAGAACTACTTAAACCTAACCAACCTAAGGACATCACACACATCCATTCCCGAGGCAGGATTCCAACCTGAGACCGTAGCAGTCGCGCGTACCCAGACTGAAGAGCCTAGAACCGCTCGGCCACAGCGGCCGGCGATTCCGGGAACTGACGCTCGATCATGACTCGAGAAGTGATAATGCCTGGCTACGTTGCACCCATGGGGAATATTAATGATACGGTGGTGAAAGGGTGGGGGGGTTGGAAAACGGTAAAACGCTGGGGATAATTATCCAGGATATTAGCACTATGTTACTATTAACTTATTCTTCTACTAATTGACAAATGTAAAATTGTGCAAACTCTTTTCACGTTGCATCATGGAAGAACGTTTACTGGACTTACTAGTAAAAAGAAATATCCAAGAAATTAAGAAGTATAACATCAAGCTAACTGCAAGGGTATCCATACCATAGAAAAAAATATATTGTAGTCAGATGATTTTCGAGAAGATAATTTGGAAGTCGGTATTACCCATGTTCTCAACAAGGTCAGAAGCGCAATTTTTTATGGCTTCTTACAAGTCGTCACTCGTCTCCCAAAATACCCCACATCTTGCCACCTCCACTCTGTAAACTGTGGTATGGGCGCTCTTTGCTAGTTTAATTTACTAGCAGCCTAAATAACTTGTTACCTCCAATTCCACTGAGATCATTAAACAATAAAAAATGTTCAACTAGTTGTATTTATTAATCATTCTTCTTTGAGGTAAATAACTGAAGTGTACGGGCGTTGTCACAATCAATCGACTGGCGGCTTGATATGATAACAATAAGAGGACAGGGTAACAAATAATTCATTACTATAACAGAGTGAAAGCAACAGAATTAATAAACTCATTTAGACATCTAAAAATATCAGTTTAAACACAAGTAAAACTATTCCAGTAAAAGCACGGGAGGTCCACAAACACAATTGACTAAAATTTTGTTGTTGTTGTTGTTGTGGTCTTCAATCCTGAGACTGGTTTGATGCAGCTCTCCATGCTACTCTATCCTGTGCAAGATTCGTCATCTCCCAGTACCCACTGCAACCTACATCCTTCTGAATCTGCTTAGTGTATTCGTCTCTTGGTCTCACTCTACGATTTTTACCCTCCACGCTGCCCTCCAATACTAAATTGGTGATCTCTCGATGCCTCAGAACATGTCCTACCAACCGATCCCTCCCTCTAGTCAAGTTGTGCCACAAACTTCTCATCTCTCCAGTTCTATTCAATGCCTCCTCATTAGTTATGTGATCTACCCTTCTAATCTTCAGCTCTCTTCTGTAGCACCACATTTCGAAAGCTTCTATTCTCTTCTTGTCCAAACTATTTATCGTCCATATTTCACTTCCATACATGGCTACACTCCATATAAATACTTTCTGAAACGACTTCCTGACACTTAAGTCTATACTCGATGATAACAAATTTTTCTTCTTCAGAAACACTTTCCTTGCTATTGTCAGTCTACATTTTATATCCTCTCTACTTCGACCATCATCAGTTATTTTGCTCCCGAAATAGCAAAACTGCTTTACTACATTAAGCGTCTCATTTCCTAATCTAATTCCCTCAGCATCACCCGACTTGATTCGACTACATTCCATTATCCTCGTTTTGCTTTTGTTGATGTTCATTTTATATCCTCCTTTCGAGACACTTTTAATTCCGTTCAAGTGCTCTTCCAAGTCCTTTGCTGTCTCTGAAAGAATTACAATCTCATCGGCGAACCTCAAAGTTTTTATTTCTTCTCCATGGATTTTAATACCTACTCCGAATTTTTCTTTTGTTTCTTTCACTGCTTCCTCAATATACAGATTGAATAAGATCGGGGAGAGGCTACAACCCTGTCTCACTCCCCTCCTCACCACTGCTTCCCTTTCATGTCCCTCGACTGTTATAACTGCCATCTGGTTTCTGTACAAATGGTAAATAGCTTTTCGATCCCTGTATTTTTCCCTGCCACCTTCAGAATTTGAAAGAGAGTATTCCAGTCAACATTGTCGAAAGCTTTCTCTAAGTCTACAAATGCTAGAATCGTAGGTTTGCCTTTTCTTAATCTAGCTTCAAAGATAAGTCGTAGGGTCAGTATTGCCTCACGTGTTCCAGTATTTCTACGGAATCCAAACTGATATTCCGCGAGGTCGGCTTCTACCAGTTCTTCCATTCGTCTGTAAAGAATTCGTGTTAGTATTTTGCAGCCGTGATTTATTAAACTGATAGTTCGGTAATTTTCACATCTGTCAACACCTGCTTTCTTTGAGACTGGAATTATTATATTCTTCTTGAAGTCTGAGGGAATTTCGCCTGTTCCATACATCGTGCTCACCAGATGGTAGAGTTTTGTTAGGTCTGGCTCTCCCAAGACTGTCAGTAGTTCTAATGGAATGTTGTCTACTCCCGGGGCCTTGTTTCGACTCAGGTCTTTCAGTGTTCTGTCAAACTCCTCACGCAGTACCATATCTCCCATTTCATCTTCATCTACATTCTCTTCCATTTCTGTAATATTGTCCTCAAGAACATCACCCTTGTATAGGCCCTCTATATACTCTTCCCGCCTTTCTGCTTTCGCTTCTTTGCTTAGAACTGGGTTTCCATCTGAGCTCTTGATATTCATACAAGTGGTTTTCTTTTCTCCAAAGGTCTCTTTAATTTTCCTGTAGGCAGTATCTATCTTACCCCTAGTGAGATAAGCCTCTACATCCTTACATTTGTCCTCTGGCCATCCCTGCTTAGCCATTTTGCACTTCCTGTCGATCTCATTTTTGAGATGTTTGTATTCCTTTTTGCCTGCCTCATTTACTGCATTTTTATATTTTGTCCTTTCATCAATTAAATTCAATATTTCTTCTGTTACCCAAGGGTTTCTACTAGCCCTGGTCTTTTTACCTACTTGATCCTCTGCTGCCTTAACTACTTCATTTCTCAAAGCTACCCATTCTTCTTCGACTGTATTTCTTTCCCCCATTCCTATCAGTTGCTCCCTTATGCTCTCCCTGAAACTCTGTACAACCTCTGGTTTAGTCAGTTTATCCAGGTCCCATCTCCTTAAATTCCCACCTTTTTGCAGTTTCTTCACTTTTAATCTACAGTTTATAACCAATAGATTGTGGTCATAGTGTACATCTGCCCCTGAAAATGTATTACAATTTAAAACCTGGTTCCTAAATCTCTGTCTTACCATTATATAATCTATCTGAAACCTGTCAGTATCTCTAGGCTTCTTCCATGTATACAACCTTCTTTTATGATTCTTGAACCAAGTGTTAGCTATGATTAAGTTGTGCTCTGTGCAAAATTCTACCAGGCGGCTTCCTCTTTCATTTCCTAGCCCCAATCCATATTCACCTACTACGTTTCCTTCTCTACCTTTTCCTACTACCGAATTCCAGTCAACCATGACTATTAAATTTTCGTCTCCCTTCACTATCTGAATAATTTCTTTTATTTCATCATACATTTCTTCAATTTACAACCCTGTATTCGCCTGACCAAAAGTCTTGTTCCTCCTGCCACCGAACTTCACTAATTCCCACTATATCTAACTTTAACCCACCCATTTCCCTTTTTAAAATTTCTAGCCTACCTGACTTTCCACGCTCCGATCCGTAGAACGCCAGTTTTCTTTCTCCTGATAACGACGTCCTCCTGAGTAGTCCCCGCCCGGAGATCCAAATGGGGATCTATTTTACCTCCGGAATATTTTACTCAAGAGGACGCCATAATCATTCAACCATACAGTAAAGCTGCATGCCTCGGGAAAAATTACCCCCGTAGTTTCCCCTTGCTTTCAGCCGTTCGCAGTACAATCACAGCAAGGCCGTTTTGGTTAGTGTTACAAGGCCAGATCAGTCAATCATCCAGACTATTGCCCCTGCAACTACTGAAAAGGCTGCTGCCCCTCTTCAGGAACCACACGTTTGTCTGGCCTCTCAACAGATACCCCTCCGTTGTGGTTGCACCTACGGTACGGCTTTCTGTATCGCTGAGGCACGCAAGCCTCCCCACCAGCGGCAAGGTCCATGGTTCATGGCGGGGGTCTGGTATTGCACAGTAATCCATTCAATGAGACATTAAGCATTGCTGCCATTCAACCATATCACCCAGCTGAAAACCACAAACAGTTTAGCTCATTATGTAAATAAGGTAAGTCACTCAAATCTTAATCAGCAATATTTTACAGTTAACAATATTTAAAAAAAGAAAGACTTACCTAGAGAAAAAAAAATTTCATTTCAGAAACTTCATTGCTAGTACAGGTGAGGAGATCTCTCGTTCACACACAAATACTGTACATTCAATGAGACATTAAGCATAGCTGCCATAGTACCGTATCACCCTACTGGGGAGAACAAGCAGTTTAGTTCATTTTGTAAATAACGTAAGTCATTCAAATCTGAACTAGCAGTATCTTATAATTACAAATATAAAATAAAGAAGGACTTACTAAAAGGACTTACTAAAACATATAAAATTACAGCAGAATGCAACCAAGTATAGTTGAGGTTCAGTGCTGTTAACTGTATTCTGTTTTGACACTCTCAAAATCGATATAGTTTGAGAAGGATAAAAATACGCATATTGTTCAAACAATTTCGGGCTTGCAGCCGATCGTCGTTCAGTACTTCGCACGATATTTCAACTGGGCACCTGCCAGTCATCTTCAGGTGAGCCGTCGCAGACTGGCGAAAACGTCCTCCGCTCCGCAATATATAGCGTACTGTAAATATTCTGCGCATGCGTCGAAAACTTGATAGTTGAACCAACACCGCCCGCCGGCAGCGCCCTCGCTGGTGGAATAGCGGAACTCAGTCGCCCTCTGCGTTGCTGTTTGCCACGGCCGTCGACGCACTCTGTCGTCTTCGATTTGAGCAAATCGTGGAGATGATGGGGTTCCATGCACTGTCCAGCTGGTAGCCGCTGTCACGGTTTAACAGCTTTTCCGCCAGTCGTATTTCTACGGATTCTTTAGTAATGGAGTCCCAGAAAGACGTTGCTGTGGACAAAATCATTGTTTTCTCATACTCCATTGAATGTCCAGTAGAAATACAATGTTCAGCAATAGCGGACTTGCTTGGCTGCAAATGGCGGGTGTAACGTTGATGTTCAGTGCAGCGTTCTTTCACGGTGCGTGTGGTTTGACCTATGTAAGCCATACCACATTGGCACGGTATCTTGTAAATTCCGACCTTTCGTAGTAACAGACTGTCCTTAACTGATCCCACTAGGTCCGCAATCTTCGATGGTGGGTGGAAAACCACTTTTGCCTGAAATTTTCGGAGGATTCTTGCTATTTTAAACGAAGTGTTGCCAACGAAAGGAAGAAAAGCTAAAGATTGTTCCGGCATGTTCTCCTCTTTATTCACTTCCTGCTTCTTAGTTTTAACTGTTAGTGCCCTGTTAATCTGCCGGATGGAATACCCATTTTCGCTGAATACTGTCTTTAGATGGGCGAGTTCTTGTGATAAGCTATCTAGATCTGAAACAGTATGAGCTCTATGAACAAGTGTTTTAAGCAAACACATGGTTTGCGGTGGGTGATGGCAACTCGATGCTTGCAGGTACAAATCAGTATGAGTGGGTTTCCGGTAAACTGAATGCCCTAGAGAACCATCATTCTTCCTTCGAACCAGGACATCCAAGAAAGGCAAACAACCATCTTTCTCTATTTACATGGTGAACAGGATGTTGCTATGAATGGAGTTGAGGTGTTGTAGAAACTCCATTAATTTATCTTCTCCATGAGGCCACACTACGAAAGTGTCCTCCACATACCGCTAAAAAACTGTTGGCTTCAGGGCAACTGATTCAAGCGCTCTCTCTTCAAAATCCTCCATAAAAAGGTTGGCGACCAAAGGAGACACGGGGCTACCCATTGCGACACCGTCTGTCTGTTCAAAATATTCTTGATTAAACATAAAATAAGTTGAGGAAAGTGCGTGCCTGAACAAAGCAGTGATATCAACAGGAAACATGTTATCAGTCAGTGTCAAAGAATCTGCAAGAGGAAATTTTGTAAAAAGTGAGACCTCATCAAAACTTACTAGAAAGTCTACACTGCTAAGACGAAGAGCCCCCAGTCTATTGATAAAATCAGTTGAGTTTCGTATGTGATGTGAGCACTTGCCTACGAAAGGTCTCAGTAAGAAAGCGAGATGTTTAGCTAAATCATATGTAGGAGCTCCAATGTTGCTCACTATTGGACGCAGAGGAAGACCCTCTTTATGAATCTTTGGAAGGCCATACAGTCTTGGAGGTACACAACCATGTGGTTTTAACCTCTTGATGGTCTCTTGCAGTAAGGAGGAGGAATTTAATAGTGCTGAAGTTTTTCATTGCACACGTCCTGTAGGATCGTAATCAATCCTCCTATAGGTAGAGTCACTTAGCAGACCATACATCTTATCTTTATACACACCACGAGGTAACAAAACAGTTGCATTACCTTTGTCAGCTTTCAATACCACTACGTCAGGGTCCTCTCTCAGATTTCGTAATGCAGCCCTTTCTGCAGAGGTTAAATTACTGCGTTGAGTAGGAGCCTTCAACAGAGCACGGAAAGTTTCCCTTCTTATTTCGTCTGCGGCATCCAAAGGAAGACGTCGTATAGCTTCTTCAACACCACTCAAAATACTTATTAATGGCGGTGCTGTAGGTGTAGGTGCAAAACTGAGTCCCTTGCTTAATACAGACAGCGTAGCGTCGTCCAAAATCTTCTCCGTGAGATTGACAACGGAACGTCCTGGACATTCAATGGAGTATGAGAAAACAATGATTTTGTCCACAGCAACGTGGACATTCAATGGAGTATGAGAAAACAATGATTTTGTCCACAGCAACGTCTTTCTGGGACTCCATTACTAAAGAATCCGTAGAAATACGACTGGCGGAAAAGCTGTTAAACCGTGACAGCGGCTACCAGCTGGACAGTGCATGGAACCCCATCATCTCCACGATTTGCTCAAATCGAAGACGACAGAGTGCGTCGACGGCCGTGGCAAACAGCAACGCAGAGGGCGACTGAGTTCCGCTATTCCACCAGCGAGGGCGCTGCCGGCGGGCAGTGTTGGTTCAACTATCAAGTTTTCGACGCATGCGCAGAATATTTACAGTACGCTATATATTGCGGAGCGGAGGACGTTTTCGCCAGTCTGCGACGGCTCACCTGAAGATGACTGGCAGGTGCCCAGTTGAAATATCGTGCGAAGTACTGAACGACGACCGGCTGCAAGCCCGAAATTTGTTTGAACAGTCAATTCGCCGGGATAATTTTAAAATTCACAATACGCATATTAAAATGATTTCTCTGCTCGGATAATAATAAGAAAGAAACACAATATTTAGCCAGTATCACACGACTCACAGAAATATGTCGATTCTCAATCAGAATAAATGACGGCAAGCGGGATAGCCGTGCGGTCTCAGGCGTCTTGTCACGGTTCTCGCGGCTCCTCCCGTCGGAGGTTCGTGCCCTCCCTCGGCCATGGGTGTGTGTGTTTGTTGTCGTTAGCATAAGTTAGTTTAAATTAGATTAAGTAGTGCATAAGAGAACGTAGTGCGTAAGAGAACGTAAATAAGGTAAATGCACGTGACGATCAATTGATTTCGCTCCTCCGCCCCCCTCCCCCCCACACCTCTCGATGAAATCTTGCAAAGCAAGGATATGCCACTCAACGGAATTAGAGAAGAGATTCACTTTTATTAACGATAGGTTCTAGTGTTCGAACGCCTCGGAAGATTTTTGATTGCGACTGTTGTTTGCATTACACAGCAGATAGGAAAGATTGATTCTATAGCTAGTTGGAGCGCCACCTTCTTAATACGGTACAAAAGGTTTTCCATTTCCAGCCAGTAATGATGAAGGTCTGTTCCTGAATTTGCTGTCATTACTAGTTTTCCCTAGGTTCTTATTTCTACTGCAGCTAGTCCACTTTCCTTTTCCTTGCTTTTCTAATGTTGTCCCGAATAGATGTGCAGGGTGCTCGGAAGGTTTTCTCTGCTTTCAGCGTTCCCGTATCTTTATTTCAAACAGATCGACATGCAACCTGTATATTTTATTTGGAACGTGTCTGCCTTTTTTCTTATTATTTGGCAAAGCCTTAGCTGTTAGAAAAAATGCTGATATATTAAACTGGTAATAAACCTGTCATCCTTACACCACAGTTTATATATAATCACAGTGTTAACCACCTGTACATAGCTACTGTGCATAGCTTCTCAATATGTAAATACTGGTTACTGAATGACTGTTGGCGCTTAATGACGGTGTTGTAGTGGTGACATTGAGCACAAATTATATACCAATTAGGTGTAGATTTTTACTATTTTTCTATGTTTTAGTAATTTTGTAACAAACCCATATGTTTTAAAAAATTGTTCCTGTTTGCTTCTGTTGCATTGTTGTTAACCAAATGAAATAGTTTATCATGTAGTTGATATTTCATTATTTTGAGATCAGGACTGTTAAAATTTATGATAAATAATACAGATCAATATGTCTCCTTCATCTGATGATGTCAGCTCCTATTTTCAGATGGAAAAATCATGTAAATCTGTCCCTGATTCGAAGATTACTAGACATGGTTCTATCGGAGCAGCGTTACAATCGAAACATTGTGTACGCATTGGAGACTACCTTGTTGATAAAGAATCTCTGCAAGAGATCTAGAAGGGTCTCACTTCATTAGGTTCACATACTTTCATCTTCGTGGAAAAAATCATTATGCTGCCTGAATATGGTTGATGAACCCAGATGAACGAGGTTAGTAAACTCCCAACACCATCATCGTCTTGTCCGTGTCTAATATACGACGACTATTCAGAAAGTAAGGTCCGATCGGTCTCGAAATGGAAGCTACGTTGAAAATTAAAAATATTTTATATGCAACAGTTTGCTATACCTTCCGTCTGCTTCTCCACATAGTCGCCGCTCCGACTTAGACATTTGTCGTAGCGTTGTACCAACTTTTCAATACCCTCGTCATAGGAGGCAGCCGCCCCATCGATTCGTGGTCTGCGCCAAAACGTTTTCATAGCGAGCGACTCACATGAGCAGAGGTGAATACCAGAATGAGCTAATTCCGGGCTGTATCGTGGATAATCAAGGACCTCCCCTCGAAAACGCTGCAGGGGGTTCCTCATTGCCCGTGCAGTCCGTGGTGGAGAATTGTCACGGAGAAGGAAGCGCATTATAGGTACGTATGTTACGTAGGGTTCCAGGAAATCAGGCGAAACCTCAGAGTGGCTAGGAGACTCCACTGTTCTAGGCGTCTTTACGTGCTCATTGTGTGCTCAGAACTGAAAAGAGCGACATGGCGTGGTTGACAGGTACACTAGGGATACTGCCCAACACACTTGTGCAAAGTTTCATCGGATTTTCACTGTCGTTTCCATTTCACGACTAACTTCCCTAACAGCTCTCGCATATTCAGCTCTAAACTATAGCCCGATCCACACTTGACGGCGCTTCGTGCATGTCGAGGCACGGAAGGGGATAGCATTGCTGGCGATTCCAAGCGACAGCTGTGGTGCGCGCATGATGCGTCCTTTCCGCTTGTAGGGAGCGTATATCATGAAAATTATGTCTCTCGCTTCTTTATGTATACTACCGGACAAAACGTTGCTACACCAAGAAGAAATGCAGATGATAAACGGGTATTCATTGGACAAATATATTATACTAGAACTGACATGTTACTACATTTTCACGCAATTTGGACGCATAGATCCTGAGAAATCAGTACCCAGAACACCCATGTCTGGCCGTAATAACGGCCTTGATACGCCTGGGCATTGAGTCAAACAGAGCTTGGATGGCGTGTACAGGTACAGCTGCCCATGCAGCTTCAACACAATGCCACAGTTCTACAAGATTAGTGACTGGCGTATTGCGACAAGCCAGTTGCTCGGCCACTATTGACCAGACGTTTTCAATTGGTACGAGATCTGGAGAATGTGCTGGCCAGGGCAGCAGTCGAACAGTTTCTGTATCCAGGAAGGTCCGTACAGGACATGCAACATGCGGTCGTGCATTATCCTACTGAAATGTAGCGTTTCGCAGGGATCGAATCGAATGAAGGCTAGAGCCACGGGTCGTAACACATCTGAACTGTATCGTCCATTGTTCAAAGTGCCATCAATACGATCAAGAGGTGACCGAGACGTGTAACCACTGGCACCGCATACGATCACGCCGGGTGATACGCCCTATGGCGATGACAAATACACGCTTCCAATGTGCGTTCACCGCGATGTCGCCAAACACGGATGCGACCATCATGATGCTGTGAACAGAACCTGGATTCATCCGAAAAAATGACGTTTTGCCATTCGTGCACCCAGGTTCGTCGTTGAGTACACCATTGCAGGCGCTCCTGTCTGTGATGCAGCGTCAAGGGTAACCGCAGACGTGGTCTCCGAGCTGATAGTCCATGCTGCTGCAAACGTCATCGAACTGTTCGTGCAGATGGTTGTCTTGTAAACGTCCCCATCTGTTGACTCAGGGATCGAGACGTGGCTGAACGATCCGTTACAGCCATGCCGATAAGATGCCTGTCATCTCGACTGCTAGTGATACGAGGCCGTTGAGATCCAGCACTGAGTTCCGGATTACCCTCCTGAACCCACCGATTTCATATTCTGCTAACAGTCATTGGATCTCGACCAACGCGAGCAGTAATGTCGCGATATGATAAACCGCAGTCGCGATAGGCTACAATCCGACCTTTATGAAAGTCGGAAACGTGATGGTACGCATTTCTCCTCCTTACACGAGGCATCACAACAACGTATCACCGGTCAACTGCTGTTTGTGTGTGAGAAATTGGTTGGAAACTTTCCTCATGTCAGCACGTTATAGGTGTCGCCACCGGCGCCAACCTTGTGTGAATGCTCTGAAAAGTTAATCGTTTGCATATCACAGGATCTTCTTCCCGTCGGTTAAATTTCACGTCTGTAGGACGTCATCTTCGTGTTGTAGAAATTATAATGGCCAGTAGTGTGGAATTAAGTGTTGTCACTACCATCATCGATAACAACTCGCAACAAATGAAATATAAATTCACTAAACAACTCGTTACGATCATATTTACTGCTCGCATTAGCTATGGCATTCAGAACAGGGCGCTCAGAACACTTGTGAACGCTCATTGACTATCGCGCAGAGCAAGCCTAAACTCGACCGCCGTCATTCGAGACTCCGACCGTTGTGTCATACGGAGCGGAAATGCCCAAAGCTGCGTGTATAAAATCGAAGTTGACGTGCATATTGCCTTCATATAGGAGGACAGTAGGAAACGATAGTAGGGACAGAGGAAACATTTGGGACCTCGCCGTCACTCTGCATATTCTGCTTTTTTTTAGTTGTAAGAAAAAATCTTTATTTCCAAAATCTTAATAATTATACAATTTTAACCCACTGCCTTATATGATTAGTGGGTCCAGATAATGATACAATGATTACAATTGCAGCTAAATCCTAAGTTATATTTAAATAACTAATTAGTAAAGTAAGCTGCAGGATAATTGCAATGGGCAAAACTAGTTGATTTTAATTTTATAGGGACTATTTAATAAACCTAACTATTAACTAGTTACTACTGCCTATAGCGTTACAGATGTGTCAGTCAAGAAATATAAACCTACTTGTAGAGCCTTGCTCATTGAGCTAAACCCAATGAGCGTGGCCCTGACACTGGGCAGGCCAAGATGTCAGTCGCTGCAGGTTTCTGAGATATAAGTACCTAAAATCTAAGTCCTACCCTACAACTAATTCTATCCTAAAGTCAAGTTCGGTGCTTGTCCTTGATCTGTAGTGTTGCACCCTACTCCCCCTAGTCCCGAACGTGGCGGATCCCAGACTGTGGAAGTCGGCCTGTCCACGCTCAGGCGGTATGGGAATAGGGTACCGGACTCAGAAGGTGTTAAGTATGTTGAGTTGGCAGAAGAGCCAACACCGTGTTACTAGAGGAGGCCGAAATGCACGCGTCTTAGCTGACGCAGGCTGGCGTGAGGAGGGAAGGACTATACTGACGTGAGGTCTGAAACATGACAAGGAATTAGAATTCAGAAAGCGGACGTAATTAGTTTGATACTTAACTTTAATCTATTAATGATGAACGTCACTCTTGACGGTACATGATTCACAATATTATCTGTTCAGAATAGTAACTGAATATGGCGCCTTGCTAGGTCGTAGCAAATGACGTAGCTGAAGGCTATGCTAAACTGTTGGCAAATGAGAGCGTATGTAGACAGTGAACCATCGCTAGCAAAGTCGGCTGTACAACTGGGACGAGTGGTAGGGTGGTAGGGAGTCTCTCTAGACTAGACCTGCCATGTGGCGGCGCTAGGTCTGCATCCACTGATAGTGGCGACACGCGGGTCCGACGCATACTAACGGACCGCGGCCGATTTAAGGGCTACCACCTAGCAAGTGTGGTGTCTGGCGGTGACACCACAAAGTATTTCTCAAGTTCTTGTTAGTTTAAGTCTCTCAGATATTCCCTTAAAACTTCTTGTGATACCACGTTTGCCAGTTTGTTGATAGTCTGAAAACTGTCGTGTTGTCTGAGTAAGCTATATGTGTTATGGTGTGGCAGTCGGTGACGTAAAATTGAAGCTACATCATTGAAAAGGGAGCACTCGTAAACAACATGGTCAGGAGTACCCTCCGGAACGCCACAGTCACACGCGGGTGTAGCCTAGACATAGATATGTCAGGTAGGGTCCATGACCAGTGAGAAAGTGGAATAGTCCCCCGGATGGTTAGAAGTACTTCATTCCCATCCGTTCCCTAATATTCGGAAGTTCTACGTCAGGTTTCTTTGGCTTCCCAGGATTCTCCTCTTAGTCTGATCTCAACCCTGCTCCCCGCCTTGCATATTGTGCTTGGCGTATTTCCCAAATTTTCAGCAGAGCAGCTACCGGAGGACGTGTGGCTGCGTCCCGCGCCACGCCCCCTCTTAGTGACGTAGGCGGCGCACAGGACGCGGGACCGGTGGGAACGAGGTTTACGAGGCGACTGCCAGCGAGCCGTTCACTTGCGGGCGAAACTGTGCTTCCCTACTTCCGGCGAAACGTGGAACAAAGCGCGCATTAATTCTGTGGCGAGGGACGCTCCCGGCAACGGCAGCAGCAGCAGCAGCGAAGGGCCGAGACGTCTGCTCGAGGAGGCAATGAATAATGGATGGCGGCGGGGCACACAATGGGCCCGGCGACGGCGGCGCCCGCAACCCGCCTTCGCGTCGCGTCGCAGCGCAGCCGTGCGGGCGGGCGGGCGAGCGGCCCGTCCATCGCCTGATTGGCGGCGCGGCTGCCGGCAGCTACCGGCGGGGCGCCGGGCGCACCACGCCCACGGCGCTCCCGCCTGGGGACGGCGCCCGGGCCCCTGTCTGAGGACCCAGCGCGTGCTCCCAGCCACATCGCCACCACTCGTTTGAATCCTTAACGGTTCCGCTATCAAGACTCGCTACAGGAGGGCTTCATTCGTCGTAGGTAGATCAGGCAGATGACTGAATCTGGAACATCATCATCGATAATATTCTTCTCGGGTATGCAGCCGGATCATAACGTCTTCATGACACAATATTTCCGCGGTCCAACTGGCCGCCATCTTCAGGTGAGGGTGCTGGTGCACGATCTCGCCGGAACTGACTTCCTAGCGCAAGCTGCGGCCCCTATATAGGCCGCAGAAGACCCACAACGCGTGCGCGAGAAGGTGCCGTTACTGCCCTCTAGCGCAGTAAACATACGGTGCCGCCAGTGGTGAAATAGGGGAAATCGAGATATCGCTGTCAAAAATTAAAAAATTTTTATTCCGACGATCGAAACACAGACCGTTGTTTTTTGATGTCAGATAATTAAGATTAATAAGATTGTCAGATAAACGAATCTCTATGGATTCTTTTAAAACACAGTCCCAATAGCGAGATGCACGGGCAATAAAGACAAGGGCTATCTTTTAAGTAAGACTTGGGACCCGGTGTTATCTGACATCAAAAAACAACGGTCTGTGTTTCGATTGTCGGAATAAAATTTTTTTAATTTTTGACAGCGATATCTCGATTTCGCCTATTTCACCACTGGCGGCGCCGTATGTTTACTGCGCTAGAGGGCAGTAACGGCACCTTCTCGCGCACGCGTTGTGGGTCTTCTGCGGCCTATATAGGGGCCGCAGCTTGCGCTAGGAAGTCAGTTCCAGCGAGATCGTGCACCAGCACCCTCACCTGAAGATGGCGGCCAGTTGGACCGCGGAAATATTGTGTCATGAGGACGTTATGATCCGGCTGCATACCCGAGAAGAAATTATCAATTATTACGCCGGGAAAGCCTTCGTAGCCACAACATTATCATCGTCATCTTCTTTTGTAGGATTAGCCTGTTGCCTGTCCTGTACTCACAGACGAAATCCTTCCCATCTTTTTCGATGTCTTCCGGTATCCTTTTTGCCATTCGGTTTGTAGTTCAGAATCTTCTGGGGAATTCTGTGACCTGGCATTCTCATAAGGTGTCTCCAATCTTCAAGATATTCAGTTTTTCTCATTCATGCCGAAAACTTTTAATTCTGTTCTAATATCATCATTTCTACTCATATCTCTTTTTTAACAGTCCTCCATCTTTCTTAGGAACCCGATATATAAAACAAAACTTTCTTCGCTTCCACAGGATAACACAGGAACTGTCATTGCTATATAGAATGGCATGGAGGTCTCCTTTCGTTTATGGCCCAATGTTCTGCTAATGGTACCACAGACAGCTTCCAATTTGTGAATTTCGTTTACAGTATCAGAGTCAAAATCTGAACTTATAACCAGCCTGACTGAGAGTTTTGAGACACTTGTTCTAAAACTGAATTAGTCAAAAACAATCTTTAAGCTGACTAGAAGGCCATTGTTTTCGTTTTATTACTAGAAATTTTAAAGTTGTATTTCGTACAGCTTGTATACTGACCTTTGGAGCTCATCTATATACTTTTGAATAATAACGATGTCATCAGCAAAGGTCGGCCGGGGTGGCCGAGCGGTTCTAGACGCTACAGTCTGGAACCGCGCGACCGCTACGGTCGCAGGTTCGAATCCTGCCTCGGGCGTGGATGTGTGTGATGTCCTTATGTTAGCTAGGTTTAAGTAGCTCTAAGTTCTAGGGGACTGATGAACTCAGAAGTTAAGTCCCATAGTGCTCAGAGCCATTTGAACCATGTCTCAGCAAAGAAAAGTACATTCAGGTGTTCCTCATAAGTAATCTTATTTCCTTTGTTTACATTTCCATTTGCAAATAATGAAGTCAATGTAAATATTCAAAAGGGCTGGTGATAGTCCACATCTTTCTCTAACACCATGGTCAATAATTATTTCATCTAATCGATTCTTACTAGTGTTTATTACATTGCGTGTACTTTTGTAGACTTTTCACTATTTCCGTTGGATGAACAGGATATCCGCAGTTAGACATAATCTTCCACAGGCTGTCACGGCTCGCGCAGTGAAAAGCCTTCTCCAGGTCAATTAAGATCGTATGGGTTTCTGTACCAAATTCTCAATATTTATCTGTAGTGTTTTTAATTACAAACACGTTGTCTGTGCATGAACGACATGATCTAAATCCAGAGCCTTTCCGATATTCCTCAAGCAGTTATTAATTATCTTTGAGTATAGTTTCTAGCCAAGACTGATGCCACGATAATTTTTACAGTCATTACTTCTGCTGCATACAAGTGATCTGCGATCTTACAGTTCGTCCAACGTTCATTTATTAATTGTAAAAGTGTTTTATCTAGAAACAAGCACCTTGTTGCGATTTACACAGACGAAATTAAAAACATACACCACGAACACCTCCACCGAACTCATACTCCCAATTTGTACACTTTTCAAAAATTGATCATTTGCTATTATTGGCCAGAAAACACCTTCTGCAGTTATTCTGCCACCTGGTGCAGGTCCTCCAATTTGATGCGATTTCGGCGACTAGCACTTCGATGAAGATGAGGTGAAATCATTAGAACAACGCAATCACGGAGACTCCAAGGGAACAATATCTCCGACCCGACCGGGAATCAAAACCAGTACCTCGCGATCTAGGGGTAGCGACGCAACCCAGTAGATCAATCTCTGTGGACTCCATGCCTGTGCGATATTCTGATTAAACTTTCATCCTTATGCGATCTTATTTTCACTAAAGAAAGAGGACTTTCCTACAGATATACAGGATGTTTCAAAATCTAGGGGATATAGAAGGTGTCTGGGAGAACAAAATGAGGATAGGAACCCATGTCCGGAAACCTCATCCAACGACGCTACAGAGCGTAGAAAGTATAAGCTCCGGCGCCTGCCATTGGGCCTTCCCTCCCGCAGCAGGCGTAATGTTACTTGTGTACAGACCCGGCGAGTTGGAGACCTCTGGTTTTTTATAATCGGTAATCGTGACCGGTGGCCAAGATTGTCATTGGAGCAGATCGGGATAGCTGCTGCATAGACCTGCCTTGTCTTCTATCAATGCGATGCTCTGTTGTGCTGGCAGAATGTGTCGGACACAGAATTCTGTCCGCAGTGTATTGTCTCCCGGAACCTTCTGTACAATCTCCGATGTTTTGGGGTATGGAATACAGGTTGTAACAGAAGGAGATGCACAACGTCGAAATTACTGGGCCGAACATCGGCCTACGCAGCAGGTATCGAAGTTCTTGAGAGTTCGGAAATCTGCCACATTACACGAATAATAGCAGATATTCCGAGACGTCGGTGTCTTTATTGAATTTAAAGGAGAGGAGTCGTGAATCATTCCGTTGGTACGGGACATTATAGAAATTGTGCAAACCAAACAATAGCCGGCCGGAGTGGCCGAGCGGTTCTAGGCTCTACAGTTTGGAACCGCGCGACCGCTACTGTCGCAGGTTCGAATCCTGTCTCGGGCATGGATGTGTGTGATGTCCTTAGGTTAGTTAGGTTTAAGTAAATCTAATTTCTAGGGGACTGATGACGTCAGGTGTTAAGTCCCATAGTGCTCAGAGCCATTTGAACCATTTTTTGAACCCCTGGTACTGACACAGGTTTCCGCGAGGCATATGCTGGAACTGGTAAATCCCTCGCATTTCTTCTCAATTGGGATTCCCCGTTCGCTCTACTAGCAGTTTTTCTGATGACTGGCTGAGTAGAACCGCTGGAGGCGAAGCGTAGCCGCAGGTGCCTGTGCCTCTAATTTCGACAGTGTCGGTCAATGAAGTCACCAGACACGGGTTTCTATCTCATTTTGTTCCTCAAGACACCTACGTCCTCTCGAAGTTTGTCGGTGTAATTTTGAAACACCTCGTACAATGTTTTCAGTAGGGAAATTGCAACACAGCGTACTCAGACGTTCTCCTTGTGCAGCTTATCATCATCTTTCCGTTTCTGAGAAACGTCGAATAAATGGCAAAAGCAACATGGCAAATACCTTGCTGACAGATCACACATACAGTTGCATATAGTCGTGAGGAGATGGAGTCAGGACAGTAGTGCGGCAACTAAAAAATGGTTCAAATGGCTCTGAGCACTATGGGACTTAACTTCTAAGGTCATCAGTCCCCTAGAACTTAGAACTACTTAAACCTAACTAACCTAAGGACAGCACACACATCCATGCCCGAGGCAGGATTCGAACCTGCGACCGTAGCGTTCACGCGGTTCCAGACTGTAGCGCCTTTAACTGCTTGGCCACCCCGGCCGGCATTGCGGCAACAGGAAAGAGCCCGAGTCCACCCAGAATGACTATGCTTCGAGAAACTCATACGCTTGAAAGAGTAGCTCTAACGAATAAACGTATGACAACAGCTGAAATCCGGGCACAGCTTACATGCAGAGAATCACCAAAGGATCAGATTACTGAAAGCTGGTTTGCTGTCTCGAGTTGTCACGCGTCATTCATCACTGACGCCGTACTACTTAGCGATGACAACAGAGGCATCCTTGGTGTAGATGCAGAGTCATCTGAAGCATTCGTTGGCATTATATGGCGCTCAGCAATGCTTCTCTTTTCAGTCTATGGTGGCCACAGATACAGACTTGTCCGTAGACTGCCTGATGAAATGTCATGGGTAGCTGGGAGTCTCGAGACCCACAAGTCTCCAGTTCCTAAAATCATGGTGAGGGAGTTATTGAATATGACAACAGAAGTGATTTAATAATTGTCGAATGGAGGCTGAATGCTCGCCAGTATATGGCAAGAATGATGAGCCCCATTGTCATGAGCAGAGTACCAAATAGCATTTCCTAGAAGGATAACATAGACCCCACACTGCAGTCCTCACCACAGACGCCTTGAGAAATGTGTGTATCCTAGACTGACCTCGTCTGCCTAGCTCCTTACTTGTTACGCACAGAGCATATTTGAGAGCGATGGAAACACGTGTACTTTCATACCATCCTGCAGACAGCAATCTTCATAAAGTGACACAGATTGTTTATCAGGCTAAGAAAGAAATTTCTCAACATAACATTCGGAGGCAGCCTGCTTTCACTTCGAAAGGCATACATCCGTCGATGTTTTCAAAATGGTTCAAATGGCTCTGAGCACTATGGGACTTAACATCTGAGGTCATTAGTCTCTTAGAACTACTTAAACCTAACGAACCTAAGGACATTACACACATCCATGTCCGAGGCAGGATTCTAACCCAGGCTAAAGCGCCTAGAACCGCTCGGACACACCGGCCGGCCGATGTTTTCATGACACAAGAAGTTTCAAGATCTCTCATTCAAAAGTTCAGTTCTTGTGGAGCCATTATCAAAAGCACTTAAAAGCCGCAGCGATGCAACATATCTCAGCGGATAATATCAACCTATGGTGTGTCTGTATGAGGCACTCCTACAACTGAAGGATGTGCTACCGCAGACAATGACATTTCAGATGAAAAGCATTGCTGTGGTAGTTGCTAGGTGATTATGATAGTAGAACAACGAATGAGACAGGATTAACGATTCAAAAGGACATAGAGCTTGCAGATATCGCTGAAGTATGTAAACTGAAAGGACAAAAGACATACGTTGGCTAGTAACATTGTGTCGGACCTCTTTTTGCCCGGCGTAGTGCAGCAACTCGATGTGTTGTGGATTCAACAAGTCTCGCAAGTTCCCTGTAGAAATGCCTGAGCCATGCTGCCTCCATAGTCGTCCACAATTGTGAAAGTGTTGCCGGTGCAGAATTTTGTGCACGAAATGACCTCTCAACTATGTCCCATAAATGTTCGATGGGATTCATGTCAGGCTATCGGGAGCTACCACCAGCTTACACAGTGCCTTGTTGCCAACTTCGGTCCATAGCTTCGTGGGGTCTGCGCCATACTATCTGAAACGGGGACTCATCTGACCAGGCCACGGTTTGTCAGTCATCTAGGTGAAACGTCCCCTTAGAAAAATTATACAAGACTGTGCTTAAACTGACACACAATATTTTTAGCGCAACGCAATCTGACTTTCAAAAATCCTTACAAAAGAATGGCCCTGACTAACATTAACCTATACCTTTCACAAATCACTTACCTCCCAAAAATCTTCGTTACTCAAGCTACAGCAATACAGCAAGCGCCACTACTGCCAGCTAAATAACAGATTCCTGAGGCGAGCTGTTGCCGACCGATCGGTCGATAATGCTTCCCTGTTCACTAATTGTTTCACTGTGTACACCATTATTTGACGCCCGCTCCATTTCCCTATGCACAGTTACCAAATTACTACTTTTAATATTAGTTAATTCATTACATGGTGGCGTTAACACACTGCTTTCGTCTTCACTGTCATTTTTCAGTTTACTTTGGAGCCTAGTATTACGTTTTTCACACGCCATTATTGTCACAGTATTTCACACGATAACACAGAAAAACACAATTTGGAGAGCAAAAATAGGGGAACACATTAACATAGCACTGAAAATAATATCTAGTTAATTGCAAGCGCAGCTGCGAAATACTTGGTGCAAATCTACATGCATGCCACAACTGTTTTACTGTACAACAATGAAAGACTGCAACTACAAAGGAGATTCTCTCTACAATTATGCACTAGCAATAAACAATAGCTACACTAATTATACAAACTACAAGAAAAAAACAGAAGATTCCAGTGAGGTATCCTGGCAGGGTCGCCATATGAAACGTCCCCTTAGAACAATTATACAAGACTGTGCTTAAACTGACACATCATATTTTTAGCGCAACGCATTCTGACTTTCAAAAATCCCCACAGAAGAATGGCCCTGACTAACATTAACCTATACCTTTCACAAATCACTTACCTCACAAAAATCTTGGTTACTCGAACTACTGCAATACAGCGAGCGCCACTACTGCCAGCTAAATAAAAGATTCAAACTACGGAAGGCACTAACTACTGATAGGCATAGTTAGCAAATGAAAGATTTTGATAGAGAACAAACAATGTATTTACCTTAATAATCATAATATATATGCCATCCAGTGTTACAACAAATTTCAAAACTCCGCCATCTCTCTCCCCCACATCCACCACTGCTGGCGGCCCACCTCCAACTGCGCAACGCTATGCGCTGTTCACATCCAGCTGCCCAACACTACAATGGCAGACAACAATGCAAACTATCCACAGACTGCACACAGCACAGCCAGTGATTTTCATACAGAGCGCTACCTGGCGTTACCAAAAAAGAACCTAAACAGCCTACTTACATAGGGTACACGAGCTCAGGAGCGGCGCTACAGGCCATGTCGTGTTGTTAGAAAAAGCACTCGTGTTGGTCGTCTGCTGCCACAGCCCACTAACGCCAGATTTAGCCGCACTGCTCTAACGAATACGTCCGTAGTACGCCCCACTTTCATTTTTGCAATTATTTCACGCAGTCTTGCCTATATGTTAGCAATGACAGCGCTACGCAAACGCCGCTACTGCCGGTTGGTAAGTGAAGGCCGTCGGCCACTGCGTTGTCCGTGGTGAGAGGTAACGCCTGAAATTTGGTATTCTTTCTTGACACTGTAAATCTTGGACTGCCGAATCCCTTAATGATTTTCGAAATGGAATGGTCCTTGCATCTAGCTCCAACAACCATACCGCGTTCAAAGTCCGTTAATTGCTGTCGTGCGGCCGTAATCACATCGGAAACCTCATCGCATGAATCACATGAGTTCAAATGATAGCTCTGCCAATGCACTGCCCTCTTATACCTTGAGTACGTGACACTATCGCCGTCTGTATGTGTGCATATCGCTGTCTCATTACTATGGTCACCTCAGTGTGTAACCCAAGACTGGAATGCTTACCGAAAGAAACATTTCGATCAGCTTTTCTTTCCCCCCTCAAGATTCTGAACATGACTGCGCTTCTGCAGGTGTGTATCCAACAGCTTCAATCCATTATTAACAACAGGAAATCAGTTGCAAACTCTTGACCATGGTTTCGACGGTTTAAAAGCATTATATAAAAACAGTAGCCGTCCACGGCACGGCTGGGTCTCAAAACATTTTAAAAGATCTCACATTTGAGACTGCCTAGTACAATATATACTTCAAGTAGCATACTAAATGTTGTTTTATTCAGCATCAAATATGTGATCTTTTTTAAAAAAATATTAAGAGAAATGTATTTAATGTACTTTAAATGTTGATTTAGTGGATGACATGTACTAGACAAAAAAAAAAAGACTCCCCCATTGGATCTAGATAATGTGATTCTATGCAGAATACCTTCTGACGAAGACGGTTTTTAAACTGTCGAAACCATCGTCAGGGTTTAATAAATTTGTATTTTGCTACTAATCAGCTGTTATTTCTGATTCATTGAAGATTTCTATAAGCGTGTGTTTCATGTAGCGTTTTCCATGGTTCCTCTAAATCACTCCAGACAAATGCCACTATCGGTTCTGTGAAAGGGTGCGGCGATTTCTTTCTACACCGTCTCTAATGACTTCGATGTCGACGGGACGTTAAACCCTAGTCTTCCTACTTTCCTTTCCAGTAGCGTGGTGTGATAAACCTTTTGCATTTCTTTTATGTTTTCGTCTTCTTTAAAGGCAAAGAGAAAAGATGAAGCGGTAGCCCATCATAGAGCCTATGCCTACCGTCAGTTTTTTTTTATTTTCAGTTGTTAAAAAAGATAGGAGTTTTTCTTGTACCAGTAGGAGGAAGGAAGCATTCGCGCTCAGCTACTGAACGAGTGAGAAGCACGCCATTTTGAAGCGAGTAATTGTAGACCGCCATTTTGGGGTCGCTATGAATAAGTGAGGAGTATGTATTTCACAAGTGCACCCTTTAGAAAAATACAGTATTGTTTTATTAACAGAAAGGTCGTATGAGTTGTTATTTCAAATAGTACGACAATTAGAAGAACTCAAGCCCACCTGTGTACTTTGGAAAATTACGAAGCTCAATGGGAACACGGTCAAGACTTCGAAGGTGAACATGGCGACCAAACGCAGAATTATAAAGAAGGGTAAGCACAAACCTACAGCGGAGAAAGAAACTACTTCTCCCTGCAAAATAATATGAACTAATACGAACTTATTTCCAGGCATAGCTCATTTTATTGTGCTTGTCATTCATGCCAAAGAATTAATCTCATTAATTCAGTACATTTTAAAAAGCCACGCATTTCAACATTTTATTATCATTTATTCCATTATTTTATCATATTGTGAAGTGGCGACCGTGACAGGACAATACTGTATACTGTCGGAAATAAGTCTCTTTATTTAGGGAGACAGTATAGTGGGAAAAGATGGGCGTTACATAACAGCAATAAAAGCTTCTAAGAAGCAATTTGAATTCAAGGTGAAGAATCCAACCTGCCCAGTTTGAGATAAAAATATATCCAGAGCAAAGTTTGCAGCATAACGCCAGGGGAGAGATCCTCCGAATGTGGGAGACATTTATGCGGATTAATTTGAGATACTTAAGGGCTGTTCCATAAGTTGCGTAAGACTTCGCTGCTGGGGGTAGCGACTATCACTTAGACATAGGCGAAAGACAGCTGTCCCATCCTGTCCCAGCCAACGAAGCTTCAGCCGCTGCTGCATGCAGAATCTACCTTTGACTGGGGCAAACCGTGGAGGTCACACTCCATTTGACCCCACCAACAGACCGATTCATGTCAGGTAATGGCAAGCGCTAAAGCAGCAAAAACCTGCCAGTATTCTGTTTTCTTTTCCCCCAAGTGAAAACTATCACCCAGGAAAGTGGTTCTGAGACAACTGTGGTATCGTCCAGAGATCACAGTGCCACACCAAAGTCAGTAATGCATATCGATACCACAGACATTAGTGAGGCCTCGCTGCAATACGCAACAACCAATGGGAGGCACTCCGGAAGACATGCCCTATATCTATATCTACATCTACAAGGCTACCCAGAAAATGACACTTAAGTGCCTGGCAGAGAGGTCATCGAACCAACTTCTCATAATTCTTTGTTATTCCAATCTCGAACAGCGAACGGAGAAAAAAGGAAAACCTGTGCCTTTCCGTGCGAGCTCGTATTTCCCTTACTTTATTATGATGATCGTTTCTCTCTTTGTCAATAGGCGTCAATAAAATGTTTTCGCATTCGAAGGAGAAAGTTGGTAACTGGAATTTCATGAGAAGATTCAGACGCAACGAGAAACGACTGTGTTTTAATTATGTCCACCCCAAATCCTGTATCATGTCGGTGACTCTCTCTCTCGTATTTCTCGATAATTCAAAACGTGTTGTGCGTCTTTGAACTTTCTCGATGTACACCGTTAGTTCTATCAGGAAAAGATCCCACACTGAGCAGCAGTACTGCAAAGAGAACGGACAAGCGTAGTGTAAGCAGTCTCTTTAGTAAATCTGTTACATCTTCGAAGTGTTCTCCCAATAAAATGCAGTCCTGATTCGCCTTTCTCACAACAATTTATGTTGTTCGTAATTTCAATTCCTAGGTATCTAGTAGAACTTATGGCCTTAAGACTTGATTGATTTAACGTGTAACCGACGTTTAACGGATTCCTTCTCACTCTCATGTACATGACCTCACACTTTTCATTACTTTGTGTTAACTGCCAATTTTCGCACCATACAGATATCTTCTTCGTTTTGCAATCGGTTTTTATCTCCCGATGACTTCACTAGACGATAAACGACAGCATCATCTGCAAACGGCAGAGGGCCTATAGCACTAACCTGGGTAACGTCAAAAATCACTTCCGTTTTACTGGATGACTTTCCGTCAGTTACTACGAACTGCGACCTCCCTGACAGGAAATTCTAATCGAGTCGCATAAGCACTCAATTTGATTACAAGACGCTTGTGAGATTCGATGTCAAAAGCCTTCTGGAAATCTAGAAATACCGAATCAACTTGAAATTCTTTGTCGATAGCACTCAAGTATTCTTATAACTAAAGAGCGAATTGTGTTTCACAAGGACGATGTTCTCTCAATCGTGTTGACCACGTGTCAATTGACCGTTCTCCTCAACGTAATTCATAATGTTTAATCACAATAAACATTCCAAGATCTTGCTGCATATCGACGTTAATGGAAATTTAGAAATTTGTGGTAAGTCAAACGGAACCAAACTGCTGAGGCCATCGGTCCCTAAGCTTACACACTAATTAATCTAACTTAAACTAACTTACGCTAAATACAACACACACACCCATGCCCGAGGGAGGACTCGAACCTCCAAAGGTGGCAGCCGCGCGAACCGTGACAAGGCGCCCAGACCGCACAGCTATCCCCCGCGCGCGACGTTACTGATTGGGCCCTGTAATTTAGTGGATTACTTTCTTGCTGACCTGTACAATTTTCCAATCCTTGGGTACGGATCTGTATCTGTTTTGATGCTCGTTATTAGCTAAAGATTATTTGTTGCTAAGAGGTCAATGTGTTTTTACAATTGTTTACTATTCGAGTGGACTCATGAACTAGTTGCTTGAAATAATTTTCAGAGAATGCTTTTAGCACGATTTCGGATGATGATTTATGCGTACCTCCGGATTAAAACATGTATTTCCGCCAATATATCAAGAGTAAATTGAGATCAGCACCAACTATAATTTCTTGGGTCGGGTTCGTGCTTGAAATTAAACTCAAGTTTTCTTTTAACCTTTCAGAAATTGCATCATCCAAGTTGAGAGGTCGATAAAAGGATCCAGTTACCACTATATTCCGATTGCCAAGGATAAAGTCTACCCACACTAACTTACAGGAATTACCTACAAAATGGTTCAAATGGCTCTGAGCACTATGGGACTTAACATCTTAGGTCATCAGTCCCCTAGAACTTAGAACTACTTAAACCTAACTAACCTAAGGACATCACACACATCCATGCCCGAGGCAGGATTCGAAGCTGCGACAGTAGCAGTCCCGCGGTTCCGGACTACAGCGCCTAGAACCACACGGCCACCGCGGCCGGCAATTACCTACAAGGTAAACTACTTGTAACAGCTACAAACACGCCACCGCCAACTGAATCCTTTCTGAACGCCGTTACATCTTTCGCAAAAATTTCTGCTAAGCTTATACCCGGCTTTAGTGCCTATAACTATTTCCGTATCAGTGCTTTCTAATAGTGCTTGGAGCGCTGTACTTTCCCAACGAAGCTGTGATAATTTACAGATGTTGTACCAATAGTTTCTAGATT
Organism: Schistocerca cancellata; assembly: GCF_023864275.1. NCBI lineage: Eukaryota > Metazoa > Arthropoda > Insecta > Orthoptera > Acrididae > Schistocerca > Schistocerca cancellata. Next base: position 102,062,038 of record NC_064626.1, read on the forward strand.
TACGTTCTTCCCGTGTTCGTACTGTACCCTCTCAGACTGAAGACCTCTGCGTGTTTCCCCGGGACCCGCTGACCCAAAAGGCTGGCCAGTCCACACCACACGGCCTACCACTACCCGAGTAACCACCTACTGCGAGTAGCGGACTCCTGACCTATTTAGTAGTGCCCGAAATCCCATCTCCCTATTGCGCAAGTCAAGGAATCTGCAGCGCACGAGGTCGCAGAAGCGTCTGAGCCTTTGATTCAGACTCTGCTCTGGGCCCTGCACCAGAGGTCTGCATACGGTGCTAACGACTGTGCTGCAAGTGGTGAGCTCTGCTTTCAAGTCGCCAGCAAGACTGATCTAAAGCGAAACACATCATTGGTATGGACAAGGGCCACTACCTGCAATTGGCTGGACCCTATGTTATTCATGGCTTCTGAAACGACCTGTTCCTTATCTAGAATGACTCCACCCCGTACTCACGTGTAGTGAGCTACGTCCCTAAGGGGCCCAATAAGGTGCCTACCATTGGAGCTCCCAGCTATCAATAATCCGACCCACTGACGCGGTACAGATCTTGCGGACGAGAGGTTTCCTCTGAAACAGAACAAGCGACTGCATCTGGCTGGGGGACATTGTCAGCAACAGATAGCACATGGAACCTGTTTTCAGACTAACTGGGGAGGCCTTACGTTCGGCCATCCGGGAAGTCTTTCACAGCCTGCCACGCCCCGAGGCGACCTCCCAATCGATCATGCATGAGTGGTCGACCTCAGTGCGAGCAGAAACTGGCCTGGCCACCAGACCTGCTGGACGTCCGCTGGATTCTCTTGGCTGGTCCCCAACAGTGATACCCATCCACTGAAGCCTCAAGTTGTGTAACGGAAGCAACCTGGAGCTGAGAGTAAAGACCCAACAACTCAGATCGCACCTGCACACAGCAATCACAGCTCCTATCCATACTAAAGGCAATGGAAAATACACCACACTACAAACACAGACAAACGACTGTCGACACATATTACAAAAGTCTACTGTAGACACTGACAAAAACACAAGAACTGTGTCTAATGAAATAGATTAACACAAAGAGATTCAAAAACTAAACGACCAAAGCATACAGGTGAGATTAGGTAATCAGCCACTGGTTCCGAATTTGTAAAATGTCGCAAAATTGGCTACTTTCGAACACAAACGAAAACTCGAGAATTGCATCTATTAAATATTAAATTAACAAGCTGAAGTCCAAAAACTAAAGTTCCAAAGTTCACAGAGAAAACTTTATAATTCGCTTCTGATTAGGAACTCGTAAAGCGTCACAAAATCGTTTACTTCCCTACTGCTGCTCTGTCTTGACCAGCAGCTGCAGTCTGAATACTGCATAGCATAGCAACGCACTCACACTGAGGTCAAAATAGTGTCGAACAGGCAAGAGCTCAGACCCAGTTGGACATCTCAGCTACAGCAGTCGACATATCGTCTAGAACCAACGAGTGGTTTAAGTTTCGGATGAACTTTCTCTGTTGTAAATTTCAAAAATTGCACTTCAAGAGAGCATTTTGTTACTTAGTGCATCAAGTGATACTTTAATGGTCAATACAGTTGTAATTGATGCAGTACTCCCGTGCCAAAGAAGTGTGTAAAAGTTAAGTTCATCTTTTTGTTCATTCATGTAACACAGTTGAAGTAATATTTGATCTAATTTTTTATTCATGTAACAGAGTGAACCAATATTTCATCTGTTGTAGATAAAAATGAACCATCTCACAGATCACTCAAAAAACCCACTGTTGTGGCCAGACGAGTGTAGTTTCGTCTGGTCACAACAACAATAATGATACGCAATGGCTACGTTCATTCTGATATTTTTTGTAAAGTGCAATCAATCTAGCTGTCTTCGTACCATATGCCTTTGCGGGAACAAAAAAAATTTTACACTGCACTTTCATTAAATTCCTGTGGCTCACAGTTAGCCTCAAGAATCTGTAAAATGTGCACACACTTTCATAAGTGATTACATAAAGAAACTGATTATAAAGTGCCAATAATTTATGTAATCAAATTATGATAAACAAGAACAATGGTAAAAACTACAGTTGGAACCAGAGGCATAGGCCCCTTTGAACATTAATGTTTATATGGTATAGGGTGTGAGACAACTCCATTTGGTTTTATATCGTGTGTAACAAACTACATCCACTTGAGGTTCAACTGGCTCTTACTTCACGTCTCACACAGATACAAAAAATCTGAACTTAGTGAACAATTTACGTGGTTATTTAATGATATATGTTCTTGTTAACTGCCATTGTAGTTGAAGTTAGATAGTTATAAGGTGTAATTACAAATACAAATTAGAACCTCTGCGGAAAATGTGGCTCATTTTAAAAAGTTTACTGTGGTGTCGATCCGTATATGCAAAAACATTTAAACAGTATTTGTTGATAGTTACTGTTCTGTCTGCCACCAAAACTGATGGAACATAAGGCCTGCCCACCGTAACGTGCTGTTTTGTCTTTCAGAACTAGTGTTATCTTCAACTGTTTCTCGTTTCGGAAGAACTTTCATTGTTGCAAATGTCGAACATTGTCAAGAGAACAGTTTCTTATTTACTGCATCTCACATCTACCTGAAGACATTTACGAACTATTTGATTCAACATATTGTAACACATTCCCATTAATGTTTGCTTGAAACTGTCGTCTTCTGATTAATAGCTACCTCGTTCCACTTCAGGTTTTCGTTTCGTTTGCTGTTCACCTGTGCTCTACCTCTTGCTCTGCGTCTAAGTACGTTTCTTAAATAATATGTCCTTTTACCTATGTATACATGATACTGTTAACTAAAGTTCTGACATTGATCCTTAATTTAATTTGGTATGCCATGCTCTTCAAATAACCTTTCACAATCTACACTTCTGATCTCCCAACTAATTAGCTATTTCTTTCTAGTTATGTATCTATTTTTACTCTTCATCTTACGAGTCCACTGTCACATGAAATTTTAAAGTGATGTAGGAGCGTCAAATACGGATGCTCTGAACAGCAATAAACCCTTCTAATACTTCTGTGCATCCCACGCTCGTTTCTGTTCCTGTGTGGCGCTCTTATGTGGCGCTAAGAGCCTTATCGTCAAACTCAGATTTAACAGCTGGTGAAGGTGCTTTATGGGCTATCATGAGTTATTAGCCAGTGTTAGTGAATCGAGTGAATTCCGCTGCCGTGATGTAGCACTGTTGACGTGATCTACGCTTGAGTCTGACACGTGTTAACATGTCACGTTCCTTGAGCTATAATGTTTAGAGCTGAGTGACCATTGTCCGTCAGAATAGTGGCCATTGCTTCCATTCATTACGATGGAGGGCTGTATTCGTCATTGGAAATTTACGTTAGCTGTCCGTTCTGTTCGTTTAAGTAACACTAGCATGGTGATGGCTTCTCTCTCTTTATATCTATCGTGATGGTAAAAAATTGTGTAGTAGGTTCGTTTGCTTCCGTCTCATTCCGATTGAACCTGGAATATATCAACATACGAACAGGGGAGGGGAGAGGGGTAGGTGGTTGAACATAGAAGTGAATATATTTCTATAAACACCCGTAATTTTAGGTCTTTCCCCTTCAAAATTTAAAGTTTGCGTCCGTCACCGCCGTTTGATGTTAACAGGCATTCGAAGTGCCTCTCTTACATCTCTTGTGGTGGCTGACTGCCTGTTTAGAACATACGAGTTTGGAAGGCGTCACGGACACGGTGTAATAACGCTGGTAGCCATACGCTTCCCGCTTCCACTAGAAAACTGAGCTGTTTATATGCTTCTATGCGAGCCATAATTTATTTCACTCTTGCCTTTGCGGACCTAACGCGAAATGTGCGTAGGCAGCAGTAGAATCGTTCTGCAGTCAACCACAAGTCTACACCTACATCTACACACAAAGCCCGCAAGCCACCGTATGGTGACGGCCGCTGTGGCCGAACGGTTCTAGGCGCCTCAGTCTGGAATTGCGCTGCTGCTACGGTCGCAGGTTCGAATCCTGCCTCGGGCATGGATGTGTGTGTTGTCCTTAGGTAAGTTAGGTTTAAGTATTTCTAAGTCTAAGGGACTGATGACCTCAGATGGTAAGTCCCATAGAGCCATTTGAATCATTTGAACCACCGCGTGGTGCGCTTCTCTAAATTCTCTGAGTAGTGCGTATCGAGAAGAAATTCGTCTTCCTTCCAGGGGTTCCCATTTGAATCGACGGAGAATTTCCGTAATACTCGGGAGTTGATCAAATCTGCTGGTAACAAACCAAACAGCATGCCTCTGAATTGCTTCACGAAGCCACAAGCTGTAGTGCTTAGCACTTTAGACTCGCATTCGGGAGGAAGAGGGTTCAAAATATCATGCAACCAGCCAAATTTAGGTTTTCCACAATTCCCCTAAATGGCAGGTGACGGAATGGTTCCTTTGAAAATGGCACGGCCGATTTCCTTCGCCATCCTTTAGTAATCCGCGCTTCGGCACTGTTGCTAATGACTGCAATGCCGACGGGACGTCACAGCACAGCTCTAATCTTCCTTCCTTCTGAATTGCTTTGATGTGAGGATCCCAAACACTCGGGCAATACTCACATTAAGTTCCTGTACTCGGTCTCCTTTATAGATGAGCTAACCTTCCTTAGAATTCTGCCAGTAAGCTGAATGAGACCATTCGCTTTCCCTACAGACCACTTTACATGATCGTTCCATTCCGTACTTCTTTGCAATGTTACGGATACTTCTTTAATAGACGTGACTTTTTCAATTAGCACACAACTAGTACTGTGTTCGAACATTATAGGATTGTTTCTCCTACTCATCTGCATTAACTTCCATTTTTCTACATTTAGAGCACCTGCTCACCATGGGAAACAAACTCTAACGATAGGACTGTGCCGACTCGTCATCACGGATTTCCTCCGAATTTATGGTATATGCAGACCTGGCCATAAATGAAAGTGACAGAAGTACAAACTTCAGATCGTGAAGCGTTTAGAAAATAAAAAAAAATTTTGGCGCGTGCCAGCCGAAGCATGAGCTACACTCCTGGAAATTGAAATAAGAACACCGCGAATTCATTGTCCCAGGAAGGGGAAACTTTATTGACACATTCCTGGGGTCAGATACATCACATGATCACACTGACAAACCACAGGCACATAGACACAGGCAACAGAGCATGCACAATGTCGGCACTAGTACAGTGTATATCCACCTTTCGCAGCAATGCAGGCTGCTATTCTCCCATGGAGACGATCGTAGAGATGCTCGATGTAGTCCTGTGGAACGGCTTGCCATGCCATTTCCACCTGGCGCCTCAGTTGGACCAGCGTTCGTGCTGGACGTGCAGACCGCGTGAGACGACGCTTCATCCAGTCCCAAACATGCTCAATGGGGGACAGATCCGGAGATCTTGCTGGCCAGGGTAGTTGACTTACACCTTCTAGAGCACGTTGGGTGGCACGGGATACATGCGGACGTGCATTGTCCTGTTGGAACAGCAAGTTCCCTTGCCGGTCTAGGAATGGTAGAACGATGGGTTCGATGACGGTTTGGATGTACCGTGCACTATTCAGTGTCCCCTCGACGATCACCAGTGGTGTACGGCCAGTGTAGGAGATCGCTCCCCACACCATGATGCCGGGTGTTGGCCCTGTGTGCCTCGGTCGTATGCAGTCCTGATTGTGGCGCTCACCTGCACGGCGCCAAACACGCATACGACCATCATTGGCACCAAGGCAGAAGCGACTCTCATCGCTGAAGACGACACGTCTCCATTCGTCCCTCCATTCACGCCTGTCGCGACACCACTGGAGGCGGGCTGCACGATGTTGGGGCGTGAGCGGAAGACGGCTTAACGGTGTGCGAGACCTTAGCCCAGCTTCATGGAGACGGTTGCGAATGGTCCTCGCCGATACCCCAGGAGCAACAGTGTCCCTAATTTGCTGGGAAGTGGCGGTGCGGTCCCCTACGGCACTGCGTAGGATCCTACGGTCTTGGCGTGCATCCGTGCGTCGCTGCGGTCCGGTCCCAGGTCGACGGGCACGTGCACCTTCCGCCGACCACTGGCGACAACATCGATGTACTGTGGAGACCTCACGCCCCACGTGTTGAGCAATTCGGCGGTACGTCCACCTGGCCTCCCGCATGCCCACTATACGCCCTCGCTCAAAGTCCGTCAACTGCACATACGGTTCACGTCCACGCTGTCGCGGCATGCTACCAGTGTTAAAGACTGCGATGGAGCTCCGTATGCCACGGCAAACTGGCTGACACTGACGGCGGCGGTGCACAAATGCTGCGCAGCTAGCGCCATTCGACGGCCAACACCGCGGTTCCTGGTGTGTCCGCTGTGCCGTGCGTGTGATCATTGCTTGTACAGCCCTCTCGCAGTGTCCGGAGCAAGTATGGTGGGTCTGACACACCGGTGTCAATGTGTTCTTTTTTCCATTTCCAGGAGTGTATTTATGTCTGCGTTGTTTCCACGCAGCGGCTGGCAAACAATTTGATCAAGAAGCTTCAAAACTGCTCTTATCAAGGAATGACATTCCGAAATACTGCATCAAAATACATTCCATTGTACATCACCACAAAATATCCTCGCAAATATTTGCAAAACGATACGTTGCACGTGATTTGCTGCCGAACTTCGCCATGAAAGAGAACGTTTTATGAACGTAAACCACGTCTGTTTTTCTATAGAAACTTTAAAACAACCATGCGATTGAAAAATGCAGCTTTTATAACGCTTGGGAGATGTCTAGAAAATCACTGCTTTCTCTGGTTCTACGATGTGTATCACCCCAGCACGTGTAAATCATCAACCCTAAAATAAAATTATTTAGATTTGTATACGAAGTTCTCGGTTACGCCTCACAGTCCCTTCCTGGAAATTTATTAGCAAGTCAAAGTACTCCTTTGATTTTTCTTTTCATGCCAGCTATGAAAATATTAAAACGTACAATTTGCTGAGCATTGTCTCCGTTTATTTGCTCTGTAAGTATCCGCCTGCATAGCTGAGTGGCTCCGGCACGGTAGCTCAGCGTGTTCGTCCAGAGGGTTAGCTCCCTCTGTAAAAAAAAAAAAAAAAAAAAAAAGTAAGTTAATCGATCAACAACGGACTTAAACGGATGTCTTACGACGTCCGCCCCGAGCAGACGCAACGAACAAAATGAGATTAAAAAAGAGAAAAAGTAGTAATGTGCTTGCCTCCCATGAACTGTGCCCGGGTTCGATTCCCGGCTGGGCTGGAAATTTTCTACGCTCGTGGACTGGGTGTTGTGTTGTCCTCGTCATCATTTCATCCTCATCATAGGCCGCAAGTCGCCCATTGTGGCGCCGAATGAAATAAGACCTGCACTTGGCGGCCGAACCCGAATGGGACATTCTGACCAACAATTCCATACGCTCATTTCATTTTTGCAGTGTAAGTAACTTAAAAATTGAAAATAAGAAAAATGTTTCTCGACCCCATGGTCCTCGGATTACCGTTTTCTACTCTTCCCGCTGCACCGGGAGCTGTCTGGAAACAAAGCAAATGTAAATGGCTCATGACACACCAGCTGCGGGCCAAAATTATTTTTGTTTCCAAACGCTTGGACATCTGGAAGTCACACTTTTGTAACTTACATTTCTGGCCAAACCCTGCATATACGATAAATTTGGGCTAAATCGGTGATGTCGAGTAGAGGGTTCCCTAGAAGCTGAAATGTTACAATAAATAATTTTGATTGCCGGATAGAATATTACGAATTCTGTAGAAAAACACTAGATACGTTGTGGTTGATCTAGTTTTGTCACAACGTGGTATTTTTACTTTCTAGCGCTAAATGGAGCTTGGGCAGATGTGAGAGCGTCCGTTCATTATTTACAAGGGTAAGTCAATTATTATCCGCAAAGTAGTTATGAAATTTTATTGTAATCGCAAATAGGAAACTTTTTTAGACATAGTCTCCTTGCGTTTCACCGCCCTTGCTCCGTCGTTGTACAAGCTTCCTGATTCCCTCGTAAAAGAAGGTTCTCGGTTAAGCTGCGAGCCAGGAATGCACCGCTTCGTTCACTGCTTCGTCCGAGGCAAATCGACGGCCCCTTAATGCCTGTTTGAGTGGACCAGACAAGTCATAGTCAGAAGGGACAAGATCGGGACTATATGGAGGATGATCCAGTACTTCAAATTTCAAGTTTCTGGAGCGTTTCAACAGTGTGGGCAGCAGTATGCGGACGGGCATTGTCGTGTAGCAACACACCACCTTATGACAGCAATCCTCGGCGTTTGCTTCGAGTTGCAGGCTTTAGCCTGGCAGTAATCATCTCACTGTAATGTACACTGTTTATTACTGTGCCCCTTTCCCCACAATGTTCCAGTACTGGACCTTGTACGTCCCAAAAAACCGTAAGCATCAGTCTTCCTGCGGACGGTTGGATTTTGAATATTTTCTTGCACGGCGAGTTTGGATGTTTCCATTCCATACTCTGCCGTTTCCTCTCCGGCTCGTAATGATGGATCCACGTTTCGTCACCAGTAATGATCCACTCTAAGAACTTGTACCCTTCGTTACCATAGCGACCTAAATGTTTTTTTTACAGATGTCCAAGCGCGTTTGTTTATGCAGCTGTGTGAGTTGTTTCGGAACCTATCTTGCACATACATTATGAAACCCAAGTCTTTTGTGGATGATGTCGTAGGCAGAACCGTTACTAATTTTCAGACCGTGTTCAGCTTCGTCAAGAGTTAATCGTCTGTCTAAGAGAATCATTTCACGTGAACTCTCAATTGTTTTTTTCATTTGCGGCGGTAAACGGTCGTCCGGCTCCTCCATCGTGCGTAACACTTGTGCGACAATTTCGGAGTTTTTCAATCCATTCGTAGACTCTCCGTTGTGGCAAAACACTGTTCCCGTACTGTACCGAAAGTCTTCGATGAATTTCAGCCCCTAATACGCCTTCCATCCACAAAAAACGGATCACTCTTCTTTGGTGCTAATAGACAGCGGGGCATGCATGATTAACAGCACGGCAGCGATGACGAATCTAACCTAGCAACTTGAAAATTGCAGACATATAAGAACAAATAAACAAAGCATGCGTCGCCAACGTAAAACGACACTACTACCAAAATAAACAAAAATTAAACTAAATTACTTATATTACTTACACTCGTAGAAATAACCATTCAAGTGAAGAAATCGGTGCACAGAATTATTATTGCCCTGTGGTAAAGAAGTTAATCGGTTCTTCGAGAGTGTAAAAGGAGGTAAGAGAAAACGGATTAATTCCTGGCTGGCTTGGACTGTGTCAAAATGACTGCTTGCGCGCTACGTAATAATTGAGGGAGTATTTCTCACCTTTCTCAAGAGCTTGCAGTTTTTAACTTTCCAATTTCACGGTCGATACATAAAAGGAATATAGTTTTCTCCAGGCTAGCTCATCAGAGAAGCCTTCTGCCTCATGAAATATGGCGTTAGGAAATAACCCGTTCGTACCTCTCTCACTAATGTAAATCCGATTTGCATGTTGCGACTAACGATTCCATCGAGAATCATCTTCAGATTGCGGATGTATCTGATTTTCAAAATTATTAAATTATTTTTCTCTCACTAAACAGTCAACAGTTTCTCTATCCCCGTCAATAAATGCAAGTCACATAGAAGCAGATTTTACATACGTCATCAGCAAACAGTCGTACATTGTTGCTCACTCTGTTCTCCATATCGTTTACGTACATAGAGAACAGTAGTGAACCTGTCACACTTCCTTGGGTCTCTCTCGACGATACCCTTGTCTCTGATAAACACTCGGCGATCACGACTACGTACTGGATTCTCTTCCTTAAGAAATATTCGAGCGACTCACATATCTGAGAATCTCTTTCGCGCGCTCGGACTTCCACTAACAGTTTGCAGTAATGCACTGTGTCAAGCACTCTCCGAAAATCTGCGTCGTTCTTTATCCGTGGTTCATGGGATATCGTTCAAGGGGAGGGCAAGTTGAGTTTGATATAGTTGCGTGTTTCCTTTTGCACAAAAAATACATATCAGTCTCTAACTCCCACTGAATGCTAAGCAGGCTAAAGTCACAAGTAATATGAGATGAACTTAGCCCTAAGATCTATAGCGAAATGCGCAATGGGTAACCTAGAAGACTTCAGAGCGACCGCTCTGGAGATTTTTTGGTCATCAGTCTACTGACTGGTTTGATGCGGCCCGCCACGAATTCCTTTCCTGTGCTAACCTCTTCATCTCAGAATAGCACTTGCAACCTACGTCCTCAATTATTTGCTTGACGTATTCCAATCTCTGTCTTCCTCTACAGTTTTCGCCCTCTACAGCTCCCTCTAGTACAATGGAAGTCATACCCTCATGTCTTAGCAAATGTCTTATCATCCTGTCCCTTCTCCTTATCAGTGTTTTCCAATTATTCCTATCCTCTCCGATTCTGCGTTGAACCTCATTCCTTACCTTATCAGTCCACCTAATTTTCAACATTCGTCTATAGCACATCTCAAATGCTTAGATTCCCTTCTGTTCCGGTTTTCCCACAGTCCATATTTCACTACCATACAATGCTGTACTCCAGACGTACATCCTCAGAAATTTCTTCCTCAAATTAAGGCCGGTATTTGATATTAGTAGACTTCTCTTGGCCAGAAATGCCTTTTTTGCCATAGCTAGTCTGATTTTGATGTCCTCCTTGCTCCGTCCGTCATTGGTTATTTTACTACCTAGGTAGCAGAATTCCTTAATTTCATTGACTTCGTGACCATCAATCCTGATGTTAAGTTTCTCGCTGTTCTCATTTCTACTGCTTCTCATAACCTTCGTCTTTCTCCGACTTACTCTCAAACCATACTGTGTACTCATTAGATTGTTCATTCCGTTCAGCTGATCATTTAATTGTTCTTCACTTTCACTCAGCATAGCAATGGCATCATCGAATCGTATCATTGATATCCTTTCACCTTGTATTTTAATTCCACTCCTGAACCTTTCTTTTATTTCCATCATTGCTTCCTCGATGTACAGATTAATACGAGCACTTCGTTCTTGATCGTCCACTCTTATTATTCCCTCTTGGTTGTTGTACATATTGTATATGACCCGTCTCTCCCTATAGCTTACCCCTACTTTTTTCAGAATCTCGAACAGCTTGCACCATTTTATATTGTCGAACGCTTTTTCCAGGTCGACAAATCCTATGAAAGTGCCTTGATTTTTCTTTAGCCTTGCTTCCATTATTAGCCGTAACGTCAGAATTGCCTCTCTCGTCCCTTTACTTTTCCTAAAGCCAAATTGATCGTCACCTAGCGCATTCTCAATTTTCTTTTCCATTCTTCTGTATATTATTCTTTTAAGCAGCTTCGATGCATGAGCTGTTAAGCTGATTGTGCGATAATTCTCGCACTTGTCAGCTCTTGCCATCTTCGGAATTGTGTGGATGATGCTTTTCCGAAAGTCAGATGGTATATCGCCAGGCTCATATATTCTACACACCAACGTCGTTTTGTTGCCACTTCCCCCAATGATTTTATAAATTCTGATGGAATGTTATCTATCCCTTCTGCCTTATTTGACCGTAAGTCCTCCAAAGCTCAGGAGATAAAATTTCAATACATACCTTCTCATACATTTTCATTACAGGACAATTGGGGCTAATGAATTGACGAATATTGGACGGTGTGCCAGAATTCACATTAGGGACAAGTTTAGCTTACTAAGTTGTTTCTACTTATTTATAAAATAGAGCGAGGTCCTCAACTTTAGTAAACATTTAATAAATACAAAGGGGTACGTTATTTCCACAAATTATTGATCAGTATTCAGCGAGGATTTGATTAAATGAAGACTGCAACATAGACATTCAAGTGCTACAAAAATTTAGACACTACAATATAACGGAAACAAAGTTCACCATTTCTAGCGTAGTTCTGCTTCTGAAAACTGGCTTGCTACCAACAGTGGAAAGACATCACGAAATCGGGACCACGATGCAAGAAGTGAATCGCAAAACCAAGTGGACCCTGACTAAATCCAGGAAAATTATCACGTGCGAGACTGCCTTAAAAATGCTTCCAACTGAGTAATTAAAAATTGTAGAAACTTCCTAAAACAGAAAAACTAACTCTCATCCGAAATCATATTCCAAGCCCACACAGTAGTGGAGCGTCATAACTCACCACACCCCCAAAAAAGCAACTGCTGTCTCTGAAAAAACGTCTACCAGCTCCAACTCCGTGTAAACAGACAGGAAAATACACTCCTGGAAATGGAAAAAAGAACACATTGACACCGGTGTGTCAGACCCACCATATCTGCTCCGGACACTGCGAGAGGTCTGTACAAGCAATGATCACACGCACGGCACAGCGGACACACCAGGAACCGCGGTGTTAGCCGTCGAATGGCGCTAGCTGCGCAGCATTTGTGCACCGCCGCCGTCAGTGTCAGCCAGTTTGCCGTGGCATACGGAGCTCCATCGCAGTCTTTAACACTGGTAGCATGCCGCGACAGCGTGGACGTGAACCGTATGTGCAGTTGACGGACTTTGAGCGAGGGCGTATAGTGGGCATGCGGGAAGCCGGGTGGACGTACCGCCGAATTGCTCAACACGTGGGGCGTGAGGTCTCCACAGTACATCGATGTTGTCGCCAGTGGTCGGCGGAAGGTGCACGTGCCCGTCGACCTGGGACCGGACCGCAGCGACGCACGGATGCACGCCAAGACCGTCGGATCCTACGCAGTGCCGTAGGGGACCGCACCGCCACTTCCCAGCAAATTAGGGACACTGTTGCTCCTGGGGTATTGGCGAGGACCATTCGCAACCGTCTCCATGAAGCTGGGCTACGGTCCCGCACACCGTTAGGCCGTCTTCCGCTCACGCCCCAACATCGTGCAGCCCGCCTCCAGTGGTGTCGCGACAGGCGTGAATGGAGGGACGAATGGAGACGTGTCGTCTTCAGCGATGAGAGTCGCTTCTGCCTTGGTGCCAATGATGGTCGTATGCGTGTTTGGCGCCGTGCAGGTGAGCGCCACAATCAGGACTGCATACGACCGAGGCACACAGGGCCAACACCCGGCATCATGGTGTGGGGAGCGATCTCCTACACTGGCCGTACACCACTGGTGATCGTCGAGGGGACACTGAATAGTGCACGGTACATCCAAACCGTCATCGAACCCATCGTTCTACCATTCCTAGACCAGCGAGGGAACTTGCTGTTCCAACAGGACAATGCACGTCCGCATGTATGCCGTGCCACCCAACGTGCTCTAGAAGGTGTAAGTCAACTACCCTGGCCAGCAAGATCTCTGGATCTGTCCCCCATTGAGCATGTTTGGGACTGGATGAAGCGTCGTCTCACGCGGTCTACACGTCCAGCACGAACGCTGGTCCAACTGAGGCGCCAGGTGGAAATGGCATGGCAAGCCGTTCCACAGGACTACATCCAGCATCTCTACGATCGTCTCCATGGGGGAATAGCAGCCTGCATTGCTGCGAAAGGTGGATATACACTGCACTAGTGCCGACATTGTGCATGCTCTGTTGCCTGTGTCTATGTGCCTGTGGTTCTGTCAGTGTGATCATGTGATGTATCTGACCCCAGGAATGTGTCAATAAAGTTTCCCCTTCCTGGGACAATGAATTCACGGTGTTCTTATTTCAATTTCCAGGAGTGTATATTGCGGGGCGTGAAATAACCAGTCAGCAAAGCGAATTTGCACTGGCACCAGGCGTGTTCTGCCATCGGGATATAGCAGACACAACACCTGGTCCCTAAATTCAGATTTTTCGACATATTCAACGTTTAAATTGAAGAAAGGACGTGTAGGTAGATGTCCAGCAAAACTTTCGGAGACAAACACAGCTGCCAACCCCAGGCTCTGCAACAAGGCGAAAGAAATGGTCGTTCGTTGGGAACTACATTCACATTCATACAGTCAGACAGTTGTTGTTGTTGTTGTTGTTGTCGTCTTCGGTCCTGAGACTGGTTTGAGGCAGCTCTCCATGCTACTCTATCCAGTGCAAGCTGCTCATCTCCCAGTACTTACTGCAGCCTACATGCTTCTTAATCTACTATTCTAATGTATTCATTTCTTGGTCTCACTCTACGATTTTTACCCTCCACGCTGCCCTCCAATACTAAAATGGTGATCCCTTGATGCCTCAGAACATGTCCTACCAACCGATCCCTTCTTCTAGTCAAGTTGTGCCACAAACTCCTCTTCTCCCCAATTCTATTCAATAACTCCTCATTGGTTACGTGATCTACCCATCTAATCTTCAGCATTCTTCTGTAGCACCACATTTCGAAAGCTTCTATTCTCTTCTTGTCCAAACTATTTATCGTCCTTGTTTCACTTCCATAGCTGGATACACTCCATACAAATACTTTCAGAAACGACTTCCTGACACTGACATCTATACTCGATGTTAACAAATTTCTCTTCTTCAGAAGCGCTTTTCTTGCTATTGCCAGTCTACATTTTATATCCTCTCTACTTCCCCCATCATCAGTTATTTTGCTCTCCAAATAGCAAAACTCCTTTACTATTTTAAGTGTCTCATTTCCTAATCTAATTCCCTCAGCATCACCCGAGTTAACTCGACTACATTCCATTATCCTCGTTTTGCTTTTGTTGATGTTCATCTTATATCCTCCTTTCAAGACACTGTCCATTCCGTTCAACTGCTCTTCCTAGTTCTTTGCTGTCTCTGACAGAATTACGTCATCGGTGTCATAAAAATGAAAACCAATCAGTACCGTTCCCAGCGTTACCTTCGCCCCTGGAATGTTAAGAAATACACTCCTGGAAATTGAAATAAGAACACCGTGAATTCATCGTCCCAGGAAGGGGAAACTTTATTGACACATTCCTGGGGTCAGATACATCACATGATCACACTGACAGAACCACAGGCACATAGACACAGGCAACAGAGCATGCACAATGTCGGCACTAGTACAGTGTATATCCACCTTTCACAGCAATGCAGGCTGCTATTCTCCCATGGAGACGATCGTAGAGATGCTGGATGTAGTCCTGTGGAACGGCTTGCCATGCCATTTCCACCTGGCGCCTCAGTTGGACCAGCGTTCGTGCTGGACGTGCAGACCGCATGAGACGACGCTTCATCCAGTCCCAAACATGCTCAGTGGGGGACACATCCGGAGATCTTGCTGGCCAGGGTAGTTGACTTACACCTTCTAGAGCACGTTGGGTGGCACGGCATACATGCGGACGTGCATTGTCCTGTTGGAACAGCAAGTTCCCTTGCCGGTCTAGGAATGGTAGAACGATGGGTTCGATTACGGTTTGGATGTACCGTGCACTATTCAGTGTCCCATCGACGATCACCAGTGGTGTACGGCCAGTGTAGGAGATCGCTCCCCACACCATGATGCCGGGTGTTGGCCCTGTGTGCCTCGGTCGTATGCAGTCCTGATTGTGGCGCTCACCTGCACGGCGCCAAACACGCATACGACCATCATTGGCACCAAGGCAGAAGCGACTCTCATCGCTGAAGACGACACGTCTCCATTCGTCCCTCCATTCACGCCTGTCGCGACACCACTGGAGGCGGGCTGCACGATGTTGGGGCGTGAGCGGAAGACGGCCTAACGGTGTGCGGGACCGTAGCCCAGCTTCATGGAGACGGTTGCGAATGGTCCTCGCCGATACCCCAGGAGCAACAGTGTCCCTAATTTGCTGGGAAGTGGCGGTGCGGTCCCCTACGGCACTGCGTAGGATCCGACGGTCTTGGCGTGCATCCGTGCGTCGCTGCGGTCCGGTCCCAGGTCGACGGGCACGTGCACCTTCCGCCGACCACTGGCGACAACATCGATGTACTGTGGAGACCTCAGGCCCCACGTGTCGAGCAATTCGGCGGTACGTCCACCCGGCCTCCCGCATGCCCACTATACGCCCTCGCTCAAAGTCCATCAACTGCACATACGGTTCACGTCCACGCTGTCGCGGCATGCTACCAGTGTTAAAGACTGCGATGGAGCTCCGTATGCCACGGCAAACTGGCTGACACTGACGGCGGCGGTGCACAAATGCTGCGCAGCTAGCGCCATTCGACGGCTAACACCGCGGTTCCTGGTGTGTCCGCTGTGCCGTGCGTGTGATCATTGCTTGTACAGCCCTCTCGCAGTGTCCGGAGCAAGTATGGTGGGTCTGACACACCGGTGTCAATGTGTTCTTTTTTCCATTTCCAGGAGTGTATCTGAGAAAACATAGGCAGAGAAAAAATACTTTGCAGAATTCAATAAAATCTCAAAGTCAGATGAAAGCTTGATCGACTGCCACTTTTCAAGGATATCTAACTGTAATTCTACTTGTTCGTTCTTTTACTCGTCTTATAATCAGGTGTCACTTGGCCTTTTTGCCAGATGTAAAGGTAAGTAAAGAACAAGGCCGAAGAGTACGCTCCCTAAAACCGAATTGGAACTTCGTCTGAACCTGGAGATTAATTTGTTTTCAAGCCTTTCAGCTGCTTCCCTCCGACCGGGATGCTTATTTCTATGTTCGCCATACGGATGACCGTGCACTGTGAAACGATGGTGCATCTCTGTGAGACTATTTCGTGAATGATTTCTTACATGTGTAATTTATAACTTCGTCTTTCATTTTGCCATTGCTGCCACAGTACACTGGTTACGAGTGACCGAAGAGAAGGCTTTTTTATTCCGTTTTCTACATCTGCTGTCTGCTGGAGCATATTGATGGCTGAATCGACGTGACTGCTGTTCACTTTGGTCTTCGGGCAAGGAAATATAGGACCTGTGGACAGACCAGAGAAAGTGCGACAGAAGCTGTGTTGTGAAGAAGATTTTTACATGTCATGTCGTCCAACGTTATCTTGCTGGAACACAGACCCACGGGTCCGATGGCGAAAGGGTGTGACTTCGCCATCTGGAACTTGTCACGAAGATGAAAAGTTACTGTTGCTGCATACGTCATTTGATGTTGTCCTTAACTTTTTTGGGCAGTTAGGAAGACACAATGGCGACGTTATCAGAGCGCTTGTTCAGACTGTCAGTTTGTGGCGCACGTTGAAAGAAACGATGGCTGTCATCTGACTCCGGGAACGTACTTGGATTATTTCAGCAACTGGGAGAGAAGGTCGGGAGGACTCGCCTTGACCAAGAAATTCCAACAAACTTCACAATCTGTAGCGTTGTTCCCAGAACTGATCGTGGCCCTTTTTCTCAGTCAAGTGGAAGGTCAGAACCAGAGGTACGCTGCGATTTCGAATGCTTGTATCGTTGAGCAGTGTAGGCTCCTCCTTTTTTTTGTCTTTTTTTTCTTTCATTTTGCTCGTTGTTGATCGTTGTGTTTGGTCGTTGCGGACGTCACAATGACATCCGTTCAAGTTCATTTGTTGGTCCTTCAACTCAGTTTTTTTGAAACTTCCTGGCAGATTAAAACTGTATGCCCGACCGAGACTCGAACTCGGGACCTTTGCCTTTCGCGGGCAAGTGCTCTACCCAACCAGCTCTCTGACCGAACGCGCTGAGCTACCGTGCCGCCATTTTTTTTTTTTTCGTTATAGGTCGTTGCATCTGCTCGGGGCGGACGTCGTAAGACATCCGTTTAAGTTCGTTATTGATCGATTAACTCAGTTTTTTTATCACAGAGGGCAGCTAACACTCTGACCGAACACGCTGAGCTACCGTGCCGGCACTCCTAAGTGGGTCAGGTGTGTGCTGTACATTAGAAGCTGCTGCCAAGACTGCCGACTGTTAGTGTAAGAACCCACCACCTCCCACCCCAACAGACGAGACTATTAAAATTCTACTACCGAACAAGGTGGTGACGTGGTTAGCACACTGGCCTCTCATTAGAGAGGATGACGGTTCAAATCCCCGTCCTGGCATTCAGATTTAGTTTTTCTGTGGTTTCATCATATCGCTTCAGGCTTCCTTAGGAAAGACACGATTTGCTTTCCAATTCTTTCCTAATCAGAGTTTCTGATCTGTCTACGTGAACTGTCGATGTGACGTTAAACACTAAGCCTACTTCTTTTCCTTTTAAAATTGTACAAATTCGGAATAAACAGCTAGAGTTTGAAGAGCTCCTAAAAAGCAGTGCAGCTCTCACATAATGCTAGGTACAGTAAGCTGTTCATAAGCCGAACTTGATAGCTCTGACATTTTTGAGGAGATCTAAGTGTACATCGAAAGGATACGCTAATGGAAAATAAAGGTGGTTTAAATAGACAAGAAACTCAAATTTTTCGAGTTATGAATTGAAGCTACATACGAGATTGTTTCGACATGTATGCTGGATGCTGGGAATGACTGTTTAATTGTACCGTTCTAATGATCACCAAATTCAAATGGAGATGTAACAGAAAATTTTGAAGAATTGTGTTATTTAATGTAACGAAGGTCTTTCGAACCCAAGCGTTTCTGCAGTTATTTGCTTACCAAATAATGGAATTTTGTATGCCTGAAAATTTCAAGTGTGTGGTGTCTTGTGTTTTTGCAAAATGCTACTGCAGTGCGCTTGGAAAGCAATCCATTTCTTTGTATTTCAGTGGAAATTCAGGTGCTTGTACGCTGCCGAAAAAAAAACAGTGCACTTAGAAAGATAAAGTGGATTTTGATCTGATGACGTCATTTGCCACCTGGGGGATGGTAATTTGTAGATGTACTGATAATGGATCCAGTGTCGTTCGCCAACAGCCACCGTAATGGCATAACTAATAGAGCCCCATTTCTGTCTACCCTTTATTAGGGAATGACTACAGCCAGAAGGCTCAGTTTGAAGCAAGCATGCAAGCATTCTACCATGCCACGAAGATGCCCAGTGACTACAGCCAGAAGGCTCAGTGTGAAGCAAGCATGCAAGCATTCTACCATGCCACGAAGATGCCCAATGACTACAGCCAGAAGGCTCAGTGTGAAGCAAGCATGCAAGCATTCTACCATGCCACGAAGATACCCAATGACTACAGCCAGAAGGCTCAGTGTGAAGCAAGCATGCAAGCATTCTACCATGCCACGAAGATGTCCAATGACTACAGCCAGAAGGCTCAGTGTGAAGCAAGCATGCAAGCATGCTACCATGCCACGAAGATGCCCAATGACTACAGCCAGAAGGCTCAGTGTGAAGCAAGCATGCAAGCATGCAAGCATTCTACCATGCCACGAAGATGCCCAGTGACTACAGCCAGAAGGCTCAGTGTGAAGCAAGCATGCAAGCATTCTATCATGCCACGAAGATGCCCAATGACTACAGCCAGAAGGCTCAGTGTGAAGCAAGCATGCAAGCATGCTACCATGCCACGAAGATGCCCAATGACTACAGATTAGATTAGATTAGATTAGATTAATACTAGTTCCATGGATCATGAATACGATATTTCGTAATGATGTGGAACGAGTCAAATTTTCCAATATATGACATAATTAAGTTAATTTAACAACATACTTAAGTTAATATAACAACTTTTTCATTTTTTGTGTTTTTTATTTTTCTTTTTTCTTTTTTTCTTTTCTCCTTTTTTTAAAATTTATGTCTAAAAATTCCTCTATGGAGTAGAAGGAGTTGTCATTCAGAAATTCTTTTAATTTCTTCTTAAATACTTGTTAGTTATCTGTCAGACTTTTGATACTATTTGGTAAGTGACCAAAGACTTTAGTGCCAGTATAATTCACCCCTTTCTGTGCCACAGTTAGATTTAATCTTGAATAGTGAAGATCATCCTTTCTCCTAGTATTGTAGTTATGCACACTGCTATTACTTTAGAATTGGGTTTGGTTGTTAATAACAAATTTCATAAGAGAGTATATATACTGAGAAGCTACTGTGAATATCCCTAGATCCTTAAATAAATGTCTGCAGGATGATCTTGGTTGGACTCCAGCTATTATTCTGATTACATGCTTTTGTGCAATAAATACTTTATTCCTCAGTGATGAATTACCCCAAAATATGATGCCATATGAAAGCAACTAGTGAAAATAGGCGTAGTAAGCTAATTTACTAAGATGTTTATCACCAAAATTTGCAATGACCCTTATTGCATAAGTAGCTGAACTCAAACGTTTCAACAGATCATCAATGTGTTTCTTCCAATTTAATCTCTCATCAATGGCCACACCTAAAAATTTGGAATATTCTACCTTAGCTATATGCTTATGATTAAAGTCTATATTTATTAATGGCGTCATACAATTCAATGTACGGAACTGTATGTACTGTGTCTTATCAAAATTCAGTGAGAGTCCGTTTACAAGGAACCACTTAGTAATTTTCTGAAGGACAGTATTGACAATTTCATCAGTTAATTCTTGTTTGTCAGGTGTGATTACTATACTTGTATCATCAGCAAAGAGAACTAACTTTGCCTCTTCATGAATATAGAATGGCAAGTCATTAATATATATTAAGAACAACAAAGGACCCAAGACTGACCCTTGTGGAACCCCATTCTTGATAGTTCCCCAGTTTGAGGAATGTGCTAATCTTTGCATATTATGAGAACTACTTATTTCAACTTTTTTCACTCTTCCAGTTAGGTACAAATTAAACCATTTGTGCACTGTCCCACTCATGCCACAATACTTGAGCTTGTCTAGCAGAATTTCATGATTTGAGAGATCACAAAAAATCCCAATGGGGCGTTCGGTTATTCAGATCATTCAAAATTTGATTGGTGAAAGCATATATGGCATTTTCTGTTAAAAAAACTTTCTGGAAACCAAACTGACATTTTGTTAGTACTTCATTGTTACAGATATGTGAAGCTACTCTTGAATACATTACTTTCTCAAAAATTTTGGATGAAGCTGTTAGAAGGGAGATTGGACGGTAATTGTTGACATCAGATCTATCCCCCTTGTTATGCAAAGGTATAACAATAGCATATTTCAGTCTATAAGGGAAAATGCCCTGTTCCAGGGAGCTATTACACAGGTGGCTGAGAATCTTACTTATCTGTTGAGAACAAGCTTTTAGTATTTTGCTGGAAATGTCATCAATTCCATGTGAGTTTTTGCTTTTAAGTAAGTTTATTATTTTCCTAATTTCAGAGGGAGAAGTGGGTGAGATTTCAATTGTATCAAATTGCATAGGTATGGCCTCTTCCATTAACAGCCTAGCATCTTCTAATGAACACCTGGATCCTACTAATCCACAACATTTAGAAAATTATTATTAAAAATATTTTCAACTTCTGACTTTTTGTTTGTAAAATTTTCATTCAATTTGATGGTAATACTGTCTTCCTGTGCTCTTGGTTGACCTGTTTCTCTTTTAATAATATTCCAAATTGTTTTAATTTTATTATCAGAGTTGCTGATTTCAGACATGATACACATACTTCTGGATTTTTTAATAACTTTTCTTAATATAACACAATAGTTTTTATAATGTTTGATAGTTTCTGGGTCACTACTCTTTCTTGCTGTCAGATACATTTCCCTTTTCTGGATACAAGATATTTTTATACCCGTAGTAAGCCATGGTTTGTTACAAGGTTTCTTACGAGTATATTTAACTATTTTCTTGGGGAAGCAGTTTTCAAATGCATTTACAAAAATGTCATGAAATAAATTATATTTTAAATTGGCATCAGGTTCACGGTACACCTCATCCCAGTCTAACTGCTGTAGGCTTTCCCTGAAATTTGCAATTGTTAAATCGTTGACTGAACGTACTACTTTGGAGGACTGTTTAGTATTGCTGAATGGAGCTATCTTATATATTGTAACTAGCTGTGCACCATGATCAGAAAGACTATTCTCAACAGGCTGAGCATTTATCTGGTTAAGCTTATCTTGGTCTATAAAGAAGTTATCTATCAGTGAGCTGCTATCCTTTACCACCCGAGTAGGAAAATCAATAACGGGTGTCAAATTGAAAGAACCGAGTAATACTTCAAGGTCATTTTTCCTATTACCCTCTTTCAGAGAATCTACATTGAAGTCCCCACAAATAATAATTTGCTTCCCCCTGTCTGACAGATAGCACAACAAGGAGTCCAAATTTTTCAGAAATAGATGAAAATTTCCTGATGAGGACCTATATACAGTTACAATTATAAATGTGCCTTTATTTAATTTAAGCTCACAGGCACATGCTTCTATGTGTTTCTCTACACAAAACTTTTTTGTTTCTATACTTTTTGCACAATGATAACTTTTGACATATATGGCAACTCCTCCTTTCTCCATATTTTCTCTCATTACATGTGCAGAGAGCTTATATCCACTTACATTTACCTTATCCATATCAGTAACAATGTGATGCTCAGACAGGCATAGTATATCTATTTCATCCTCAGCTTCTAAATCTTCTAAACAAACCAGAAGCTCATCTATTTTATTCTTTAAACTCCCAATATTTTGATGAAATATACACTCCTGGAAATTGAAATAAGAACACCGTGAATTCATTGTCCCAGGAAGGGGAAACTTTATTGACACATTCCTGGGGTCAGATACATCACATGATCACACTGACAGAACCACAGGCACATAGACACAGGCAACAGAGCATGCACAATGTCGGCACTAGTACAGTGTATATCCACCTTTCGCAGCAATGCAGGCTGCTATTCTCCCATGGAGACGATCGTAGAGATGCTGGATGTAGTCCTGTGGAACGGCTTGCCATGTCATTTCCACCTGGCGCCTCAGTTGGACCAGCGTTCGTGCTGGACGTGCAGACCGCGTGAGACGACGCTTCATCCAGTCCCAAACATGCTCAATGGGGGACAGATCCGGAGATCTTGCTGGCCAGGGTAGTTGACTTACATCTTCTAGAGCACGTTGGGTGGCACGGGATACATGCGGACGTGCATTGTCCTGTTGGAACAGCAAGTTCCCTTGCCGGTCTAGGAATGGTAGAACGATTGGTTCGATGACGGTTTGGATGTACCGTGCACTATTCAGTGTCCCCTCGACGATCGCCAGTGGTGTACGGCCAGTGTAGGAGATCGCTCCCCACACCATGATGCCGGGTGTTGGCCCTGTGTGCCTCGGTCGTATGCAGTCCTGATTGTGGCGCTCACCTGCACGGCGCCAAACACGCATACGACCATCATTGGCACCAAGGCAGAAGCGACTCTCATCGCTGAAGACGACACGTCTCCATTCGTCCCTCCATTCACGCCTGTCGCGACACCACTGGAGGCGGGCTGCACGATGTTGGGGCGTGAGCGGAAGACGGCCTAACGGTGAGCGGGACCGTAGCCCAGCTTCACGGAGACGTTTGCGAATGGTCCTCGCCGATACCCCAGGAGCAACAGTGTCCCTAATTTGCTGGGAAGTGGCGGTGCGGTCCCCTACGGCACTGCGTAGGATCCTACGGTCTTGGCGTGTACCCGTGCGTCGCTGCGGTCCGGTCCCAGGTCGACGGGCACGTGCACCTTCCGCCGACCACTGGCGACAACATCGATGTACTGTGGAGACCTCACGCCCCACGTGTTGAGCAATTCGGCGGTACGTCCACCCGGCCTCCCGCATGCCCACTATACGCCCTCGCTCAAAGTCCGTCAACTGCACATACGGTTCACGTCCACGCTGTGGCGGCATGCTACCAGTGTTAAAGACTGCGATGGAGCTCCGTATGCCACGGCAAACTGGCTGACACTGACGGCGGCGGTGCACAAATGCTGCGCAGCTAGCGCCATTCGACGGCCAACACCGCGGTTCCTGGTGTGTCCGCTGTGCCGTGCGTGTGATCATTGCTTGCACAGCCCTCTCGCAGTGCCCGGAGCAAGTATGGTGGGTCTGACACAACGGTGTCAATGTGTTCTTTTTTCCATTTCCAGGAGTGTACTTACATTATTTTTAATTATACTTTTATGAGAACCTTTCCTTGTTCTAACATTGCAGTACTCTCCTGTCTGAGTTTCTCATTGTGCTTAGGCCTAGTTGCTATACCAGTGGTCACATGGTGTTCAGAGAGGCAGATTATGTCAACTGGGTTGGGTGACTTTAATCCATCAATGCAGTTACCTACGACTGAGATACAACTTGGTGGAGATAAAATTTCTGGTGATTGGTGAAAATTTATAATTGACAGCTGTGATTGGTGATCCAATGTGCTAGAATTGTGCTGTTTAATTTCTTTCCTAAACTGAAGATTTGTTTCAATCCTGACCTCTCGTAGAACTTGACATCTTTCTGTCTTACCCATCCTAAAAAAGGTGCTGCTCCAACACCTGTAACCACTGGTATTTTACCATTCATGGCAGTGCCTCCCCCCCTTAAATTTCCTGCTATTACCCCAGCCAATTTCCCCTTCCCTTTCCTGTTGAGATGTAGGCCGTGCCTGGTATAGTCCCACCTACTGAGAGAATCAACAGGAACCACACCAATATGAGCCCCCGCACCCAACCCAAGCAGCCGTTCCAACTCCAAATTAACTCTCCCAACAGAAGAGTTCAAATGAGGCCGGTCATGGCGTCTCAGGACAGATACCAGAAGGCTCAGTGTGAAGCAAGCATGCAAGCATGCTACCATGCCACGAAGATGCACTCGTGCTTGCTTCCTGCAGCCAACTGAAAGGGTCCAATCTTGGCCTTCCAACTGACAGGATGTTCCTTTCGGAGAATTGCCAGACAACATGGACGTGCAGCGGCAATTGTGCAACGACGCTGGTATCAGTGGTCATGTGGACATTCCCACACCCGTAGACGAGGTTCTGGACGTCCACGCCAGGATCGTTGCATTGTAAGGGCAGCGTTGGCATATCGTATAGCTACAACAGCACGGACATGTCAACACGAACTGTTGCGAACCAGTTATTGGCAGTGAGATTACAGCCACGCACACCTTTAGGCCATCTTCCATTCACGCCACAGATCGACGTGCAAGGCGCCAGTGGTGCCGTCAGGGAATGACCTGGAAGATGGAATGACGTTCCGTCGCCTTCAGCGATGAAAGCAGATTCTGCCTGCACGCAGATGATGGTAGCTTGCGCGTACGACGTAGATGTAGTGAGCACTTACATGCATACGTCCAGGATCCATTGGCCCCACCACAGACCTTATGATATGGGGTGTGATAAGCTACAGCTCCCGTTCAGCTTTGATATTTCTGGGAGGAACACCAGTGCTTGGTAAGTGCAGAATGTTGTTGTACGCATTCTTCTGCCGTTGTAGCAACAGGAAGGTGATATGTTGGTCCAACAGGATAATGCTCGCTCACACACTGCCCGTGAAACTCAACGTGGTCTGCAAGACGTGCAACAACTTCCTTGGGCGGCACGATCTCGGACTTGTATCCAATAGAGCATGTGTGGGATATGATGGGATGAGAAGTGATTCGTACGACTCGTCAACCAAGAACTCACAGAACTAAGTGAACAGGCCGATCAGGTGTTGCGTACCTTATCCCAGGACAGTCTTCGCCACCTGCACGATCGGCTGGATGCCAGAATCAGGATCTGGATTCTCGCCCGTGGAGGCTACATCACGTAACAATATGGGTGTTTCAGCATGGTTCAATACCTGGTACCTTAAAACCGCTTGTGTGTTCAAATGTGTGTGAAATCTTGTGGGACTTAACTGCTAAGGTCATCAGTCCCTAAGCTTTATTCTAAGGACAAACACACACACCCATGCCCGAGGGAGGACTCGAATCTCCGCCGGGGCCAGCAGCACAGTCCATGGCTGCAGCGCCCCAGACCGCTCGGCTAATCCTGCGGGGCGGAACCGATTGTGCTATTGATATGTAATTGTAATCACTTCATGTACTCCATATGCACTGTCCATGATAGGATTGATGTCAGAGTGTAACAAATTTTATGATGGAGGACAGAAAAATGGTTCAAATGGCTCTGAGAACTTCTTAGGTCATCAATCCCCTAGAACTTAGAACTACTTAAACCTAACTAACCTAAGGACATCACACACATCCATGCCCGAGGCAGGATTCGAACCTGCGACCATAGCGGTCGCGTGGTTCCAGCGCCTAGAACCGCTTGGCCACCCTAGCCGGCATGGAGGTTCAAATGGCTCTGAGCACTATGGGACTCAACATCTTAGGTCATAAGTCCCCTAGAACTTAGAACTACGTAAACCTAACTAACCTAAGGACATCACACACACCCATGGCCGAGGCAGGATTCGAACCTGCGACCGTAGCAGTCCCGCGGTTCCGGACTGCAGCGCCAGAACCGCACGGCCACCGCGGCCGGCCGCCATGGAGGACAACCACGGCCTCTGTGCACACTGGAGTTTGATCTTCTCTTTGTGATTCCTATAGGACCGATAGGTAATGTGTTGTTGTAGTTTCCTAGATTCGTCATTCAAAGTTATTTCTAGAAACTTTCTAAGTAGGCTTTCATAGGATACTTTGCATATGTCTTGAGGTAACTGCCAGTTCAGTTCTTTCAGTATCTCTGTGACAATCTCCCAAGGGTCGAACAAACCTGTAGTTAATCCATCATTCAAAGTTTGTGTCCCCAACTTGAGCAGTATTCTTGGATGGGTCGTTTTCCAAGCAGTCTATACTGCGTGAATTCCTGTCTGCCACCTAATACTGACTCTTTGTAACCAGTCGATTTCATTTACCTGCAGACTGTTACATTCAGTTTGACCAGTCACAGCTGTGACTCAAACATCGTCGTCATAGGTTCCTACGCTTTACATTCTTCAATGTTTACAACGAGTTGCCAGTCTTCGCACGACTTCGACATCTTTTAAATATCTGACGAAAATTTTTGCAGCTTTTTTCAAGGATACTTCATTATACACTCCTGGAAATGGAAAAAAGAACACATTGACACCAGTGTGTCAGACCCACCATACTTGCTCCGGACACTGCGAGAGGGCTGTACAAGCAATGATCACACGCACGGTACAGCGGACACACCAGGAACCGCGGTGTTGGCCGTCGAATGGCGCTAGCTGCGCAGCATTTGTGCACCGCCGCCGTCAGTGTCAGCCAGTTTGCCGTGGCATACGGAGCTCCATCGCAGTCTTTAACACTGGTAGCATGCCGCGACAGCGTGGACGTGAACCGTATGTGCAGCTGACGGACTTTGAGCGAGGGCGTATAGTGGGCATGCGGGAGGCCGGGTGGACGTACCGCCGAATTGCTCAACACGTGGGGCGTGAGGTCTCCACAGTACATCGATGTTGTCGCCAGTGGTCGGCGGAAGGTGCACGTGCCCGTCGACCTGGGACCGGACCGCAGCGACGCACGGATGCACGCCAAGACCGTAGGATCCTACGCAGTGCCGTAGGGGACCGCACCGCCACTTCCCAGCAAATTAGGGACACTGTTGCTCCTGGGGTATCGGCGAGGACCATTCGCAACCGTCTCCATGAAGCTGGGCTACGGTCCCGCACACCGTTAGGCCGTCTTCCGCTCACGCCCCAACATCGTGCAGCCCGCCTCCAGTGGTGTCGCGACAGGCGTGAATGGAGGGACGAATGGAGACGTGTCGTCTTCAGCGATGAGAGTCGCTTCTGCCTTGGTGCCAATGATGGTCGTATGCGTGTTTGGCGCCGTGCAGGTGAGCGCCACAATCAGGACTGCATACGACCGAGGCACACAGGGCCAACACCCGGCATCATGGTGTGGGGAGCGATCTCCTACACTGGCCGTACACCACTGGTGATGGTCGAGGGGACACTGAATAGTGCACGGTACATCCAAACCGTCATCGAACCCATCGTTCTACCATTCCTAGACCGGCAAGGGAACTTGCTGTTCCAACAGGACAATGCACGTCCGCATGTATCCCGTGCCACCCAACGTGCTCTAGAAGGTGTAAGTCAACTACCCTGGCCAGCAAGATCTCCGGATCTGTCCCCCATTGAGCATGTTTGGGACTGGATGAAGCGTCGTCTCACGCGGTCTGCACGTCCAGCACGAACGCTGGTCCAACTGAGGCGCCAGGTGGAAATGGCACAGGACTACATCCAGCATCTCTACGATCGTCTCCATGGGAGAATAGCAGCCTGCATTGCTGCGAAAGGTGGATATACACTGTACTAGTGCCGACATTGTGCATGCTCTGTTGCCTGTGTCTATGTGCCTGTGGTTCTGTCAGTGTGATCATGTGATGTATCTGACCCCAGGAATGTGTCAATAAAGTTTCCCCTTCCTGGGACGATGAATTCACGGTGTTCTTATTTCAATTTCCAGGAGTGTAGATACCTGCATCCATATGCGAAAAGTTTTAGGTTACTATTAATACTGTCTGTAAGGTTATTAATATACAGAATGAAGAGCAAGGGTCCCATGACACTTCCCAGAACCATATCTGAAGTTAGTTCTACAACTTTCGATGACTCTCCATCCAAAACAACATCCTGTGTCCTCCCCACCAAGAAATTTTCATTCCAGTGACAAATATAGCTTGATACTCCATATGATCGTGCTTTTAAGTAATTAAAGTATGAGTGGCAATGATTCGAATGCCTTCTGGAAGTCAAGAAACACTGTTTCCATCTGACTAGCATGCGCCATGGTTTTCAAGATGCTATGCGTGGAAAATGCGGGTTGATTTTCTCATTACCGACGTTTTCATAGCCCATGCTGGTTGGTATGTAGGAAGTTATTCCGTCCAAGATACGTTACAATTGAGCCCAGAATACTTTCTAAGATTCTGCAACAAATGGGTGTCAAGGACATAGGTAGTTCTGCTGGTCTACTTGTAGATGGTGTGACCTGAGATTTTTTCCATCCACTGGGCACAATTTTTTCTTCGAGAGATCATCAGTATTTTGTTATTGAATAATAGGCTAACTCAGCCTCATATCCAGTATGAAGTCTCACAGATATAGTTTAACTTTGTTTAAAAAATATAGCAGTGATATCTGGCGAGACTGTGTATTGAAATTCTGAGTTTTGTCTAAAACTTTCTGTGAGGGTTTCTTCTGAGTCTTCAGCGTGCAATATGTGCTGTAGATACAGTCTTAGACAAAGAAATTGACCGCCGAGTCGTTCACGTAAGGTGAGCAGTACAGTCGTGTTCCCCTCAAAATTCTACGTCTGGAAATATGCTCGACCTCGCAACGTTGTAGACTACGGCTCTTCCCGGAGGAAGCCTTGACGGCAGTCTGAGTAGATCAGTCTTGACTACGACCGTAGTCTTCAGGTAAAACACGAAACTAGCTAATACGACATCTGGCTACAGAAAGCGCACATCGACAAAACTTTTATCGCTTCTTTCCTCTCGGTGCTGAAGCTATGAGTGTAATTCAAGCGAATCTACAATATATTTCGCTTTCTGTCACATTGGTAATTGAGCCGTGGCGCGGATCTCGGACGCAAGACGCTATCGATTACTCCTGTGGTTGAGGTTGGCACTATGTGCGATCGCTAGCGCCTCCTGTCTGAGCGGGTCCTAACGAGGGAGTGAGTGCAAGTACTGCTGTCTGGGGCGGACAGCAGGGGAGAACGGACATAGCGGCCGCACTCTGAGGCGACAAGAGAAGAGTTGTTGTGCACGGCCGAGAAGGGAGCGTTGAGCAAGGCGGCAGTCAGCATCGCTTTCCGGGGGACAGAGAGTCGCGGCAGTCCAGCGAGCAGACACCAGCTCCGGGAGCAGTGCTCCGGTTTGTGGACGTGACGTGGGTCGTATTTTGGCGCAGTATAGTTTGCTCGGTACGCATCTGCTGCTCCCTTTATGCCCACGTGTGGTGTTCTGTCCGTATGTGCATTGAAAAGGTTACGCTCCGGCAGGAACAGTGGCTTGTGCTTTACGTTCATGCACCTTGACTCATTTGTTTTGCTGCAGGCAGCTGTAATTTCAGAGATTTTTTTTTTTCGTCGCGATTGTCTTAGCCCGGTGGTGCCTAGTATCCGAGAACAAGACAGCTAACGTGTGACCTGTTGTTTTGGGTTTTGGAGTCCTGTTTGGGCAACCTAGTTATCATGCACACAAATGTATTGCTGCCGAGTGAGGTTAGTCCTAATCTTGTGGAACTGAGCTTTCAGTGACTGTCTCGTCTGCAAATTAATTAATTTAACCTTTGTGGTGATTTTTTTGCCTTCAATGGTGTGTTTGTCACTCATTTGTGTATGTTTCGCCGTTAATGATAACTGTGAGTAAGATAGCAAGGCCGGCCGGAGTGGCCGAGCGGTTAAAGGCGCTACAGTCTGGAACCGCACGAGCGCTACGGTCGCAGGTTTGAATCCTGCCTCGGGCATGGATGTGTGTGATGTCCTTAGGTTAGTTAGGTTTAAGTAGTTCTAAGTTCTAGGGGACTTATGACCACAGCAGTTGAGTCCCATAGTGCTCAGAGCCATTTTTTTAAGATAGCAAGGTCTTGAAGGGCTTGCGTATTGAGACTGTATTTTTGGCAACTGTTTAATTTGATTTCTTGTTTATCGGTCTGGTGAAAACTTATGCCAAGTTTACTAATTTCCGCCTGTGGTCCGGAAGTTGGTTTGAAGGTAAATCGGTTGGTAAATCTTTACTGGACCTAACTGTTAACTGATCTTGCGTTGAACTAATGCCATTATTAAGTCGTTTCTTGTGTGCTATAAATTGTATTACCATAGACAAGGAGACAGGGCACATTCTGTGGTCGAGGGGTAGGCACGGTTGCTGCTTTGTGCGTGGCGTCTTGTCGCTCGCTATCATTTCCCGCGTTAGTTCGGGCGGCGTGAGATTTGTTTGCTCGCGGTTGTATGGCCGCTAGTCAGCTGTGCCTGCTCCCGCTTCAGGGTGTGCCGTGTTTCGTAAGGCGTACGCCGACTTTGTCACTGTTACTCCTGTGTTGCTGTCGGTCGCTTACCGAAACGTTAGTCTGTTTTAGCGCGGTGGCCACTGGGCCGTGACGATGTCGGTTGATGACCAGCGTTGGGGCGGTCGTCCGCTCTGAGTGGCTTCGGTCGCTTGGACTTGGCAGTTACCTTCTGGTTAAACAGATCAAACTTGTTTATTTGCTGTAAATTCCTAAGTAGTTTGCGAGAAAAGTTGTAACTCAGCTTTTAAAGATTTTACACAATTCAATCATTTTGGTAAGGCATTTTCCTATCTGTTTTATTTAAATGAGAATTCTTTATTGGGGTTATTCACCTGTTGAAGCTTAACATAAAATTTGTAACTTAGCTTTCATGATTTTACTTAATTTAAGCATTCTTGTAAAGCAGCCCTTTATCTACGTTTTATTGATTGGTAATTCTTTATTGGGGTTATTCACTGGTTGAAGGTTAACATATGTTTGTAACCAAGTTTGTCCTTGCTTAATTGAGATTTAAGAGCCTTTATTGCTGGAAGATCATTAAAGCTTGGGTGCTTGTAATTGTGAACACTGTTGTCTATGTTGTGGGCTACCCTTCCACTTCCACAGCCGAGCTGTCCTATCTACCAGTACAGTAAGTTTGGTTCAACACTATTTTAGCGAGAGATTTCTTGGCTGGCCACCTGCCTCTGAACACCGCATGCGTCTGAGTGCTCTGGGACCCGTTTTCTTCCTACCGGCGTGGGCTGAGGCTCTGTGCTGCCTTACCTTCTGTCAACGACGACGACTGCTCCACTCCTCACTCTCGACGGTGTAACATGCTTTAATGTTGTTGAGTGGTGAGCCATAAAATCTGTCTACGATTTGTGTTTCACACGATAGCAACGGAGGCACTAAACCGTTTTTATTTGATCAGTATTTTATTACACTAGTATGTAATACATCAATGTGCCACAGAATTAATTTCATTGTTCCTGATCCAGTGTGCTATAATTAAAGAGTTACATGTGTTCTTTTTCCTATCACAGGGCCGGCCGGTGCGGCCGTGCGGTTCTAGGCGCTACAGTCTGGAACGGAGCGACCGCTACGTCGCAGGTTCGAATCCTGCCTCGGGCATGGATGTGTGTGATGTCCTTAGGTTAGTTAGGTTTAATTAGTTCTAAGTTCTAGGCGACTGATGACCTCAGAAGTTAAGTCGCATAGTGCTCAGCCATTTGAACCATTTTGAACCTATCACAGGAGATTCTTCAAATAATTTATTTTTGTCATGGATTCATGTCTGTTAGTAAAGGCACAGAGAGTAAATGCAATTTAATGTGTTTGGTTTCTTTCTTTGATTCCCTATGGTAAACGGATGCGAAATAGTGTCAATACCTTTCAGAACCTGCTCTATAGCTACTCAGGCAAACTTCTTGTTTTGAGATCCATACATTAAGGGAGAAGTGAACGCTGTTGAAAAGTGATATTTAAAATATTCAATTGATTTAAGGCGGTAAAGTTGCCCATATTTGAAGCTACCCAGAGAAAAAGTAAATTGCTAGAGCCGCTGTTACCAAATGTCTGCAGAGAGTTCCTAATTGCTACCGTGGAAATTTAGCACAGAGGCCCTATAGTAATAAAGAGATTCATTTCATTAATACTTATCACCCTGGCATGTGAGTCCTAAGTGAAGAAAAATATTGAAATTCGTATCGTTGACGGTCGATTCGAATTTCTTCAGAGACGCTTGTATTGTGAAGCAGCTTGGCAGTCAGGAAGCAGAGATCTGTGACCATTCACACAACTTGCTGTGTCAAGCTATGAAGTGGACTTGATGTGTTTTCTTCCGACTTCGTTACGGAATTTTTTCTGGAAATTCGCAGCACCAAAAAATAAATCAGAAAAAAAGCTCTCACATGCTGATCCCTACCACGCTTAGAACTGACGACTCATTGAGCCATTGCAACACGAAATACGGGTGGGGGCACGGGGCTACGGACGCACTGCTGCCAGCACGCCACTCTCATTGGTCGCTCAGCCTCATAACTAATCGTGGATACTAATATAAGTTGTCACTTATGTGAATAGCATTTCTTTAGCCAAAAAATTTAATGTTGTGTCTCAGTGTCTAGGGGTTATATAGCATGAGTCATTCAAATGGAAATGGAATATCATGTGAATTTAGTGAGTCAATTCAGTACCATATGTGGAAGTGACTGTACAGTCGCAGTGTTGCCAAATTTTTGTGACGATGTTGCCAGTTCTCAGTTGTGCCAGGAACAGCTCTGTAGCGCTATGCGAGGAGAACCCCGTGCTCGTGTCATAGGAGGATACAAAGGGGGCCTGGAGTTTGGTTAATACGCAGCGTTTTCTCCTACCAGTTGTCAAACATTCAGGTGTATAAACTTCCATCACGATTACAGTTTCCCACAAAATATATGCCAATAATACACTTACCCTGTTACTTTGTGACAAAATATTATTTCAGTACTAGAAAAAGTCTTCGGAAATCAACATTGCTCACGTGTCACGAAAAGTAAGATAACAAACACTTTGCACCTAGAATTCGATTGCATCTGTGTGCAGTCTTGTGATCATAAAAGTAGAATTTCATGAATTGAATTGCACGAGAATGTAGAAAAATGTTGGTGGGAATGGAAGCTATAAGAAACACAGTTAACTAATTATTCTGTGCCATGTAATAATGAACACATTAAAAAAAATTCAGAAGAGAAGAAACTAAAAGTTATGCCCATTAAGACAGAAACTAGAGTGGAGATGCAGGCACTGTACAGGTCTGCGCTTTTTCATCTTCAGATCTATAAAAATAATGTATACTAACCAGTGTATTCATTGCTTTAGTAATGTTTCCCTCTTGTTTAGTCTTCTAATGATAAACTGGATCCACACCCATGAGTCTCATAGTTTCTTTGTATCCTTTGATCTACTATCTTTGTATATTATTGCTCAGTGCGCAAAAAGCAAAATGTTATGCGTGCTCCCACCAGGTATTAGAACGAGGCCGCCAGAAGGCTAACGAAGTATAATCAAAGTACATTGAGACGCCAGTTTCTGTCGTCATTGTGTTAAGTCCACAGAAATCGTTGGGTATTATTGCCTACATCACTGGCATCCCATTGTTGTCATCTCTTACTAAGATTTTCATATTACACTGAACACAAGACGCCGAGATAAATGTGTATATTCTCCGTGACGAGACATCCCACATTCCATTCGTCCTGATCCATTTGTTACTTACATTGGCAGCAGTGAGTGATAGGAAAGTTGTGATGAGGTGACGAATAACAATAACAAAGGTAGTAGCAACAAATCAGTAATCAGGGATGTTTACTGCATTACAGACAATTGTTAACGATTAACAAAATAACCAAGAAAGGCTGAGTGTTTAATTGGCGCACTGTGTAGGTGTTCTTACCACTTTGTTACTGAATTCTGTTCTGGTTGTTTGCAGAGGGAAAAAGAGAGAACCCTGTAGCCATACATATCGTTAGTAGAAAGAGATATTATCTATCAACTATCCTTGCTTTACTCCACGAGACGAATATGGCGTCACCGTGCTGATATTTGAAATACATTTCTGTTTTCTCTCTCTCTCTCTCTCTCTCTCTCTCTCTCTCTCTATTTTTATTTTTATTTTTTGAGGAAAGCATCACGAAGCGCGAGTAATAAGCAAGTAGGTATATAATCTAGTCATTTTCATCGGGTTATATAATGCAAAAATACACCTTTTAAGTGTATTATTGCGTAGTTCCAATTATTGATAGTCTATTTGTGAGCTTGTGGGCATTCAGTGGGGTGAAACGTATTACAGAAGCAAGCAAAACACAAATATTTCTTGCACCATGCACAACGCACAAACGAAATCTCACTGCACTGACGTACTGTCTGATTTATTGCTCAGAAAACATATCTGATTCATGTTGCTAAATACAGCTCTATCAGATATTAATGTCGACGCGTACCAAGTGTCTTGAAATACACAGAAAGGCACAAAGGGCTATTCGACTGAAACATATCAATGAACAAGATTGTAACTGGGGTCCACAGCATCGTTGTCTACCACCTTGACAACTCGAACGGTGACAGTGCTCGGCCAGTTAATTACGTTTAGTAAGTTAGTGAGTGGCCATCTATTAAACCTGAAAAGAACAAAATGTCGCAGTAGTTGGCCCTTTTTCCACATGCAGCTATTTTGGGTTGAGAAGTGAAGGGAATTATGTTCAAAGTTCCAATAGACTGATAACTTCAGGAGACAGCAGAATTGGGTTTTAAAAAATGGAGTTGTGAATATATTTGAACTCGCGATGTTTTGTCTAGGGTGCACTATATTTACCGTTACACTACTAGCTGAACTGTCGCTACAGCACCTCCAGAAGTCAACAACTGCTCCTCCAGAACTTACGCATTCCAGTGTTGAGATAATTCATATGGCCGGATGCAGACTTCGGAGAGACAGTTACAGATTTTCTTTTGTACTGCACGACATATTCAATAAACACATAGCGCAATAGAGTAGCTCCAGTGGAAAGGAACACTTCCCATTTAAATTTCTGCATCCTACACTGTTGGCAGTTCTGTGTAGGTGGCCGTTACGTGATTTTATTTCGGTGATTACAAAATAGTCGAATGTATGCACTGGGTAGCCAAGGCAGCTAGTTCATGGCGATTCGGTCAAGAAATGGTTCAAATGGCTCTGAGCACTATGGGTCTCAACATCTGTCATCAGTCCCCTCGAATTTAGAACTACTTAAACCTGACTAACCTAAGGACATCACATGCATCCATTCCCGAGGCAGGATTCGAACCTGCGACCGTAGCGGTCGCGCGGTTCCAGACTGTACCGCCTAGAACCGCTTGGCCCCATCCGCTGGCCGGTCAACAAAGTAAATGAATGTACTGAACATGCTGCAAACCACTACAGGGAGCCTGTGTGTTAGAATGCTCATCCAGTGTGGCGCAACGGCATTACAACAGAAATATGATCCACAGAGAAGATGATTTAGTGGTCTGTTGGATTGCTGGTAGATTCATATACTCACGGTCTGGGTTCAATTCCAACTCGTGCTGATGATTTTTGATAGGGAGAGACAGATTCTAATCTCTTCTGGCTACGCCAAGTGAAGAAGGTATAATGGCATTGTGGTCTGAAATTCACATTAAACATGATATTCCTTCTCTACCAAGTAGACATTAAGTTGAACCACAATAAAGTCAGGAGTGGCGACATGTAGAAATTCGATCACTAGTAACCTTCCTTATACTAGTTATTTATTTTTAGTGATGAAATTAACGGTATTCAGGGTCACAGGACACTTATTCCATCTTTTATTTGAGCTTCTGTTCGAATCCTAGCCTGGCACTAAAGTTTTCATTATGTATTATCAAGCTCTAGCATGAGAACGCCTATCTGCTGGTGCATAATAATTTTGATTTTTAATGTATTTTCATTCGTTGTCAACACTAACGATATCTGACGTTTTTTACTCCCAGTGAGACACAGAACTATTTGCGAGGTCGCTGTAAGTTCAAGAATGTTATTCCGAGCTGCTGGTGGAGAAAAATTCGGTAGCTGACGTCTCTTTGTGTGTAGTCAACAACAATATGTGTGGGGTTCGATTACCAGTCAGCACTGATCTCTTCGTCATATTATTTCTAGTTCAAACATGCTCAATGTCGCTGCTGGTGTAACAAACCCATATTTAACGTTCGTTTTCTCTAGAATATAAGAGCGACAGATGCCAGGTTGGAGTCCTGAGAAGGAAAAAATTTAGTCTCCTCATTTCAGTTAAAACATCTATCTACTGCCGAGAAAATCCGATGTCACGGTCGATTGTGCTTCGATAAAAATCCGATTAGGTTCTTGGTTCGAATCCCTGCCCAACACAAAGCTTTACCTCACGGCATTTCAAGTAATTTACTTGTGAAGAAGCAACATTTAACGTCTCTCGTAGTTCGTTAACAGGGACAATAGATGCTGGGTATGAATTCGCGGCCGTTAAAAATGTTTACGTTATGTAATTTAAAGTTTATATTTCCTAACTGATACTGTCTAAAATCAAGGTATATCACTCTCTGCATGCCTAGTCAGGAATGACTGTTAGTTTCCGTCAGTCACGAAATCTTTGCTTAGTCTGCATGACCTGGGTTTGAATCCATATGCAGAACGAGACGGTTCGTCGTGTCATTTGAAGTTCACACATATTCTCAACTGGCAGCTCATGTAAAACTTAAATTTTTAATGTAGTTTTGTGTTAAATAATAAGTACAGTATGTTACTTTGAAGAGGAAATCATGAATACGACGAACTTACTACGTGCATTACCTATCTGACGTAATAATGAGAGTAGTAACATTTCAGATATGTCATTTGTTGTAATAAATGTGAGCTTAAAAGCCTTAAGGATAGTTTTATCTGTGATAAGGTGTTCCTTGATATTTGTAGTATCGTGGTATTACTTTACATCTTGAGTTATTGCTATACAGAGAAGTGTTTTGTAGTGGTGATTTGTTGGAACCATTTTCAATAGTCAAACGACTGTACCGAGGAGCGATTAGAGGACCTGCTAAACAGCTGCGTTATGAGGGTTGTATGGGAATCGGGCGAAATGCAATTCAGGTCGTTCGGATATTTTCGAGCACGACTGTACATTTCGCGCAAGGACAACAAAGGTAAGAAAATGTATGGCTCATTTGCGAGATGATTAGGAAAGCAAATTACTATCAGTGGTACAAGGTACCCTCGGCCATGCACCGTACTGTGGCTTGTGCAGTGTGTATGTAGATGTAAATGTAAGATAGAAGAGGTAAGTTAATATATGCACAATGCATTCACTACTTCCTCCCTTCTGTTATCATTTTTTTCGTTATTTAACCAGTAATTTTGTATACGTAACATCTGTGCCAATACTCACCTGATGTGCCGTTTTGCCTTGTATTCCTGTACTTTTCATCTTCGAATACCAGCAACTAGTGTGAGAACATGTTTCTTCAGTTTTCATTATCATTATTAACGCTACTTTTTGTGTCTGTAAATGCTGTTCAGAAAGACGTATTAGCGAACCTTCTGCATTATGATGATACACACAAAAAGAAGGAACAGAATGTTAATTTTGCCGGTAAATGCTTAGCACGGGAACTATGCGACAAACAGTCTGCAAATACCAGTGAAAAACCTCTCACTCGAATAACGAAACAACTTTCGGCAAATGAAAGCATAGGGTTCCAAAGACCTTTTCAGGTGTCAAACATCTAAGATGTATGCATGCAGACTGAAGCGACGACTGACAATTTGTACCAAGGCAGGATTCGGACCCGGGTATTCCGCTCACTAGGCCAATATGCTAGACACTACACCAGCCAGCCTCGCGAAAGCTACAATACTGTTTTCTCCATGCGGGAACTCCAACATGCACTGTCTTCTTCTCGCTCCTCCGCTCCAGGACCGGATGGTATCCACGTCCAAATGTTGCTGCATTTATCAACCCATAGTCTGCATTACCTCCTTCGCCTTTATAATCGAATTTGGACCGACAGTACTTTTCCCAGACGATGGCGGGAAGCTATCGTCGTTCCCGTTCCGAAACCTGGAAAGGACAAACATCTCCCCTCTAGCTATCGCCCCATTTCTCTCACGAGTAGTGTCTGTAAGGTTTTGGAGCGTATGGTGAATTACCGTCTAGCGTGGTGGTTGGAGTCCCGCAGTCTTTTAACACCTGCCCAATGCGGATTCCGAAAGCATCGTTCTGCCGTTGACCATCTTGTTGCTCTCTCCACTTATATCATGAATAATTTTCTCCGGAAACGCCAAACAGTAGCAATATTTTTTGATCTGGAGAGAGCATACGATACCTGTTGGAGGACAGGTATCCTCCGCACACTGTTCTCTTGGGGCTTTCGAGGTCGGCTGCCCCTTTTTCTTCGCGAATTTATGGCAGAGCGCACATTTAGGGTGCGGGTGAACACTACTCTCTCCCATACTTTCTCCCAAGAAAACGTGGTACCCCAGGGCTCCGTGCTGAGTGTTGTACTGTTTGCCATTGCCATCAATCCAATTATGGATTGCCTCCTTCCTGATGTCTCGGGCTCCCTCTTTGTGGACGATTTTGCGATCTACTACAGCTCTCAACGGACCAGCCTTCTTGAACGACGTCTTCAAGGAGGTCGCGATCGCCTCCACTCTTGGAGCATCGAAACCGGCTTCCGTTTTTCTCCCAGTAAGACCGTTTGTGTTAATTTTTGGCGACGTAAGGAGTTTCTTCCACCCTCCTTACATCTAGGACCTGTCAACCTTCCGTTTTCAGACGTCGCTAAATTCTTGGGTCTTATGTTTGACAGAAAACTATGCTGGTCCTCCCACATTTCGTATCTTTCGGCTCGCTGTCTGCGATCCCTCAACACCCTCCGTGTCCTGAATGGTACCTCCTGGGGAGCGGACCGAATGGTCCTTCTCCGCCTCTATCGCGCCTTAGTGCGCTCGAAATTGGACTATGGAAGCATAGTCTACTCCTCTGCTCGGCCGTCTATTCTTCGGCGTCTCGACTCTATCCACCACCGTGGATTACGTTTAGTGTCTGGAGCTTTTTACACCAGCCCTGTGGAAAGCCTTTATGCTGAGACTGCTGAACCTCCGCTGTCCAATCGACGAGCAGTCCTTCTGGGCCGTTATGCCAGCCATCTGTCTTCCATGCCTGCTAATCCAGCCCATGACATACTTTTCGACGTCTCCTTTGATGCAGGGTATGCAGGCCGCCCCTCATCCCTACTACCACCGGGAGTCCGCTTCCGTCAACTGCTCCATTCTCTTTCCTTCCGCTTTCCTAAAACCTTCTTGACAACTTGGGGTACAGCACCGCCTTGGCTCCGTCCCCGGATCTGCCTGCTCCGTGACCTTTGTCGATTTCCCAAGGATGGTACCCCTTCACTTGTTTATCGTCGGGCATTTGCAGCTCTATGTGCACAAATGACGGAAGCCACATTTATTTACACCGATGGCTCGAAAACATCGTTAGGTGTAGGGAGTGCCTATGTTGTTGGCGACACCCCAAATCACTTTCGGCTTCCCGACCAGTGTTCGGTCTATACTGCGGAGCTTTACGCTGTTCTCCGGGCTGTCCACTACATCCGCCGCCATCAGCGGATACAGTACTTATCTGCTCCGAATCTCTCAGCTCTCTCCTCAGTCTCCAAGCTCTTTACCCTGTGCACCCTCTGGTCCACCGGATTCAGGACTGTCTGCGCTTGCTCCACCTGGGCGGCGTCTCGGTGGCGTTCCTTTGGCTTCCGGGACACGTTGGTATCTGCGGAAATGAGGCGGCCGATATTGCAGCCAAGGCTGCAGTCTCTCTTCTTCGGCCAGCTATTCCATCGATTCCCGTCGCCGATCTGCGGAGCGTTTTATGTCGTCGTGTTGTTCATTTATGGCACGCGCACTGGTCGACACTTCCCCAAAATAAATTGCGGGACGGAAAACTCTTCCTTTTGCTTGGACCTCTTCCTCCCGAACGCGTCGTCGGGAGGAGGTAATTTTAACTAGACTCCGGATAGGGCACTGTCTTTTTAGCCATAGACATCTTTTAAGCGGCGATCCTCCCCCACTCTGTCCCTACTGCTCTCAGTTGTGGACGGTAAGACACCTTTTAATTGAGTGCCCCTATTTTACTCCGTTACGCGCCCGTCTACAGCTGTCGCCTGATATATCGTCAATTTTAGCAGATGACACGCGATCGGCCGATCGCGTTCTAGAGTTCATTCGTGCCAGTGAAATGTCGTCAGTCATTTGAAGTTTTTTTTTGGGACAACCAACCCCCTTCTGTAGTGAATTTGTAAGCCTTCCTTCTGCTTTTAGCTTCTCCAATTTTATGACTTTCGTTCCCATTGCTGCTAGTTTCCGTTTTCGTTTTTTACTGTTTCCTAAGTCACAGACCGGGCGCTAATGACCTTAGCAGTTTTGCGCCCTAAAACCATAACAAAAAAAAACTACACCAGCCTGGCACAATGACTAAGCACAACTGCACAGACTGTTGTCCAAAGTCACTGTACTAGGCTGGCGTAACGGATAGCGCATCTGCCTGGTGAACAGGAGAAGCAGATTCGAATCCCATCTGTGATACAAATTTTCATTCGTCAATTGTTCATATGTTTGTGATTTCCTAAGGGACCAAACTGCTGAGGTTATCTGTCCCTAGACTTACACACGACGTAAACTAACTTATGCTACGAACAACACACACACTCCCTGGCCCGAGGAGGACTCGAACCCCCGGCGGGAGAGGCCGCGCAATCCGTGACATGGCGCCTCGAACCGCGCCGCCACTCCGTGCTGCTTTCCCGTTCGTCGCTTCAGTCTGCATGTATGCAATAAACTTTTACTTTCGACGTATCTGTGGCTACTTTTTTAATGTATCTCAGTTTCGAGTTACTTTTGAATTTTGTCACTTGTTAAAATCGGTTCCGAAGTAGCTCTTCATTCTTGCCCTTCTTCTGTCACATCTTCTTCCTTTACTAGTGTTATGGTCTGGTTTTTGCCATGTCTTCTTCCTTCGGTAAAAGCCTGCAGGATCTTCAACATTAACAATCCTGTTGAGATCTGTCATCAGCAAAAACTATTTTGTCAGTTCACATGCATCAGCCTCTCCAGAACCATGAAATGTATTAAATTCACTGAAATGAAATAATTAGGGCGTTCGGGATGAAGGTAATGAAGATGAAATGATAACACTGCAGATAGTTTGGAGGTATTGAACTTGTTATACTTCCTAGGTCGTAAAGTGTCGCTTCATGTCGTCGCTTTAACAACGATGCAGATAATTACCAGTGTGAAAAGATGCGGAAACCAGCTGGGCGAGGTACCGAAGGTTATATTGCCCATCCGTTTCAACTAGGTCACAGTCTCCGCAGGTGGTCCACAAAGAAACCAGAGCTTCACAGCCACATGTTACTCTCCTTTGAACTGGAGTCTTCACAGGAAGAGCTCTAGCGTGTTAGATGTTTGGAGTTTCAACATTCTGACAATGTTACAGAGGTTTACAGGCAGGTTTTCTGACAGTTCGTATGCATAGGCGTGTAAGCAGAAACCTAAGATTGGTATCTGCTCTCTGTCTCTCTCTGCGTACGTGTGTGAGTGTGTGTGTGTGTGTGTGTGTGTGTGTGTGTGTGCGCGCGCGCACGTTTGTGTATGCGTGCTTATGTGTGCGTGTTCTGTGCCTGTATCAATCAAAATGAAACACATATTATGAAGTATTTTCTGCCTGCTTATTAGTTTATAATTTCAACAAAGTATGCGCTGCACTCGTCAGTGGGTGTACAATCATGTACTGAGACGTTTCCAGTAACATAGAAACTCGTAATTTGGCTGGCGTCTAGATATACACGGTGAGTCACTAACTATTGCTATCTATAATAACTCCGAAGGTATGATACGAGCTGAAAAGTTTGTAGGTCAAAAGTTGCATGGGACAATGGGGGCCATAATATGACGTTGTGAAACGTCCACTTTGAACAATTATACAGGACTGTCCTTAAACTGACACACAATTTTTTAGCGCAACGCAATCTGACTTGCAAAAATCTCTACTAAATAATGGCCCTGCCTAACATTAACCTATACCTTTCACAAATCACTTACCTCACAAAAATCTTCGTTACTGGAACTACTGTAATACAGCGAGCGCCACTAGTGCCAGCTAAATAACAGATTCAAACTACGGAAGGCACTAACTACTGATAGGCATAGTTAGCAAATGAAAGATTTTAATAGAGAACAAACAATGTATTTACCTTAACAGACATAATGTATACAGCAGTTCATGACATCCATTTTTACAAATATCAAACCTCCGCCATTTCTCTCCCCACATCCACCACTGCTGGCGGCTCACCTCCAACTGCGCAACGCTACGCGCTGTTCACATCCAGCTGCCGCTGCACAACACTACAATGGCAGACAACAATGCCAACTAGCCACAGACTGCACACAGCACAGCCAGTGATTTTCATACAGAGCGCTACGTGGCGTTACCAATAAGAAAACATAAACAGCCTACTTACAGTTGGTTTTTTGTTGCTAGGTGTGGTCGCTTCAGGGATATGAAGGTCAACTTTGTTTTTTTAAATAGGATGCTGTAGTTTGGTACTTACTTTCTTATAGCGACTATCGAGACTAATCCCTTGATGTGTAAGAGTAAGGTCTGTGAAGGTCAACGAAGGTCAGAAAGGTGGCATGAACGTCCATTCACAGAAGGTGTTCGCAGTGATGACCATTGGTATCAATGCAGTGGTGCAATCTTCGTATCATGGATTGAGTAGTATTCCTTATCACTTCTGCATTTATCGAAGCACATGCTCTGACAATTCTCTCTCGTATATCGTACAAATAGTAAATATTCGCCGAATATGGCGTATCCAGCTAACGTGCCGTTCACATGTAAACACCATTCGATGGTTTCGCAATACAACACTAACAGAAACTGTAAGACTAGTAACGTCGAATCAAGCGAATGTGAATGATGTATTCCTTCGAATAACAAGTCTATGTGCTTCTCATTTACGGAGAATGCCAACGAAATTCAAAGAGAGCTAGAGACTTATACGCTGAAAGATATCCTCACCGTACTCACACTAAACGTCGTACATCTAAATATGTGTATAAGTTGACAACAGCTGGATCTTTAACGCATCGGACATATCCGGCAAAGGAAAGAACTAACGAGGAAACGGAAATTGGTACTCTTGCCATTGTGGTTCGAGGTCCTTGTGTTAGTTCGCGTCAAATCCCAAGGGAATCTGGCATGAGTCAGAGTAGTGTTGTTCGTGTTCTGCACCGCCATAAATATCATCCTTACCATATAAGTCTCCACCAAGCATTAACCGGTACGGATTGTATGCGTCGTATTGAATTCTACCGATGGGCTCAACTTCAGATTAACAGGGATGACACATTTGTTGATTTGATTTTATTTATTGACGAGGCTACATTCACGAACCGTGGAAATGTTAATTTCCATAATACGCATTATTTGGCAACTGAAAATCCGTTGGGCAACTGAAAATCCGTGTTGGCTGCGGAAAGTTGCACACCAAAAAGCGTGGTCGGTGAATGTATGGTGTGGGTTTCTGGAGGACAGAACTATAGACCCCTATTTCATGGAAGGAAATCTTAATGATAGGAGGCACACCACATTCCTGCAAGAAACATTAGGTCTGTTATTGGAAGAAATAGCTTTAGGAACAAGGACTAGAATATGGTATCAACAAGATGGGTGTCCTGCACATTTTTCGCTGTTGGCTAGAAATGAGTTGCAGAGACAATTCCCAAAACGTTGGATTGGACGCGGGGGATATGTCTCGTGGCCGGCTCGTTCCCCAAACTTGACGCCTCTGGGTTTTTTTCTTGTGGAGATTCGTAAAAGACATTGTTTATAAAGAAGTTCCAACTACACCTGAAGATATGCGAGAGAGATCTGTCACAGCATGTGCTTCGATAAGTACCGATGTGGAAAGGAATACCACTCAGTCCACGATAAGAAGATTGCAGCATTGCATTGATACCAATGGTCATCACTTCGAACACCTTCTGTAAGTGGACGTTCATGCCACCTTTGTGACCTTCGTTGACCTTCAAAGACCTTCCTGTTACACATCATTGGATTCTATTCGATAGTCGTTATCAGAAGCACCAAACTAT
Source organism: Schistocerca cancellata (assembly GCF_023864275.1). Taxonomy (NCBI): domain Eukaryota; kingdom Metazoa; phylum Arthropoda; class Insecta; order Orthoptera; family Acrididae; genus Schistocerca; species Schistocerca cancellata. Next base: position 102,106,379 of record NC_064626.1, read on the forward strand.
ACCATCCTACTTAAAAAAAAAAAAAAAAAGTTGGCCTTCATATCTCTGAAGCGAACCCGCCTAGCAAAAAAAAAAAACGTTATATTTTGGCCCCCGTTGTCCCATGCAACTTTTGTGCCACTAACTTTTCAATTCCTATCATACTTTCGGAGTTATTCTTGGTGGCAACAGTTTTCACCCCGAATAGTAGTAAGAAAAAAATCAATAAGTGGCAACTGTTTCATCCGTATTTGCAGGACCCATGATTAAGTTGACATCGTAGGAAATCTTGTGGAAGAGATTCTTGGGGAGACAAATAAAAACATTAGGTTGACACTAAAATCCGTAGCATTTGTTAGCAATAATTTTAGTTTTTATTCAACGCAGCCAGTAATTGAACTCGGTCAATAATACGGGGGGCAGTCAATAAGTAATACAACACTTTTGTTTGTCTCGACCGGTTTCAGTTAAAAATTGCAGAATTTGGTGTAGGACATCTTGGAATATTCCCACCAATTCAGCCGCTATAGTACCATGAAATTCAGCTAGGTGGTGGCATTGTACGTAACCTTCAAAATGGCTGAGATGGTTTCCAAGCACATTGTTGTCATTCAGTTTCTTTTGGCGGAAAACCAGAGCATCGCAGGTATTCATAGGCACTTGCAGAATCTCTCCGGGGACCTGGCAGTGATGAAAAGCAAGGTGAGTCGGTGGGCAAGGCGACTTTCATCATAGCAACAAAGTCGCGGAAACCAGTCCCACCTCCCGCTTGCCGGCCGGTCGTACACAGAGTGAGTCCTGCAATGTTGCAACATTCTTATACGAGGATTTACGCGGATCGCAATCAAACACTTCGCTGAACAAGTGGACGTATCCGTTGGTAGTGTTGACGCACTTGTCCACCAGTTGGGGTACTCAAAGGTGTGTGCCGTCTGGGTTCTTCACTACCTAACAGAAGACTTTAAACAGCAACGAAGGAGCACCTGTGCCAAATTGCTTGCGCGTTACTAAGCTAATAGCGACTATGTCGAAAATCGTCATAGGCGATGAAACATGCGTTTATCACTGTTAACCGAAAACAAAAGGGCAATCCATTAGTGCTAAACCTGTCCTCGGAAGAACAAAACCTCACCCTGAGCCGCTGAAGTCATGAAGGCCTACTGGGACTCTGAATGGATTATTCTGTCTGATATCTTCCTTCACTGAGCAATGAACAACTCTGAATTGTATTGTGCTACCCTCAGGAAACTACTTTAGTCTGTTCGTCGCCACAATAATGTAAACGAACTCCTCCTTCACCATGGCAACGTAAAGCCTCATACGAGTCTTCGTACCTGAGGGGAGCTCACAATACTTGAATGGATTGTTCTTCGTCATTCACCCACAACCCAGATATCGCACCTTCCGACTTTGATCTGTTTGGCTCATTGAAGGATGCGCTCTATGGGAAGCAGTGCTTGGATGATGGGGAGTTTCTTGATGCAGCAAGACGTTTGCTCCTACAAGGACTGGTATTTTTCGGGTATATAGGCCCTGCCAGTAAGGTGGCGTAAGGTCGTCGCACGGAAAAGAGCTCGCAGGATGGTAAGGTTAAAGTCGAAAAAGTGTGGTACGATGTGGTGTACTGGAATCCTGAATGAAACCAACCTGCTTTCAGAAAAATATATGTTGCATTACTTATTGAACACCCTCCTACATTCTCCTTCATTATCCATCGCTGTAATGGAGTAGTTTCTGATTTCGAGTGTAATGAAATCTATTAATTTTGAAAACAATTGTAAGACCAAGCCGGTCGGAGTGGCCGAACGGTCCTAGGCACTACAGTCTGGAACCGCGCGACCGCTACGGCCCCAGGTTTGAATCCTGCCTCGGACATTGATGTGTGTGATGTCCTTAGGTTAGTTAGGTTTAACTAGTTCTAAGTTCTAAGGGACTAATGACCTCAGCAGTTGAGTCCCATAGTGCTCAGAGCCATTTGAACCATTTTTTGTAAGACCAAAATTGAAAAGCGCGTTCATTACGATGAAGATCTCTTGAAATCTTTGGAGTAATTTGGGGAAGCTAGAAGACTCCGAATGTAAGGTGGAGAGCGTAAGAAAGAAGCCGAATCAGATATGCATGAAGCTTTTGTGAACTGTTTTCGTAATCTGTGCGTGTATATTACGTTGTACGGCTTTGTGTATTCGGTCGCTTCTCTCATTTGCGGGTACAAGGCTGAATTGTTCGCAATAAATATCAGTAATTAGTTAAACAACATACATAGGCTGTAATTCGCAGCTCATGATATCACCGTTGTTCAAAGCTTAATGACTTTCTGGAATGTGTCCAGTCTCTCACATGGAAGTGCTGTCTGACGAGGCAAAACAATTCGACCTGCTTCCAATATTTTTGCTCTTCTGTTACACTCAAGAAGAATAACTTTTTAGAACAGCTCTTTTTTCCACTTGAGATTCGTGTTATTCAGAAAGTTTCGTCTTATATTCACAATGTAAGTCATATTTACAAGCATTAGAATACTACTAGCGAATGAGAGGCGACAACCGGTAGCCAGTATCATAGCAGTGTGTCGAGTAAAGAACCAAAAGCACTAATATAAAGAAAATGGAAGGTAATTACTGATTTCTTTTTTTTGTACTGTTCTATTAAGTTTGCTTAACATTATCAAAACTCGAAAAGCTTCATTGTAACTGATTATGAAATTACTGTATTTGAACGAAGTTCTGTGCAGCATTATCTAACAATGATAGAAACGTCTTCAAAGGAATGGAGCCGTCGACCTTGGGGTCTCATGAAACATGGAAAATGGCATAATGGCATATAGTGCCGTTTCGTTTCGACCCCAAGGTCGGCGGTTCGCTGGGTCCCTCAGGGCCTCCCAGGTCAGCATGGCGGCGGCGCTGTCCCGCTGAGATAATAGTCCGGTTAGGACATTATCTGGGCAAGCACCCACGCCAGTAAAAGGTTGGCACGTGTAGAAATTATAAAATTAGAGCGCCATGCGGGATTCACGTGTCAGATAAACGATTCTGGTTAAGAACAGACCGGGAATAACGAGTATATAAGGGGTTAGGTTTTTGTGGTGTCACCGCCAGACACCACACTTGCTAGGTGGTAGCCTTTAAACCGGCCGCGGTCAGTTAGTATACGTCGGACCCGTTTGTCGCCACTGTCTGTGATTGCAGACCGAGCGCCGCCACACGGCAGGTCTAGAGAGACTTCCTAGCACCCGCCCAGTTGTAGAACCGACTTTGCTAGCGATGGTTCACTGACAAAATACGCTCTCATTTGCCGAGACGATAGTTAGCATAGCCTTCAGCTACGTCATTTGCTACGACCTAGCAAGGCGCCATTACCAGTTACTATTGAGATTATGAAGAATGTACCGTCAAGAGCGATGTTCACCACTTATGGATTAAAGTCAATTATTCCACCAGCTACGTCCGTTTTTTTCTAAAGTCTAATTTCGTTGTCCTGTTCCAGACCTCACGCCAGCCTGCGTGAGCTAAAACACGTGCCTTTAGGCTTCCTCAAGTAACCTGGTGTTGGCTCTCCTGCCAACCCACAGCATTGGCGATGAGGCAACACCGCGTTCGTAACTATACTGCCCTGATTTACTTGTGTAATGGCTTCGCCACCATCTCCAGATGTACTGTCCGAATTTTATCGCTTACAGAATCAGCAGACGCAGGCCTTACTGGATGCCCTTGGACAGCTCGTCCAGGGTCAACGTGCAATGTAAAACGACGCGGCAGCCGCCGCTCCACCGCTAACGCAGCCACAACACGCAGTTGCACCAACTTTTCGTCCTTTTGATGCTGCACTGGAGAGCTGGACGGAGTGGTCACGCCAATTTGGATTCCATCTCGCCGCCTACAGAATTCAAGGTAACGAGAGGCAACCTATTTTATTGTCCTCCGTCGGGGTGCACACGTACCGTGTGATAGTCAAATTATTTCCCCGATGCGACGTAGCAACTCCGTCCTACGACGAAATTTTGTCTGCATTTGATGCATATTTCAAAGAATCAGTCAATGTATTTGCCAAACGGTACACCTTCTTTCGTACAAAACGTATGGCAGGTCAGACTAATCGGGAGTGGGTTGCTACCTTGCAAGGCCTTACTAGGGATTGTGCTTTTGAGTTTCAATGTGGGCTCCCTTATTCAGATACTATGGTGCGTGATGCAATTGCACAGAATGTTTCTGATGTTCGTATACCAGAACAGATTTTGAAACTAGTCAATCCCTCCCTTCAACAAGTGATGGACATATTGGATCGGCAGGACACATTTGACTTTGCTCAGGAATCATTTGAAACTTCGCCACCCGTGTGTCAGGTTAACCGGCCCGCCGGGCGAGTTGCACGGAACAGTAAACAGTCCTTGCGCCAGGCCGCGCCACTGCTGCCAGGCTCTCAGCCACGGCCATGCCGGCAAGCAAATGCAGTGCTAAAATCATGCTTGCGGTGTGCTACTAGACATTAGCGTGAGAATTTCCCGTCACGCCAAGCTATTTGCTTTTACTGTAATAAAAAAGGACATGTTCAAAGTGTTTGCCAGAAAAAGCTCAGATCGGACACTCAAAACCATTCCAGGCCCTTTGCTTCACGCCGGAATCAGAATCCAACCAAGGATACTCAGGCTCGCGAAACTTTGCCCATGGAAATTCATGTCATTCACTCCACTCCGCCCAGTGCCACTCTCTCTAACAGTGACTGTGTTCGCCCCACAAATAGTGACGTCGCCGGCACTCCCGTCAAGTCGCCAGTGATTTTGTACCAGTGTCCGTTCACGTTGCACGAGACAGTCGCTCTTGTCTGTCGTGGACTTGGACATTAACGGCAAAGTGATACCATTCCAGCTCGATACCGGGGCTGCAGTTCCACTCATCAATCAAGGCACTTACAAACTGCTGGGCACACCTGGCCGCAGCTGTTAACTACCTATTCAGGTCACCAGATCCCTGTGTTAGGACAGTGCAGCCTTCTTGCAACATACAATGGACAAACAAAACTTGTGTCTTTTTACGTCCTTCGTTCTTCTTCTGCAGTGAACTTGTTTGGTTTAGATTTATTTCAGTTGTTTAACTTGTCTATAGTCAATCAGGTCCTATCAGTGAACCAAACTGTGCCTTCAGACAGTGTTTCTCGTCTCTGTGAAGACTATGCAGACATTTTTGCACCGGGCCTCGGTTGCGCAAAGAACTATAAAGCACATTTGGAACTGAAATTAAACGCGCAACCGAAATTTTTCAGAGCGCGCAATGTTCGCCACACATTGCATGATGAGGTCGCAAACACATTACACGATTTGGAATCACAAGGTGTAATTGAACGCGTGCAGGCTTCTCTCTGGGCATCACCCTTAGTAATTTTACCAAAACCTTCCGGAAAGTTGAGACTTTGCGTGGACTTCAAGGCAACAGTGAATCCACAACTAGTGACTGCAACTTTTCCTTTACCCCGTCCAGAAGATCTTTTTGACAAACTGTGCCCGGGTAAATATTTTTCGAAGTTGGACCTAGCAGATGCGTACTTGCAAATTCCGGTGGACAAAGAATCCCAGTGCGTTTTGGTGGTTAACACGCATCTTGGTTTATATCGATTCAACAGACTGCCATTCGGGTGTGCATCCACCCCTGCATTGTTTCAGCAATATCTACAAACTGTTTGTGCGTCGGTCCCTACTGCAGCAAACTATCTGGACGATATTGTGATCTCCGGAAAGACGGAAGAAGAACATTTAGCCAATCTCAGAACATTATTTCAGGCGACAAAATGGTCTTCGCTTGCGGAAGAACAAATGTGTTTTTTGGTCGTGACTTACCCTATCTGGGCCATGTACTCAATGCCCAAGGCATACATCCCAGTCCAGAGCACTTCCGTGCTATACAAGACTTGCCTTCGCCGCAGAATTTGAAGCAGCTACAGTGTGTGCTGGGAAAAATCTACTATTATCATAAATATATCCCACACGCCTCTTCCATTTCAGCTCCGCTTCATCGCTTACGCCGTAAAGGTGTTCCGTTCGTCTGGACGACGGAATGCGAACGCGCCTTTCGCCATTTGAAGTTGCTTTCCAATACTTGCCTTACGCCATTCGATCCCCGGAAGCCCCTTTTGTTGATGGTGGATGCATCGGATTTCGGGATCGGTGCTGTGCTTGCGCACAAAGATGCTTCGCACGATCGCCCTATTGCCTTTGCGTCCAAATTGCTCTCGTCTGCGCAAAGAAATTATTCACAGATCGAGAAAGAAGCATTCGCTCTCGTATTTGGTGTTACAAAGTTTCATGATTTCTTATATGGTCGTCACTTTACCATCATCACAGACCACAAACCTTTGACATCGCTTTTTCATCCGACCAAGCCCGTACTTCCGCGTACAGCGCAGAAATTCATTCGCTGGTCTATTTTCCTCTCGCAGTACCGCTACGATATTATGTATCGATCCACTGCTAAGCACGGAAACGCCGATGCGTTGTCCCGTTTGCCTGTTGCTGAGGATAGAGCATTCGATTCCTCCGAACTTGCTTGCATGTTCATTTATTCGGAAACCGATGACGTGGTCGAATCGTTTCCGTTTGATTTTCGTCGTTTAGCTACAGCCACAGCTGCCGACCCTGTCCTTGCTACCGTTCTGCGTTTTGTTGCTACGCAATGGCCCTTGTCAAAGTCACGGATCAGGGATCCGTTGGTTCGCCGATTTTTTGCTCACAAGGAGAAACTTTTTCTACAACGTGGTGTTTTGCTGTTGCGTTCTGATAATGATCAGTCCAGGGTAATGGTCCCACGTTCATTACAGTCCCCTGTCTTACAGCTTCTCCACCAAGGACATTGGGGTATAGTGAGAACGAAACAACTTGCTCGTCAGCACTGTACTTGGTTCGGAATCGATGCTGCGATTACGAATCTGTGCTCTTCTTGCATGGTGTGTGCCGAACAGTAATCGGCACCACTGCGGAAATTCTTTGCATGGCCAAAAGCCACTTCCCCTTGGCAACACTTACACATCGATTTTGCTGGTCCATTCTGGAATGCTCGATGGTTGGTTGTGGTAGATTCATTCAGTAATTTTCCTTTTGTTGTCCGGATGTCTTCCACGACGTTATCTGGCACCATCCAAGCGTTATCTGCTACCTTTTGCATTGAAGGTCTTCCACAGACTATTGTTTCCGACAGTGGCCCACAATTCATGTCTGCAGAATTTGTCATTCTGCAAGGCCAATGGTATTCAACATCTGACGTCCGCGCCGTTTTCGCCACAGTCAAACGGTGCCGCTGAACGATTGGTCAGGACTTTCAAGTCACAGAAGTTGAAAGAGTCGCATTCTTGGGAGGACGCGTTATTGCTCTTTTTGTCATCGTATCGCTCTCAGCCCCGATATGGTCGCTCGCCGGCTGAGTTGCTCCACGGTCGCCCTCATCGAACCTTCATGTCTTTGCTACATCCGCCGCATCAGGTTCCTGTGCAGCGGCAGACACCTGCTTTTGCCCCAGGCGACGTTGTGTACTACCGCCACTATCGAGGTTCACGGCGTTGGTTCGAGGGGCGCATTCTTCGCTGCCTCGGCCGCGCTATGTATCTGGTTTTGGGGGCCTCTGGTGAGGTGCGTCGGCATCTCAATCAGCTGCGCCTCTGTCGTCGCATGGGATCTGCCGCTCCCCGTCTGCTTTCAGCGACGGTGCCGTCCGGTCAGCGCCCTGGGGACCCATCTACTGGTTCGCCTCAGCCGCAGGTGTTACCGACGCTGCCTTCCATTTTGCCCCATGGCGACGCGCCGCCGCCGCCGCCGCCGCCGCCGCCGCCGCCTGTTCTCCCGCCGGCGACGCCCGCAGTGGACGCGTCGCTGCAACCGCCGGGCGCCTCCCTGGGTCACGCGCCGCCGATCGCTTCCCGTGACCAGTTGTCCTTCGGCATGGAACTCGTGCCCGCTCCGGACCATATGTCGTCTTCGCCCGTTGGGTGCCCCGGCCCGATGGAGGTCTACACTTCGGCCCCTCCTGTCTCTCTACGGGCGCATACACCGTATGTTGGCGTGCAGCCTGGAGCAGGTTTTCAGGCGTTTCCTAGCTCCCTGCGGTCCGAATGGCAGGGTGCGGGTGGCACAGCCTCGCCTGTTGTTAGGCTCCCCACCTCGTCGCATACGTCAACATGGGGTCCTCCCCACGGCGGGCGGAAGGCTTATGCCACAACCGTCCGCCGATTTGCGGGGGAGGAATGTGGTGTCACCGCCAGACACCACACTTGCTAGGTGGTAGCCTTTAAATCGGCCGCGGTCCGTTAGTATACGTCGGACCCGCGTGTCCCCACTATCAGTGATTGCAGACCGAGCGCCGCCACACGGCAGGTCTAGAGTGACGTCCTAGCACTCGCCCCAGTTGTACAGCCGACTTTGCTAGCGATGGTTCACTGACAAATTACGCTCTCATTTGCCGAGACGATAGTTAGCATAGCCTTCAGCTACGTCATTTGCTACGACCTAGCAAGGCGCCATTACCAGTTACTATTGAGATTGTGAATAATGTACCGTCAAGAGCGATGTCACCACTTATGGATTAAAGTTAAGTATTCCACCAGCTACGTCCGTTTTTTTCTAAAGTCTAATTTCGTTGTCCTGTTCCAGACCTCACGCCAGCCTGCGTGAGCTAAAACGCGTGCCTTTCGGCTTCCTCTAGTAAACCGGTGTTGGCTCTCCTGCCAACCAACAACAGTTTTCCTTACTTTGCATCACGTCTTCCGAAGACAGTCTCGCTGTTCCATCGACTTCGTCTGCTGCTGTACCTGAAGAATCATCCGTAAGTACACTGTGTTAATAAAGGCGAATCCGAAATCTCTCTTTGAATTTGCACGAATTCAAGTTAATGGAGACTTAAGTAATGCATTAGATATTTTTGTGTTGGGATTACCACATACAATTGATTCCGATTGTTTAGTTAATTATCGTACCGATAAATTACGTTTCATGCTCGACAATTGCAAACTACCAGAAGAACACCTATTTAACGGATCGGAGAATGTGCCTATGATTGCCGGCCGCAGTGGCCGTGCGGTTCTGGCGCTGCAGTCCGGAACCGCGAGGCTGCTACGGTCGCAGGTTCGAATCCTGCCTCGGGCATGGGTGTGTGTGTGATGTCCTTAAGTTAGTTAGGTTTAAGTAGTTCTAAGTTCTAGGGGACTTATGACCTAAGATGTTGAGTCCCATAGTGCTCAGAGCCATTTGAACCTTTTTTTTTTTTGTGCCTATGATTCGTGAAATTATGTTGGACGCACTTACTGCTGGGAGAAAGTTTCGATTAAATGTACCCATAGCTTGGCTAATAATGTGTTTACTAACGATGTACGATATGCACCCGTGTGATTTTTGGTGGAATACATTTAAAATTAATGAACATTACTTTAAAGTAACTGTGCGGCGAATTTTATTCGATATTTGTCACAATTGTTTACATGAACTTGTTGCCGTGAGACCAAAAGAAATTTTGCACGACTGTTGGAGTTCATTGATCGTTACTTTACAATATTTAGAAAAAAATTTGTTTGCGGTGTTGTTGCAACCCAATTAATAAAACATTATAGCCATTGGTGTTCTTTCTGTGTGAATACGCCATTATTTCGTAGTGTACGTTGCGGAGATCCTTTGGGTCCAGTTATTGATTCGGGTGAAGGTGTAGACTTAATAGATCAATTGTTTGCAGATTTTGAATGATGGAGAACCTGCTGGAGTTCATCATGCTTCTACACACCTTACTGGATGCCGCCTTCCCGGAGCCGAGTCTCAAGATGATGAATTATATGTAGGTGTCTTACGAACATCGCGGTGTACACGAAGAACACTTAAGACTGGTTATCATGAAATATTTATATTTTCGCTGTTCTCTGGGAAAACGAGTTGTTTCCCACTAGAGCACAGAAGAAGCCTGTAAAGGTTTATTGAGCTCATTTCGAAATCTCTTATGCGGCTGCTCGGGAGTTTTCCCACTTTTGCAGTTACCCAGGAGCTTAGGAATAACACAGAGCCCGTGTCACTGCCACTCCTGCCGCAGTTTTCTGAGGGTTAGAATATGCCAGCATTCACAGTCGGTCTTCTTTGACTTCTTTTGCATGTTCTTACCTTTCAACGACTACACCTATAAATTGAAACGTTTTAAACCGTCAGTCAAACGACCTTTATTTTCGAAATTGAAGTTCTCATTTGGCGTTCCTGCAGGCGAAATGGATGCAGCCAGCGCTTTTTATCTTCGTCCACGCTATGTCACTACGGTAGAACGACGTTTTGGTGCACAACAGAGTTGTTGTTCTTTCGTCAGACTAGTATCTGTATCCTATATAGCGATGCCATCTGGCCATTTTATCGAAATATTAAGTTTACATCCTCAAATACGAGATTTCATTTATAAACTTCTCCAACGGCAATATGAAGGGCTTGTTTCAATAGTGGTACAAGTCCATTACCTCCACTTTTCTGCTTATAATGCTTCTGAAATTAATGTTCAAAACAAAGAGAAAGAAACGTTTATCTCTAGCAAGAAGCCATATGCTTGAATATTTCTGGTATCTCAACTGCAGATTTTTCAGTGCTCATTTAAATTTAGGACACTGTATCTCAAAATGAACAAAAATGGACTTGTACCGCTATTGAAATAAGTCCTTCATATGATATAGAAACAAAGATCCATGGATAGCTACAAATGTCATATTTACAAGCATTAGAATCCTAATAGCGAATGAGAGACGACAATCGATAGCGAGTACTCCTTATATAATTCCGACATCGTCGGGATGAGGGCGATCTGTAGTATTATGAACACTGAATAAATTTTCAACTTCCAAGACCGCTGAACTCTCTCATTCTGTGTTGTCTTCTTCGGACCTCTGTTTGCATCATTACACAATATGTACTGCTATGCAATGTATGTCCATGTTCGTAGCTAGAAGTAGGCAGATCCGAAGATGGCAACAGAGAATTGCCGAAACCGTTCATCTACACTGAAGATCCAAAGAAACTGGTACACCTGGTCAATATCGTGTAGGGCCCCCTCGAGCACGTAGAAGTGTCACAACACTAAGGGACCAAACTGCTGAGGTCATCGGTTCCTAGACTTACACATTACTTAAACTAATTTATGCTAAGAACAATACACACATTCTTGCTCGAGGGAGGACTCGAACCTCCAGCGAGAGGGACCGCGCAATCCATGACATTGTGCATCAAACCGCGCGACCACTCCGAGCGGCCATGTCTGGGGAGTTTGATGGCCATCGGAAGTGTTTAAACTCAGAAGAGTGTTCCTGGAACCACTCTGTAGATTTCTGGACGTTTGGGGTGTCGCATTATCCTGCTGGAATTGCTGACGTCCACCGGAATGCACAAGGAACATGAATGGATGTAGACGATCAGACAGGAGGTTTATGTACGTGTCGCCTGCTTGAGCAGTTCCCTACTGACATGCAATGTCCATGAATTCCGGAGGTTGTCTCAATTCCCATACACATCTATCGGCTCCATAAAACTTAAAGCGAGACTTGTCCGACAAGATAACGTGTTTTCAGTCATCAACAGTCCAATGTCGGTGTTGACGAGCCCAGACGAGGCGTAAAGTTTTGTGTCAGGCAATCATCATGCGCACACGAGTGGAACTTCCACTTCGAAAGCCCATATCGATGATGTTTCGTTGAGTGGTTCGCACGCTGACACTTGTCGATGGCCCAGCATCAAATCTGCAACAATTTGCGGAAGAGTTGCATTCCTGTCACGCTGAACGGTTCTCTTCAGTCGTCGTTGGTCCGTTCTCGCAGGATCTTTTTCAGACCGCAGATCTGATGTTTTATCGGTTTCATGATATTCACGGTACACTCGTGAAATGGTCTTACGGGTAAATCCCCACTTCATCTCTACCTCGGAGATTCTGTGTCCGATCGCTCGTACGCTGACTATAACACCAGACTCAGTTAAAAAATGATAACCTACAATTGTAGCGGCAGTAACCGATCTAACAACTGCGCCAGACACTGGAGCTATACAGGCGTTGCCGATCGCGGGCCTTATTCTGCCTGTTTACTTACCTGTCTATTTGTATACGCATATCTATACGATTCTTGGGCACTTCAGTTTTTATGAATAAATGATTTTAGCGATATTGGCAGCTGAAAATTTATTCAGTGATCATACCGTTAATTCCCTTTGACCAAGACTATGGGAGCACATTCCTTTCATGCTGAGATTGTACAGCCTTTTCCACGCTCAGCTTTGACTGTACTGCCGTGTGACAATATTAGCGTAACAATTCAAGAGAAGTTGACAAAACTCTTGTTTTTCTACGCCATCACCACACAACTTAAGACTAAACAGACAGTTTGCACAAAATGAAAGACAGCTTCTATCTGCACAAAGATCGTTATTTCCAAAGAGATGTGATCGCTTGACGAGTAGGTATCTACATGTCTGTATCTACAATAAAGAAGACTATGTATCTACAAGAAAGAAGACCGTGTATCTACGAAAAAAATGCATTTCAGTTTTATGAGTGCAAAACAAGAAATATTTTTTAATGAAGAACTAAATGTCTTATACTCTAAATATACGAGTATAAATCCGTGAACCCACTGGTTCACTGACGTAAACATTGTACTGAACGAGTTATACACATATTGATTAATGTCTCTCAACTACACACAAATTAATCCTCTTCCTGAGTTACTTCCAGCCGACAGTGCGACGACTGAAATGAAGAAGAGATCCAGAAATACGCTAGTATGTTCGTGAAATAAGTTCCGAGCATGACATTGTTATTCTTGGTGAAGAAGAGAAGAGGTTCAAATGGTTCAAATGGCTTTGAGCACTATGCGACTTAACTTCTGAGGTCATCAGTCGCCTAGAACTTAGAACTAATTAAACCTAACTAACCTAAGGACATCACACACATCCATGCTCGAGGCAGGATTCGAACCTGCGACCACAGCGGTCGCTCGGTTCCAGACTGCAGTGCCTAGAACCGCACGGCCACTCCGGCCGGCGAAGAGAAGAGGGTAATCTCGTTGACGCAATAGTAAAGTAAAAAACATCAATAGAAATAGAACAGGTATAATATTGCATATTAGTGATACGGGAGTGTGGTAAACGTGACAAAGTAAATAAGAGCAAGGGAGGTTAGTGAGATCGAAAAACATGTTTGGTACCATTAGTCTGACGGTGAAAAAGAAACTGCAAACGTTTCCTTGGAGTTGTATATTTTGAAAATAAAATTATGTGAGGCATAAGAGTCGTTAGCATGGAAGTCGGACTGCCTAGTCCCTTAAACAGACGAATACAAGATGTTCGTCGGCGAGCGCCACATATTATTCTTACAGCTGTCGAGATTTTCACTGGTAAATTCAAGTACTCTTTTCACTTGAATCTCCTCAGGCAGGTGCTCCTACATATTTGACGTTTGTGATTAATTTCAGTGAGGAAGCGAAAATTGTGTATTAAGACGGTATTGGGTTCCTTCAAGAATCAACGTCTACTTATACGAGTGATACGGCAGGTCTCGCAAGGACACTGAGCATTTTCGATTCTACATATATTCCGAACCAATTTTCTGTGTCTTGAACTATCAATATATCTCGTAATTCTCTACAATGATAACTATTTGAAAACGTTGTTTGTCTGGTCGTTTGTAGGCCCACAAGATAAAATTTTATCCTGCCCTTAAGACAGCACTGTGATCGATTTGGATCGATGTACGTGGTACCAGGTGAACACGTGACCTTCCAGCGCTGAAGAAAGCCGTGTCAGTGAAATGGTGTGTATGTGCAAGTCAGTTTATGGAAACAGGGCTGTAAGAAAGGTCGAGGTGGAAACGTACAGAACCCAAGGAGGTGTCGTGTGTGGACCTGCACCTGACCACAACATGAATTAAATTGTCCAGTGTGTTGGTCTGTCATTGTGGACCATGTACCTTATCTACAACGAATGGCGTACCGTTCGCAGCCAAGTAACGTGGCGTAAAATCAGTGGTCCTAAATAGAACCTAAGAGACATGAATGGGAGATGCCTTACTCCTTGCCAAGGACAATCGGCCTCAACGCCGACAGTAGTTGTTACTGCCAGTGAATGGAGGTGCATGTCAACCATATTTCGAGCGAACATTGCGAAGAGAACTGCATGAAATGCACACTTGGAATCAGGTATCTCGAAACACGTCGTTGCTGATAGTGGCAAATGAAGATGCAATGGGCGAACAACACAGAAACCACATAGTACCTGACTGGGGGCGTGTTGCATAGTCCAAGAAGTCACGATTTTGCTCCTTTGCAATAGAAGTAAAGCACCAAAAGCTTAATTAGGCGCTTAACTCGCGGTGTCAGAGGATACAGTTCAGACCACAGATGGTTCTGTGACGCTTTGGAGGTGTTTCCACATCATAAATTGCACCCACTAATTCGGGTTAGTGTGAACATGAAAGAAGATGATTATATCTTCATTCTCGGTGACCAAGCGCTTCCCTTTCTTCTACATCTTCATGGTGAGTTTGCTGTGAACTTCTGATCTTCCAAACCAGCAATAGCCGTGTGAATACGTCAGCATGAATATTTGTTTGATGGACACTCAGATATCATACCACACATGAGCTGATCTCGGTTCCATAGAAAACGCCTGACACTATACAGCAGGTGAAATGTTGTAGCCAGTGTGCTCTCAGTTTCTTAGCTTTACGGCAGGGGCAGCCAAGAGTACAGCTCGCACCCATACCCTGACTCGTGTGCCATGGCGCTCGGTCTGCCTACACACTTCCCCCACCACCATGCCACACTGAGTGATAGGAGAGGGATGAGGGGGAAACTGCGAATGCACCATATTCAGATGGCAGCGTAGCTGCACTGTATACGACATGGTTACATATTTCATATTTCTCGACAACACAGATGACAAATGAACGAATTTCCACTATTATTTATTTATGGCACACTGAAGATATATGATTTTTATCTGACACAGACTTTCAGCTTATGGACAGACACAAACAATTTCACAGATTTTCACACTCAGGTTGCCACGTAATCGTGACTTACTTAATTTCATATTCGATTGAAGGCAACCTCATTATGGAGATACAAAAACTCTACCTGAGGAAAAAATTGAACTTCCTGGACAGTTTTGACGTAAAAGCTTTTGTCCTTAAAATGGAAATTACGTTGCAAATCAATAAATTACAACTGCACATGCAAGAGGGCACCTTCATGTGCTCAAAAACAGATGCAAGATTGGTAGTATCCTCAAAACGTTCAGAAAACTATCCTTGTAATTCTTTCAAGGCTATAATGAATTCTTCAGACGTCCTGTTTTCCTTAATCCCAGTGAGCTTAGGGAACTGAAGTGTGTGTGTGTGAGAGAGAGAGAGAGAGAATTTAGCCCTTCTACAATGCGTTTTCCTTTTTAAATGCATATCCATCAAATCAGAAAGAAGTTGTTCGTCTCTCTACAATGTCTTACTGCGGGCAGTTTTCAGTCAAGTCCACTTAAAATGTGACGTCTACAACCCATTCTGAACGTTCTAATTTTCAATCTTGCACTACTTTTCCTTCATAAATTCAACAATAGCTGGTTTTAAAACCAGGAATCCTCCTATACTAAACCAACTTACATTGTAGTAATCTGCAAAGTCTCCATCATCAACTTCAATTCCGTCGAAAACGGTTGCAACTGATAGTGTACTAATGCATGCAAAATCAGAAATTTTACTGTTCTCAGTTACAGTTTTACTATGTGCTCCATGCGCGTAAGTTTAGCACAAAATTCTTGTTGATTTAGGGAACAATGAATCACATCAGTCAATTTCTGTAAATTTTTGCTCCTTAATTGTCAATTAAATTATTAAACTCTCTCTTTGGTACTGTAATATCGTTTCATAGCAAATTTGTAGCTTTTGCCACTTACGCGACTGCATAATATACATATATGTATTTAGAATTTTCGTCCATCTCTCCTGTCACGATAGGCATTTAGTTTTGAAAGCTTTTGAATACAGATCGTTTTAGACGGCCTATTGTTCTGCAAACATCCACTGGACCTTTGAACTTCCTACATACCATAAACAAATAGGAAAGGTATACAGCGCTAATACCACGATTCTACCTAGCTGAAGAGGTGCCGACTGGAAAATGCCACACTCCAATACTAAAAGAAAAGTCGCGATGTACCGAGTACTTCCATGGAGGAGAGAACAAACCTGAGACAGAACGAATCTCAGCTCACACGCGGAACGCACATTCACCTCGCTCGCGGTTCGGTAGGCCACGACAAGCCCTGCTCTACGGGATCGAATCGTCAGTTTGATGCAGCCCGCCACGAATTCCTATCCTGTGCTAACCTCTTCCAATCAGAGTAGCACTTGCAACCACAATTATTTGCTGGATGTATTCCAGTCTCTGTCTTCCTCTATAGTTTTTGCCCTCTACAGCTCCCTCTAGTACCATGGCAGTCAGTCCCTCATTTCGTAACAGATGTCCTATCACCTTGTCCCTTCTCCACATCAGTGTTTTCCACATATTCCTTTCCACTCCGATTCTGCGCAGAACTTCCTCATTCCTTAACTTGTAAGTCCACCTAATTTTCAACATTCGTCTGTAGCACCACATCTCAAATGCTTCGAATCTCTTCTGTTCCGGTTTTCCCACAGTCTATGTTTCACTAGCATACAATGCTGTACTCAAGACGTACATTCTCAGAAATTTCTTCCTCAGATTAAGGCCGATATTTGATATTAGTAGACTTCTCTAGGACAGGAATGCCTTTTTTGCCATAGCTAGTCTGCTTTTGATGTCCTCCTTGCTCCAACCGTCATTGGTTATTTTACTGCCTAGGCAGCAGAGATCCTTATCTTCATCTACTTCGTGACCATCAACCCTGACGTTTCGTTTCTCGCTGTTGTCATTTCTACTACATCTTATTACATTCATTTACTCTCAATCCATACTGTATACACATTAGACCATTCCGTTTAGCATATTATGTAATTCTTCTTCATTTTCACTCAGGATAGCAATATTATCAGCGAATCGTGTCATTGATATCCTTTCACCTTGAATTGTAATACCGCTCCTGAACTTTTCTTTTATTTCCATCATTGCTTCCTCGATGTAGAGATTGAACAGTGGGAGAGGAAGGCTACAGCCTAGTCTTACACCCTTTCTAATACGTGCACTTCATTCTTTGTCGTCCACTCTTATCATTCCCTCTTGACTGTTGTACATATTGTATATGTCACGTCTCTCAGCACGCATCTCGTGGTCGTGCGGTAGCGTTCTCGCTTCCCACGCCCGGGTTCCCGGGTTCGATTCCCGGCGGGGTCAGGGATTTTGTCTGCCTCGTGATGGCTGGGTGTTGTGTGATGTCCTTAGGTTAGTTATGTTTAAGCAGTTCTAAGTTCTAGGGGACTGATGACCTAAGATGTTAAGTCCCATAGTGCTCAGAGCCATTTTGCCACGTCTCTCCCTATAGCTTACCCCTACTTTTTTCAGAATTTCCAACATATTGCACCATTTTACATTGTCGAACGCTTTTTCCAGGTCGACAAATCCTATGAACGTGTCTTGATTTTTCTTTAGTCTTGTTTCCATCATTAACTCAGCGTCAGAATTGCCTCTCTCGTGCCCTTACTTTTCCTAAAGCCAAACCGATCGTCATCTAGCGCATCCTAAATTTTCATTTCCATTCTTCTGTATATTATTCTTGTAAGTAACTAGGATACATGAGCTGTTAAGTTGATCGTGCGATAATTCTCGCACTTGTCAGCTCTTGCCGTCTTCGGAATTGTGTGGATGATGCTTTTCCGAAAGTCGGATGGTATGACGCCAGACACATACATTCTACACACCAACGTAAATGTTTTGTTGTCACTTCCCCCAATTTTAATAGGTCTAATGGAAGGTTACCTATCCCTTCTGGTTTATTTGACCGTAAGTCCTCCAAAGCTCTTTTAAATTCTGATTCTAATGTTGGATCCCTCATCTACTTTAAATCAACCGTTGTTTCTTCTTCTATCACATCACACAAATCTTCCCCCTCATAGAGGTTTCAAGTGTATTCTTTCCACCTATCCGCTCTCTCCTCTGCATTTAACAGTGGAATTCCCATTGCACTGCTAATGTTACCACCCTTGCGTTTAATATCACCGAAGGTTGTTTTGACTTTTCTGTATGCTGAGTCTGCCCTTCCGACAATCATTTCTTTTTTGGTGTCTTTACATTTTTCCTACAGCCATTTCGTCTTAGCTTCCCTGCACTTTATATTTATTTCATTTCTCAGTGACTTGTATTTCTGTATTCCTGAGTTTCCTAGAACATTTTTGTACTTCCTGCTTTCATCAATTACCTGAAGTATTTCTTCTGTTACCTACGGTTTCTTCGCAGTTACTTTCTTTGTACCTACATTTTCCTTGCAACTTCCGTGATGGCTCTTTTTAGAGATGCCCATTCCTCTTCAACTGCACTGCCTGTTGAGCTATTCCTTACTGCAGTGTTTATAGCCTTAGAGAACTTCAAGCGTATCTCGTCATTCCTTGGTATTTCCATATCCCACTTCTTCGCGTATTGATTCTTCCTGACTAATGTCTTCAAATTCAGCCTGCTCTTCATCACTAGTATATTGTGATTTGAGTCTATATCTGCTCCTGGGTACGCCTTACAATCTAGTATCTGATTTCTGAATCTTTGTCTGACCATGATGTAATCTAACTGAAATCTTTCCGTATCACCCGGCCTTTTCCAAGTATACCTCCTTCTATTGTGATTCTTGAACAGGGCATTCGCTATTACTCGCTGAAATTTATTGCAGAACTCAATTAGTCTTTCTCCTCTCTTATTCCTTGTCAGAAGCCCATATTCTCCTGTAGCCTTTTCTTCTACTCCTTCCCCTACAACTGCATTCCAGTCCCCCATGACTATTAGATTGTCATCCCCCTTAACATACTGTATTATCCTTTCAATATCTTCATACACTTTCTCTATCTCTTCATCTTCATCTTCAGCTTCAGCTTGTGACGTCGGCATGTATAACTGAACTATCGTTGTTGGTGTTGGTTTGATGTAGATTCTGATAAGAACAACCCTGTCACTGAACTGCTCACAGAAACACACTCTGTGCCCTACCTTCCTATTCATAACAAATCCTACTCCTGTTATACAATTTTCTGGTGCTGTTGATATTACCCTATACTCATCTAACCATAAATCCTTGTCTTCTTTCCACTTCACTTCACTGACCCCTACTATATCTAGATTGAGCCTTTGCATTTCCCTTTCCAGATTTTCTAGTTTCCCTAATACGTTCAAGCTTCTGATTCCAAGCCTCGACTCGTAGAACGTTATCCTTCCGTTGATTGCTCAATCTTTTTCTCTTGGTAACCTCCCCATTGGCAGTCCCATCCCGGATGTCGAGTGATGTCAAATTTTTTTCGGTGTTGCCGGGATAGCCTGGATAGCATGGCACACTACTTTCGCTTCTGGTGTTGTCATTTCGTTAAGGAAGCCGTCCTGGGTACTGTTAGGTAGGTATATGACAAAGCAGCTAAAATGCTCTCCAGCTTACCTGTCACCGAGTTCCAGTTGCAAGTTGATTGTGTAACGGTTTCCAGGACAACTAAAATTTTATTTTCAGTATTTGATGTAATCATTTACCCAATTTAAAACATTAAATTGTTCCGATTATCCACTTATTAACAGTTATAATCTTGAGTTAAAGGTTTAGTACAACAAATCAAGAACGAAAATTGTAAATGCCTGTGCCTTGAGGCAGTGTAACTCATGGCGTGCAAGTTACCCAGACTATACTCACCCATTATATGAGACTGTGAGCACTTAGTGACTTCCAACACAGTTTACATGTTATGTAAACATTTTCGAAACTTTTCCTCGCTGATACCCACTATGAAGTAATGATTCGCAAAATGGTTTTCAACGAGCTCCTCGCCAGACCAAGAACCCCCAAGGGCTGTTTGCCGCCTGCCGTGTCATCCCCTTCCTTGCAGCGTCATACGGATGCAGTATGGAGAGACGCATTCAGCGCACTGCACTCAGCATCATTTTGCATATTTTCCATACCTTGAAGTCACCACTTCTCGGTCATGCAGCTCCTCAGATGGTATCACGAGGCCGAATGCATCCCGTACTGCTCCTCCCATCGATGATAAGTCCTTGGTAGGACCACGTATCGACGTCGGGTCCTTCATGCCCTGCATCGCGGCTATCAGCGCTGACTCCCCAGCTACGGAGGCGGACGAAAAATGCTTGTTGCTTACTACGGTTTAGCTGTCCATGCAGTAAAACTTCAGGATCAGGCATGACGTTGTAATTTATTACTTCTTTACCAGTGACTCTGTTCACAACGTATGTTAATACACCATTGATCTACGTATGTATGTATTAAACCGGGGACCTAGAAACGACGGAGAGGCTTCGTCCCGCCGTAGCCCTCAGTGGTTTACAACCCCACAACAGGCCAGAGCAGTCCACCCACCCCACCGCCACCCACACCTTCCCCAGAGTTATTGTGCGGTACGGCCCCCATGGAGTCCCCTGGAAACGTCTCATACCAGACGAGTGCAACCCCAAATGATTGCGTAGGAAACGGTGTTTGCACAGTAATCGCCAACACAGTGTAACTGAAGCGGAATAAGGGGAACGAGCCAGCATTCACCGAGATAGATAGAAACCGCCTTAAAAATCATCCACAGGCAGGGCGGCATAGCGGACTTCGTCACTAATCCGCCGTACAGATTCTTGCCGTGGGTCGGCTCGCCTTCGCATTCATGAACTATTGGCATATACTACAGAACGTGCCTCGAAATTTCCTGTATGGCAAAATGGTTCAAATGGCTCTGAGCACTATGGGACTTAACATCTATGGTCATCAGTCCCCTAGAACTTAGAACTACTTAAACCTAACTAACCTAAGGACAGCACACAACACCCAGCCATCACGAGGCAGAGAAAATCCCTGACCCCGCCGGGAATCGAACCCGGGAACCCGGGCGTGGGAAGCGAGAACGCTACCGCACGACCACGAGATCCCTGTATGATACTCAGTTCAGGAGATATGCGATCCAATCACATAAATGTGACCCCTGGCTATGTTTGACGTCCATGTGCAGTAACCACCCACAGACAGCAGGTCGCTGTACTAACAGAGGAGACTATCATATATAAAGCGTGTCAGGAAAACGTGGAAAGCAGTACAGTCATTGTTGTAATGTATAAGAGGAGCGCTTTCTGTTAGGTCAAAAAGGGCATGATCATTGGGTTTCGGGCTAACGGTGGAAGTACTTCCGAAACAGCTAAGTTTCTAAACTGCGCCGGTCGCTACGACCGAGCGGTTTTAGGCGCTTCAGTCTGCAACCGCGCAACCGCTACGGTCGCAGGTTCGAATCCTGCCTCGGCATGGATGTGTGTGATGTCCTTAGGTTAGTTAGGTTTAAGTAGTTCTAAGTTCTAGGGGACTGATGACCTCATATGATAAGTCCCATAGAGTCAAAGCCATTTGAACCATTTTTTCTAAACTGTTCACATGCCGCCATGGTTAAAGTATACTGTATATGGCAAAATTGTGCTATTCAAAACCGGCGCCGAAGCAACTGTGGAGCATAGATGACAGGGGATGAACGACAGCTGCGGAGAGTGTACAGGCGCTAAACTGTTGAGCAACTGACCACCCAGATGAACCAATGAGCATTAAGCAGAAGTTTCAGCCTACGGACCTCCACAACAGGTGCCTGCTTCGTGCGTCCATGCTGACTGATGCTCATCGCCAACGGAACTGGATATCTACTGGGTGGCAACAGGTGAATGGCAACAGGTGAGCTTTCCAGATGGATCACGTTTTAAGCTCCATTGGACAGATGGCCATTACCATGTACAGCGTGAAGCATCTGAAGGCAAACACCCTGCAACAATCGTCGGAAGGGTCCAAACCAGAGGAGGTAGTACTACAGTCTGGGGAATATTTTCGTGGCATTCTCTGACCGCTCTCGTCATTCTGGAAGGCGCAATGGATCAGCACCAATATGCATCTATCCTTGGGAAGAACGTCCACTTCGACATGCAGTTCGTTTTTCCATGGCACGATGGAATATACCAACAGGACAATGCAATCTGTGATAAAAGCTCACAGAGTACATGTGTGGTTTGAAGAGTACCAGGACCAGTTTACTGTAGTCATTGTGTCTAATCCGAATAGAAGATCTGTGGGACCACCTCGCTCTGGTTGTACTTACCATGGTTCCTCACACGAGAAACCTAGCGCAGAGGGCGTGAGCACTGGAGTCTGCATGGTTCCATATCCTTGTCGGTATCTTCCAGAACCACTGTGACTGTCTTCCTGCACGTCTCGCAGCGGTCCACGCTGCAAAAGGTGGTTATTCAGGCTTTTGACGGGCAGTCCCATTAATGAGACTGGACAACTTATGAGGTCTCAAACATTTGCGAGCTTTACTCTCCATCGGATTCACCACATCTCTGGATTGAAAACGAACAAGCTATGACAGAATATACACTACTGCTATTAAAATTGCTACATCAAGAAGAAATGCAGATGATAAACGGGTATTCATTGGATTAATATATTATACTAGAACTGACATGTGATTACATTTTCACGCAATTTGGGTGCAGAGATCCTTAGAAATAAGTACCCAGAACAACCACCTCTGGCCGTAATAACGGCCTTGATACGCCTGGGCATTGAGTCAAACAGAGCTTCGATGGCGTGTACAGGTACAGCTGCCCATGCAGCTTCAACACGATACCACAGTTCATCAAGAGTAGTGACAGGCGTATTGTGACGAGCCAGTTGCTCGGCCACCATTGACCAGACATTTTCAATTGGTGAGAGATCTGGAGAATGTGCTGGCCAGGCAGGGCAACAGTCGAACATTTTCTGTATCCAGAAAGGCCCGTACAGGACCTGCAACATGCGGTCGCGCATTATCCTGCTGAAATGTAGGGTTTCGCAGGGATCGAATGAAGGATAGAGCCACGGGTCGAAACACATCTGAAATGTAACGTCCACTGTTCAAAGTGTCGTCATTGAGAACAAGAGGTGACCGAGACGTGTAACCAAAGGCATCCCATACCATCACGCCGGGTGATACGCCAGTATGGCGATGACGAATACACGCTTCCAATGTGCGTTCACCGCGATGTCGCTAAACACGGATGCGACCATCATGATGCTGTAAACAGAACCTGGAAAAAATGACGTTTTGTCATTCGTGCACCCAGGTTCGTCGTTGAGTACACCATCGCATGCCCTCCTGTCTGTGATGCAGCGCAAAGGTAACTGCGGCCATGGTCTCCAAGCTGATAGTCCATACTGCTGCAAACGTCGTCGAACAGATGGTTGTTGTCTTGCAAACGTCCCCGTCTGTTGACTCAGGGATCGAGACGTGGCTGCACGATCCGCTACAGACACGCGGATAAGATGCCTGTCATCTCGACTGCTAGTGATACGAAGCCGTTGCGATCCAGCACGGCGTTCCGTATTACCCTCCTGAACCCACCGATTCCATATTCTGCTAACAGTCATTGGATCTCCTCAACCCACGCGAGCGGCAGTGTCGCGATACGATAAACGTGATTCGCGATAGGCTACAATCCGACCTTTGTCGAAGTCGGAAACGTGATGGTACGCATCTCTGTTACTTACACGAGGCATCACAACAACGTTTCACCAGGCAACGCCGGTCAACTGCTGTTTGTGTATGAGAAATCGGTTGGAAACTTTCCTCGTGTCAGCACGTTCTAGGTGTCGCCACCGGCGCCAGTCTTATGTGAATGCTCTGAAAAGCTAATCATTTGCATATCACAGGATCTTCTTCCTGTCGGTTAAATTTCACTTCTGTAGCACGTCATCTTCGTGGTGTAGCAATTTTAATGGCCAGTAGTGTATATGCCAAACATAGCACGAAAAAGATTTGGAAACTAATCAGACGTTTGAAACTATTTTATACAGTGGAGTTCGTTTCTTTAAAGAAACCGGTGTGGGTCCTTAATAGTCTGACAACATTCTCTGAAAGGAATCTCCTTAATTAGATCTGTTACTAGCGCGAACGACATGTCCGCTGTATTGTGTACCACGGTCACGGTTCCGGGGGCAGCGCACCGTAAGCTACGGAGAGGTGATATGTTTGCAGGCCCGGCGCTGGCTGCGCGCCCACGGACGCTGTCGCCACTGTGGCGATACGTGCAGCTGCACAGCTGCAGCGGGTGGGGCGCGGGCGGGGGCGAGGGCGAGCGGGCAGCTGGCCGCGCGCTGTTTACACTTGTCCGCGCGCCAAATTGCCGGCACTGCGGCCAAAGGCTGCGACGGTGACGGCGGGAAGACGGCCGCTGTCAGCCACGCCCACCCCAGGCTGTCTCACAGCGGCGATGGGCGCGAGCGAAGAGACAATGAGGTCCTGCTGACTCCTAGCGTTTAGACGTGCTGAAGGCGAAAGAAAGTAAATGCCACTGGATGTGTTACTCGGAAAAGTAAAGGATGTCATTAGGGTGTAGAAAAATATCCGCTACCAGTCAGAATACAAGGTAATTTATTTGTCACACGACCAGTTTCGGGATTGCGCCCATCCTCAGGTGTTTATACATGTACGTGTTTACACCGCTGGAGATCAATAAAGATGAAGCACCATTTATTGATCTCCAACAGTATAAACACGTACATGAATGTATGAACACCTGAGGATGGGCGCATGCCCGAAACCGGTCGTGTGACAAATAAGTAACCTTGTATTGTCACTAGTAGCGAATATTTTTCTACACCCTATAAAGGAACACTCACGGAGTTCGACAGCATCAACTATGGATAAAATTCATCAAAGGATGTCATTATTTTGTTGAGATGTGACACATACACTATATGATCAAAAGTATCTGGACACCTGGCTGAAAATGACTTGGAAGTTCGTGACACCCTCTATCGCTAATGTTGGAATTCAGTATGGTGTTGGCCCACCCTTAGCCTTCATGACAGCTTCCACTCTCGCAGGCACATGTTGAATCAGGAGCTGGAAGCTTTCTTGGGGAATTTTTTTTTTATGGGACTTAACAGCTGTGGTCATCAGTCCCCTAGAACTTAGAACAAACAGAACTAACCTAAGGACATCACACACATCCATGCCCGAGGCAGGATTCGAACCTGCGACCGTAGCAGTCGCGCGGTTCCGGACTGCGTGCCTAGAACCGCGAGACCACCGCGGCCGGCTTTCTTGGGGAACGGCAGCCCATTCTTCACTGAGTGCTGCACTGAGGACAAGTATCGATGACGGTAGGTGAGGCCTGGCACGAAGTCGGCGATCAAAAACATCCCAAAGGTGTTCGACAGGATTCAGGCTAGGACTCTGTGCTGGCCAGGCCACACAGGGATGTTATTGTCGTGTAACCACTCCGCTACATGCCGTGTATTATGAACAGGTACTCGACCGCGGTGAAAGATGCAATCGCCATCCCGAATTGCTCTTCAACAGTGTGAAGCAAGGAGGTGCTTAAAACATCAATGTAGGCCTGTGCCTAAGAAGTGCCACGCAAAACAAGAAGGTGTGCAAGACCCCTCCATGAAAAACACGTTCCTCCTTAACACCACCGCCTCCGAATTTTACTGTTGGCACTACACACGCTGGCAGATGACGTTCACCAGGCATTCGCCATACCCACACCCTACCGTCGGATCGCCACATTTTGTACCGTGATATCACTCCACACAACATTTTTCCACTGTTAAATCGTCAAATGTTTACGCTCCTTACACCAAGCGAGGCGTCGTTTGGCAGTTACCGGCGAGATGTGTGGCTTATGAGCAGCCGCTGGACCATGAAATCTACGTTTTATCTCCTCCCGCATAACTCTCATAGTACTTGCAGCGGATACTGATGCAGTTAGGAATTCCTGCTTGGTGCTCACGATAGATGTCTGCCTATTACACATTACGACCCTCTTCAACTGCCGTCGGTCTCTTGTCAGTCAACAGACGAGGTCGGCCTGTACGCTTTTGTGCTGTGCGTGTCCCTTCACATTTCCACATCACTATCACATCGGAAACAGTGGACCTAGGGATGTCGCGTACAGACGAATGACGCAAGTGTCACCCAATCACCTGACCACGTTCGAAGTGCGTGAGTTCCGCGGAGCACCCCATCCTGCTCTCTCACGATGTCTAATGACTACTGAGGTCGCTGATATGGAGTATCTGTCAGTAGGTGGCAGCACAATACACCTAATATGAAAAACGTATGTTTTTGGGGGTGTTCGGATACTTGTGATAGCATAGTGTAACATTATCACTAGAATACTATACCAATTTGGAACCTTTCCATACCAACACCTTCGTCGATTCGCCTACCACACCTAGGTTTGGCCAAGAAAAAGGACTAAAAGCGACGCAACGGTAGAATTAGAAACCATTTTTGTAGGAAAGTTAAAGAAAAATGCAATTCACTGGTTACACTGTCTTTCCGTTGTAATAAATCACAAAAACTCACATCACCTACGTTCACAAACAAAAGGGCACTGATACATATTTTTCTCCCGCCGGAAACACTATGGAATAACTACCGAAAACAAAATTGCGTCAACTCTTACACGACACTTTCAGTGATTACGAGCCAAAAGTATTAAATACAAACAACAGTTCCATAAACACCAGTAAGAAGAATGTCAAGTAAGAAAAATAACTCAAAACATTTTAGAATTTCACACGTATATCCTATGAAAGCAGCCGGTCCTTGGCCAATACGGATTATGTTCATTGCTGTTGTTTTACGCTGACTTTTTCATTTTCCAAGCCATTCCTCTCTTAGACATTATCTCTCCTTCAGATGGCACAAAGATGTTTTGGGAAGTGTCTCCAGAGAACGACATTGTGACTGACGACTAGGAAGCTGCTAAGGACTCGTCTTCCTTGAACCATTCTCGTTACTTGTGTTCTGCACACTTTCCAGGCCAGTACTTTCAGGACGAATAGTTGACTGTTTTTCCCCCTCTTGTTTTTGCCAACAGATTCCTCCTTCTCAATTTGCGCCATCGTTGCGTTGAGTGTTTCTTCATCCCAATCTGATGCAGAGTCGATGTTATCAGAAACGATGTCTTCTTCTTCTTCGACGTTTTGATCTTCGTCAGAATCATCAGACGGTGATATGTCAAGGTCTGATTCCATTGAATCCATAACTTTCGGCTTTCGGTAATTCGTCAGGACCTGAAAAGAAAATGAAAGTTATGAAATAGCTACTACAACGCACTTCGAACCTAAACATTCTCCTCAACAAACATCGAGTCAGTTACCTACTGCAAACTGGTCGCTCATTACTAAACGTTCGTCGAAACGACGAGTCTGTTTTGTTCGTTAATACTACGCGTTAGTCGTTTCAACAAATCAGCATTTACGTGCATACCTATACCTTCGTCGATTCGACGCTTTAACTGCGGGACGAGATAGGGTTTACCTGATCGAAGACCGGCGTAGATCACTTAAGCCGACGGAATCAAAAAAATGGCTCTAAGCACTATGGGACTTAACATCTGAGGTCAACGGTCCTCTAGACTTAGAACTACTTAAACCTAACTAACCTAAGGACATCACACAACCGAAAAGCATGTTTCTGGCACACACCCATGTGATCTGATGGTGCGCGCCCACTGAGTACGCCTTCCGCGACCCCGACTATGAACGCTCTCTGCCGCAACAATAGAGGATGCCCAGCGGCAGCTTTACATCCCAGCCTTCGACATTTCGCTTGTGCATTGGTAGCGGGGACCTCATGCTGCACGGCGCTCTTTAGTTTCCTTCTTGTGATAGGTAGGCCAACGGCCTTGCCACAGTGGTAACACCGCTTCCCGTCAGATCACCGAAGTTATGCCCTGGCGGGCTCGGCTAGCACTTTGATGGATGACTGTCCGGTCTGCCGATCGCTGTTGGCAAGCGGGGTGCCCTCAGCCCTTATGAGGCACACTGAGGAGCTACGTGACTGAGAAGTAGCGGCTCCGGTCTCGGAAACTGACATACGACTGGGAGAACGGTGTGCTGACCACATGACCCTCCATATCCACAGTGACACCTGTGGGATGTGGATGACACGACGGCCGGTCGATACTTTGGGTCTTCATCGCCTGTTCGGGAGGAGAGAGATAGGTAACCTTATTGCTGTTTGTTCTTTTCTGAAGTTTCTTTGCAATGCCTGGAAAAACCTGTAAGTTACGTGAATCTTCCGTTTACTGTATTTACATGTTCGCTAGTCGTTTCTGCTCCTGTCCAGCTTCCCTACGACAGCAGCTGCTGCTCCGCTCCTGTAGCCCACCTCTCCTTACCACTGTGTACGAAGTAGTGCACAACACCTCCGAATTTCCTTTTATGTGGAAACTCTTAAGACATTTCCATATACAACAAACGTTATCAACATTCGACATATTTATTCTTTATGTCTACATATTTATTTCTCAATATACACTCCTGGAAATGGAAAAAAGAACACATTGACACCGGTGTGTCAGACCCACCATACTTGCTCCGGACACTGCGAGAGGGCTGTACAAGCAATGATCACACGCACGGCACAGCGGACACACCAGGAACCGCGGTGTTGGCCGTCGAATGGCGCTAGCTGCGCAGCATTTGTGCACCGCCGCCGTCAGTGTCAGACAGTTTGCCGTGGCATACGGAGCTCCATCGCAGTCTTTAACACTGGCAGCATGCCGCGACAGCGTGGACGTGAACCGTATGTGCAGTTGACGGACTTTGAGCGAGGGCGTATAGTGGGCATGAATGGAGGGACGAATGGAGACGTGTCGTCTTCAGCAATGAGAGTCGCTTCTGCCTTGGTGCCAATGATGGTCGTATGCGTGTTTGGCGCCGTGCAGGTGAGCGCCACAATCAGGACTGCATACGACCGAGGCACACAGGGCCAACACCCGGCATCATGGTGTGGGGAGCGATCTCCTACACTGGCCGTACACCACTGGTGATCGTCGAGGGGACACTGAATAGTGCACGGTACATCCAAACCGTCATCGAACCCATCGTTCTACCATTCCTATACCGGCAAGGGAACTTGCTGTTCCAACAGGACAATGCACGTCCGCATGTATCCCGTGCCACCCAACGTGCTCTAGAAGGTGTAAGTCAACTACCCTGGCCAGCAAGATCACCGGATCTGTCCCCCATTGAGCATGTTTGGGACTGGATGAAGCGTCGTCTCACGCGGTCTGCACGTCCAGCACGAACGCTGGTCCAACTGAGGCGCCAGGTGGAAATGGCATGGCAAGCCGTTCCACAGGACTACATCCAGCATCTCTACGATCGTCTCCATGGGAGAATAGCAGCCTGCATTGCTGCGAAAGGTGGATATACACTGTACTAGTGCCGACATTGTGCATGCTCTGTTGCCTGTGTCTATGTGCCTGTGGTTCTGTCAGTGTGATCATGTGATGTATCTGACCCCAGGAATGTGTCAATAAAGTTTCCCCTTCCTGGGACAATGAATTCACGGTGTTCTTATTTCAATTTCCAGGAGTGTAGTTGAGCCGTGCGTGGCTCGCGTTCGTGCCACGTCTTATTTAATACTCTGTTTCTACCGTACTGCCGCCTAGTTACGTTAATTTTCAATGACTGGTGTCACTGAGTTGCTGCCTTGCCTGCCCGTCAGTGACAGCAGCAGCGCTTATCGATATAGGACCTGCTGTATTATCTTTGCTGGACTGCTGTTACTTCTTGGTGGTCGTGTGTCGTCCAACGAGTTGGAACGTACCAGCAGTGCAGTTCGGACCAGGCAGTGAAGCAGTTGGGACACTCCAGCAGCAAGCAGTGGAGGTCGGACCTTGCAGTCGGACAGTTGGAACGCGGCAGAAGTTCGGTCGGGTTGGAGCGGCAGTGAGGTTCGGATAGCCGTGACTCGCCCGCCGATCGCTTATGGGTTGGCGGTGTGTGTCTCGACTAGTGGTTCGTCCTGGTGATTGCACAGTCAGTGCTTTTAGCATTGGTCGCGTTCTTAGTGCAAGTGTTGGTGAAGCTGTATGTAGTCTGTGATGTTCACTGCCCACTTGTTTTAGTGCCGTCTCCGTGCTGACGTGTTGCAGCGCCAGGGAGGCGAGGATAGCCATCACTCGCCCGACGACTGCCGACACACACGTTGACGACGTGTATTTGGGTCGTCCACCGCTTATAGGTTGTCTGTGATCCGTTCTGGTTGTTCTCCGCTGTTAGCATCGTTTGAGTTTTGGTGCAAGTGTGGAGAGGACCTGATCTTGATCATTGGTCTGTTGAATGTCTATTGGTTGCGTTCCTAGAGGATGGGAAATGGTTGGGCCGTCTGCCTGTCTCACCTAAGCGAGCGGTAGTGGTTGAATTCCAGGCCGACCCTCGAACATCTGAGCACCGTAGGGTGTACTGCCCTATTTTTTTTTAATTTGTTCTTCTTGTTTGTACTTGTATGGCTTCTAGCCGATTTTCGTTTCAAATTAGAGTTGTTTTGCTCTTAAGGCCTTCTGCCTAAATTAAAGAACTGTTTCACTTAAGGCCTTTGGTATTTAAAAAAATTAATTTTATGGAGTTTTAAGTGTTAAGCCTTCAGCCGATTTGAATTTAACTTGTTTACTTCAGCCTAACTAAAGAACTGTCTTAAGATAAGGCTTGCCTTTTCAATTTCTGATTATGCTTTTGTTATTGGCCTTCAGCCGTTTTGAATTAAGTCCCAAAGATTAAAGCTGTGTGTTTAAAAACAAATTTTTTTGGGCTCTTGTAATGTTTGATCATATTATAAAGTTGTATGCTCGATAGTAACTGACAGCCCCTTATTTGGCCCCTTCCCACAATTTATACTGTCTATCCTGTCCTGCGCAATTAGCGGGGCATTTCAATAGTTACCCTGGCTAAGAACAGGTCTCCCAATGAGAGGCCAGTTTGTTCACACCACCACCGTAGAACTTTCGACGGAACCCACTAACTCACTCCTTCTTGCAGTGCTTCGTCTCTATCAAAGTGAAGTCCTCGCAGCTGTTCTTTAAGTTAAGACGGGGTCAAGTCGGGACTGTATCGAGTATGATCAATGACAGAGAACCCAAGGCGTCTGGCTGTTGCAGATGTCGCAGCACTAATTTGTGGTCTGGTATTGTCATGCTGAAGGACAGCGTTCTCCAAGTGAGGAAAATGCGGTTCGGCCCCCGGTCCACCGGGGGGCCGAACCGCACAATAACCCTGGGTTCGGTGTGGGCCGACGGAGGTGTGAAGTGGACTGCGGTAGTCGTCGTGGGGTTTTGGACCACTACGGCTGCGGCGGGGACGGAGCCTCTCCGTCTAGCTTCTAGGTCCCCAGTTAACATACAACATACAAGTAATAGATTTAAGAATATGAGTACATTTTACTGTATAGTGTCCCTTGATGGTAGTTTGTGCTCATTTGATGTAGTCCGTACTTGTAGTAACTACATTAATCTGTCAGGAAACACGACTGTAGTTTTGTAAGTGTTCACCTGTGACGTGGAAGCAAATTTGTGAAAGAAATGGAGGTTTTGACTAATCTGATCCAATTGTGATTATATGGTGCTCTCATTACTACTGGTATAGCCATTCGTTGCCTTTTTTTCTGTTCATTTTCGGTTGTGGTAACTACACGTAAAAAACAAGATCGCTGGAAAATTATCCTTGGAGGAAAAAAGTAGGTTTTGTTATTGGAAATCTGAAACCATGAAAGAAGTGCAGAGTCGAAGGCGGGAAATATGATCCTACGCCACCATCACGTGCAACATCAACGAAATTACGAGGCTGATTTGATAGGGATGGAAGTGTGCATGATCTGAAGAAGGACTCACTAGCGAACGAAAGAGGGGTGGACGCAGTGGTACAAACTTTCACAAGATACGAAGAAAACTCCATACGGCAAGCTGTGCGCGAATCAGGTGTAAGCAAATCAAGTCTTCACCGCATTTTAAAGCAAAAAAAAAAAAGTGCAATCCATACATCCGCAGATTTCTTCACGCATTGAATGCAGACAACCGAGATATTCGTCTGGAATTTTGTGAATGGATTTGCGATGATAAACAGTTGACTGATGCAATTGTTTGATATGATGAAGCGACGTTTCAACTAAATGGAACTATCTTTGCCCACACCTGTGTGTAATGGGCAAGCGATAATCCCCATATTACGGAATAACGAGCTGTTGATCTTCCTGGGTTATCAAATGGGTCAAATGGCTCTGAGCACTTTGGGACTTAACTTCTGAGGTCATCAGTCCCCTAGAAATACTTAAGCCTAACTATCCTAAGGACATCACAATCCATGCCCCAGGCATGATTCGAACCTGCGACCGTAGCGGTCGTGCGGTTCCATACTGTAGCGCCTAGAACCGCTCGGCAATCCCGACCGGCCCTGGGTTTTAAGTGTGGTGTTGTACATCTGTTAACGGAATTGTAGGACCATTCTTTTTTGAAGGAACAGTGACGGGCGTAAAGTATCTTACCGCGTTGCTGGGAAAAAATTCTACGAGTTGTCGACCTACTGCACTGAGATGAAGATTGGTTTCTTTTCCACAAGAAGATACATCGTCACATTACCATCGTGACATGCAGGAATTACTGGATGAAACATTAGTTGAGGGTGGATAGATCGACGAGGAAGCGTTGAGTTTGGTATGAGGGAAGCGATGGCTAGTGCTTGTGAATCCTTTCCAGTGGCAACCATAACACACGTGTGTCGATCACTTCTGCAGCGTTGCAGACGCTTTATTGCTGCCGATGGAGGACATTTTGAATATCTTCGAAGGCAAGACATCATCACTCCTAATACTAATCAGGCTCATTGTCTGGTAGACATTTGCAGTTTCGTTTTTGCAGTGTGGAGCTAGAACCAACTAAAACAAATACTGCTTATTACGTCTTGCAGCCCAGATATACACTCCTTATCACGTCTTTTACGCGACGGCCAACGACGACGGGAGGCGTCGGTTTGTTTCCCGTTAAAAACTAAATTATTTTTGAGGTGGAATTTTACGTGCACATCCAATAGAGAGATCCCAGTTTAGTCTAGTGCGATATCGGTTGCATCGGTGTGTGTTAACGGTGAGAGTAAAGCATGAAGACTAACCAGTACTCTAGCTGCGACTGAGCAGCACGCTTCTCCATGACGGTAACAGTCAGCACGGACCGGTGAATAGTTGTTGTCGCTGCTGAAAAATTGGTCATTCTTCGTGTTTTGGTGTCACTGTTAACACAAACCGATGAAAGAGATAATGCACTAGACTAATGTGGAATCGCTCTGTCGAATAGTCACGTGAATGGGAAACAACCCGTCGCTTTCCATCAACGCTGGGCGCCGCAAGAAATACGTGAACAGCTGACTGCAAAAACTAAATTTCGAATATCTATCTAAATGCGCTTGAAGGGTCTTAGGAGAGACATTCGCTATATACGAGGGTTGGAACTTGAATAGTGGCAACTATTTATTCACAAATTCACAACCGCTACCAAAGATATTACATGTTTTCATCTGTTACTGTCCTTCAAAGTAGTCACCAGCGTTGTATAGAATCCGTTGCCAGCGATGTGGAAGGCGTAGTATACCGTTAGCAGAGCCTGTTATGTTGATGGTACGAAAGGAGCGGTCTACTGCCTGTAGAAGCTCTGAAAAAGTTTTGAAGCTAATTCAACTAAGTAGTTCCTTCATCTTCAGAATCAAATCAAAGTCACACGGACTTAATTCCGGGGAATATGGTGGATGGCACAGTACTTCCCAGTCCCATCGACCTAACAGAGCAGCCACAGCTTGCACTGTATGCGCGCACGCATTGTCGTGCAAAATGATGAGTGGGTTGCGCAGAAAGAGTCGCTGCTTCTTTCGCAAAGCATTACGGGCGCCGCGAAAGTCGGAAGTGCGTCAGAGCACCAGTATGATGGAAGTTATGGTGTTTCTCGAGTGAGATAGTGATGGTGTTATCCTAACGCATTACGTTCCTCCACGGCAGACCGTCAATGCACAGTATTACTGTTTGTTTTTGGAGCTTCACCTGCAACCAGCAGGTGTAAAAGGTAAGCCACTAAAAAAGTTCAGTTTAAAAAGACCCAAAAGGATTCATTGATGGTCTTATAATCCATTTCTTAGTAATACCGACAGAGGCGTTTCTACACTCCTGGAAATTCAAATAAGAACACCGTGAATTCATTGTCCCAGGAAGGGGAAACTTTATTGACACATTCCTGGGGTCAGATACATCACATGATCACACTGACAGAACCACAGGCATATAGACACAGGCAACAGAGCATGCACAATGTCGGCACTAGTACAGTGTATATCCACCTGTCGAAGCAATGCAGGCTGCTATTCTCCCATGGAGACGATCGTAGAGATGCTGGATGTAGTCCTGTGGAACGGCTTGCCATGCCATTTCCACCTGGCGCCTCAGTTGGACCAGCGTTCGTGCTGGACGTGCAGACCGCGTGAGACGACGCTTCATCCAGTCCCAAACATGCTCAATGGGGGACAGATCCGGAGATCTTGCTGGCCAGGGTAGTTGACTTACACGTTCTAGAGCACGTTGGGTGGCACGGGATACATGCGGACGTGCATTGTCCTGTTGGAACAGCAAGTTCCCTTGCCGGTCTAGGAATGGTAGAACGATGGGTTCGATGACGGTTTGGATGTACCGTGCACTATTCAGTGTCCCCTCGACGATCACCAGTGGTGTGCGGCCAGTGTAGGAGATCGCTCCCCACACCATGATGCCGGGTGTTGACCCTGTGTGCCTCGGTCGTATGCAGTCCTGATTGTGGCGCTCACCTGCACGGCGCCAAACACGCATACGACCATCATTGGCACCAAGGCAGAAGCGACTCTCATCGCTGAAGACGACACGTCTCCATTCGTCCCTCCATTCACGCCTGTCGCGACACCACTGGAGGCGGGCTGCACGATGTTGGGGCGTGAGCGGAAGACGGCCTAACGGTGTGCGGGACCGTAGCCCAGCTTCATGGAGACGGTTGCGAATGGTCCTCGCCGATACCCCAGGAGCAACAGTGTCCCTAATTTGCTGGGAAGTGGCGGTGCGGTCCCCTACGGCACTGCGTAGGATCCTACGGTCTTGGCGTGCATCCGTGCGTCGCTGCGGTCCGGTCCCAGGTCGACGGGCACGTGCACCTTCCGCCGACCACTGGCGACAACATCGATGTACTGTGGAGACCTCACGCCCCACGTGTTGAGCAATTCGGCGGTACGTCCACCCGGCCTCCCGCATGCCCACTATACGCCCTCGCTCAAAGTCCGTCAACTGCACATACGGTTCACGTCCACGCTGTCGCGGCATGCTACCAGTGTTAAAGACTGCGATGGAGCTCCGTATGCCACGGCAAACTGGCTGACACTGACGGCGGCGGTGCACAAATGCTGCGCAGCTAGCGCCATTCGACGGCCAACACCGCGGTTCCTGGTGTGTCCGCTGTGCCGTGCGTGTGATCATTGCTTGTACAGCCCTCTCGCAGTGTCCGGAGCAAGTATGGTGGGTCTGACACACCGGTGTCAATGTGTTCTTTTTTCCATTTCCAGGAGTGTACATACTCCTCACTTATTCATAGCGACCCCAAAATGGCGGTCTACAATTACTCGCTTCAAAATGGCGTGCTTCTCACTCGTTCAGTAGCTGAGCGTGAATGCTTCCTTTTTCCATTTCCAGGAGTGTATTATGAATAACATCAAACAACGTGAGTGCTACATAAAATGTGACTTCTATACTTCTTGCAGTGTAAAATGCGTCCGCCGCCATAGCTGAGTGGTAGCCGGCACGGTAGCTCAGCGGGTTCGATCAGAGGGCTACTCGCCCTCTGTAATAAAAAAATAAATAAAAACTTTAAAAAAAATAAAAACTTAAAAAAAATAAATAACTGAGTGAAGGAGTCAACGATCAACTTGAACGCGACGAATAATACTGAACAAAATATAAAAAAAAGTAGTCATCACGGCGGAATGTCGTGCAAGGGGTCCGGGCTCGATTCCCTGCTGGGTCGGCGATTTTTTCTGCGCTGGGGGACTGGGTGTTGTGTTGCCTCCATCGACACGCCAGCTGCCGAAGTGACGTCACCTAAAAAGACTTGCCCCAGGCGACCCGTCTACGCGAGGGGAGGCTCTAGTCACACGACGTGTAACAGTAAAATGTGAAACTACGGCCTCTTAATTCGGCCATGAGGGGCTAGAACAATGACGATTTGACACGGTTCATTCGCTGGTACAACATATACATTTATTTTGCACAGGATGAATTCATTAAACCCAATTAATAATCTAACTAAACAACAATAAATCTGAACGGCAATAACCCACACGCAATCGCTGTTTGCTAGACCATAAGATAAAAGCCTAATGATGCAAACTTCAAGCCAAATATAAACAGCCATAATAATTACCACAACTTCATGAGCAGAATACACCTATAAAAAATCTAATAATAGGCCACTGGCAAAATTTCCTATACTAAAGTACAAAGTGACAAAAGAAGGAGAACAAAAGATTTAAAACTTCATAAAACAGACATGATACAGGATTCGACAGTAACATTCAGATAATTAAAATTTACGTTAAATAAGAATGACCTTGAGACCTCAACCACTAGTAAAATGTTTAAAAAACTCAAACAAGCAATCAGGTTATAAAAAGGGAGCCTCTTTTAATTAACAAATAAAATGACCCAGAGTTGCTCAATAATTTCAAATCAACATTAAACAGCAGCATTAAAGGCCACGGCCATGTTTGGAAGAAATAACACTGCAGAAGACATCCGTCTTTCGCTGCTCAAGGCTGCGGCACAAAATGGCATAAACACACGGCTGTGTAAGCCGACTGGGCCTAGAAAGAGTGAGCCTGACAAGGATCGGTAAACAGCACCGACGCCACAGCACAAGCAGTCTTAACAAAACTCCCTGCAGCACAAATAAGTTCCAGTAAGTGCAACCTCCAGTCACAGCCAAGATTATGGTAAATAATGATTACGCTCCCAGCAGTTAGTGTAATTTCTTACCGAGTGATACCTAAAGATATAATCATCTACCTAAAGATATAATCACTTCTGATTATAATCTGTTATTATGTAAATATAAAACATACGTGGTGTGAACTGTCAAAAATATTACAGGAAACATTTACAATATTGTATAAAAATGTAACGCCACACTGTATAATACAACACAAAATCGACGTGTGATCAATACTTTACAATTTCACGTGAAATATAACGAGAACAGTCATCAGATACAATCACAACGGATGTTATATGTATGTCAGGACACGTAGACGTAAGTCTCCCTGTTAATAAAAATTAATTACAACATAGTTGTTTGTGTAATTCGTTAGACTGAAAAATATGACTCCAATGTCACTTGTACCTCAACAATTCACGAAATTCTTAACTTATTAAAAATTTAAGTCTTGAATTCCTATGAAACGATAGCATGTCGTAATTCTCAGAGTTTATATATGCAGGTACTTGGAAATCTTTCGAAACAGCTCCCGTAATAACAACCAAAATTTTTAAGCAGTAATACTGAAACATTGTTTACAATGTCTTAGATTAAAATCTCAACCTCTCCACAGTGTTTCATGGGGCGATGACAGGTGCCACTGTTGTAGTGTCCCGGTTGTCGAATGGGTACATAAAGCCCGAGGCACACTTGATACTATTTGAAAGTAATAGGCTATCTGCCAAGACTGTTTTTCACTCTCTATCTTCTCTTCAACATACAACTAAAATGCGACAGTACACTACAGAGTGAAGAACAACCTGATTAAATGGGGACGTCGAATTGAACAAAATTTTCCGAACAATACATGGGAAGAAACTCCGTTGTGAATCTACTGTCATAAAGCGACAGCCAAACAGTGAAGGAAGCGCGGAAGTTTGTGCATTTAAACTACCTTGCACCAGTTACTACCCGTAATATTAAGAACAGAGCTACTACCGAAATTGGCTGAAGGTAATGATATCAGCAGAACAGTGAAAGTCTGGAAAACTTGAAGTTCCTGTATCCGTGGCTTTTTCTTTTAGATGAGAGTTTTCTCTATGTTTATGGCGTAAAGTTTGGCCGATAAACCAGCTACTCTAGAAGAACCGTAATGCCGCTAATTTGTTAAGATAATAAATTGTACTGCAGAAACAGCACTAAAGCAAGACAGTCGGCATATGGTAATTAACCTAAAACGTTATTAATAAAAAAGTGTATAGGTCTCCTGATTTAGTTTTCGCTAATATATAAAGAGCACGAATGAACTGTTTTCTGACAGCCGCATTAGGGGGTAAGAGTGAACTAAGACAAAGAGGGAAAATAGAACAAATTTATGAGTCTTTTAAAAGTTATTCTTTCTCAAAACACGTTTTTTTACAGCAAATGCCCGACATTCCTGCCTCCATAATAGTTATTTATTTAACATTACCGGAAAAACGGTTGACGCAACCTCTCGAAAAGCAGTCGAGCGAAAGTGTAATGTTAGACACACCCAAACAGGGTCACTTACAAAGTTGTGCGAACTCTTTGCTGATCGGCTGTTTGTGGAACGAATCGTTTAACTTTTACACAGTCCAGATTTCGTTCTGCGGAATTTTGCTCTGGGTCAGGTAGAGTTGCAAATATCATGAGGCGAGCCGCAGCACGGAAAAGAGTAAAACATCAGCTAATGAACGTGTCAACCTCGCCGCGACTAATTTGAAACGAGCGAATTCAATATTCAGTCGGTAGAGCGTGTGTCATATTATTGCTAATCGCATATGTATGGTCATTGTTAAGCGAGACCACAGACACAGAACCATTAAAAATAGAAGATCCGTTTTCATTATTATTCTTGGTTTCAGGATTCAATGCATGTAGAATGACAACATCCGCTTGGAAGCTCATGAGGTTGTTTTGCTGTCGCTATGGTTTCGCCACTGTCCGGAATATTGAAAAAAATTTGGGGACACACCTGTCCGATGTCGGCAGTTATACGGTTAAAAAATGAATGAAACACGTTTCTGAATAGCCTATAGAAATCAGAAAGCTCTTTCATCCTCTGGCCTTCTGTGTCATAATGCATATTTGACGTTAGCAGAGTTAACACTTTTTAGTTCACTAGACTTTTGCAACGTTACTGCGATACACCGCTTACATGTCGAATCATAACGTTGTGGTTATCGCTTTTTATCATTAATGCCAACACCCCTTTTATTTAAACTTTCCCGAAAACGGTATTTGTGTGTGGTTCAAAATGGCTCTGAGCACTATGGGACATAGCATCAGAGATCATAAGTCCCCTAGAACTTAGAACTACGTAAACCTAACTAACCTAAGGACATCAGACACAGCCATGCCCGAGGCAGGATTCGAACCTGCGACCGCAGCGGTCGCGAGGTTCCAGACTGAAGCGCCTAGAACCGCTCGGCCACGTGTGTGTGGGAGTGTGTGCGTGTTTGTACATACGTGTGTCAAGTGTTGGAGGAACTTAAGCAGTAAGTTTTATTTTCGGAAAAGCGCCGCGTATGAACATGTCCAAGTGATTTAGTGACGCATGACAGTGCAGTGATTCAGAGTCAGAGTCGGTACTGCACGAAAATCCAGCGGCGTTGCATCTGGTGATAGTCGAGTAAAATACTGATGCATTTAATGAAAAGTGAAGAATGCGGGTGAAGTTGAGAGGTTCCACGCCCTCTTTTGCATGTCTCTTCTCATTTTCATCAATTTTAGTAATGTTCTATGTCATTGCACGGTAGTAACAGACCGAATAAGGTTATTGTAATGAGAGTATTTGTACTGAGAGCTAAACATGTGACGTTACTTCTCGGGGTGGCCTGTGCGAGACAAGCATCGGAGGACGCGGCACACGGCATTTCCGGTTGGGGGCTGTACTTCCCTGAATTCTGAGGGG
Organism: Schistocerca cancellata; assembly: GCF_023864275.1. Classification (NCBI taxonomy): domain Eukaryota; kingdom Metazoa; phylum Arthropoda; class Insecta; order Orthoptera; family Acrididae; genus Schistocerca; species Schistocerca cancellata. The sequence goes on from NC_064626.1 coordinate 102,146,244, forward strand.
TTCGTACAATAGGCTTAAGCACCTGGCGAAACGACTAACGTCGGTCTAGTTTCGCCTATTGCATGCAGGGCGAACCGACCTGCGAGACGTCTGAGTGTGGCGGCAGTTTATGTGTTGGCACGTCTGGAACGAAGATTCCTGTCACCTACTGACTGCAATGTACTCTTGATTCTGAGAATACTTGTGGACCGTGCCGTGCTGGGTGCGACTGTCTGGCGCCGGATGGCCGGTGGTCTAGGCAGGTTGTTTTCGTAGCCGGTCAAACGGCAGGTTCAGTGCCCTCAGCTGAATAGCAGAGGCATGAATGGTCAACTTAAACTGAGGCTAGTTGACGTCATAAAGCCCTGCTCTAAACTGGAGGGAACGGTCTCTATTGGCGCGAATGATGTTCCGAGACAGTGTGGGGGAATTTAGGAATCAGCATTGAATGCTGATTTGCGGTTTTCGAGGAGAGTGACGGGGTCGAGCAATGCTGGCTTCACTCTTGCATCGCATCACAGAGTGGAATTTTCGATATCTTCTTCGCAGTCTGACGGTCTTGCAACTTGGTCGCTCGTTTTTGGAAGAACTATCGGACAGCCTTCGCAGTCAGGGTTTGACATAGAGTTGCTGCACGGCAGAAGTCGGCGCCTACATCATCAGGACACTGCGGATTTCAGTACTGGTACAGTATTTTGCGGTTCGGGCATTGTAGGACCTTGTCAGTTTTATACTGAATCCCTCAGCAGCACGCGCGCTCGCTTTGCTACAAGTCCACCTTGCTTGTTTCTCCATGTGATCCCATTTGAACTCTCACTACTATTTGCGATACTGCTATATAGTTGGTAGATTAATAGTTCATTCATTACGACCTCCAGTCATTATCGTCAATCTATTGCATCACAGAGAGTAGGAGCCCCTTGTTCTCGAGCCAACTCTTATTCTCATAATATTGCAGTACACCCTATCCTTTAACCTACTGTTTGTGTCGATAATCATGTGCATTTATGTTCTGATGTATAATAAATCTCATTGTAATATTTAATCCGCGTATCATTTCGAAGATATATGCAGAATCCCATTTCCTGATGTTTATTACGATAAGGTTCTCTTTTTTTGAGTAGATAACGATTTTTATTAAATTATTGTGAGTGTACACACCTTATTTTAGCAACTAGCAGGATCCACCATCATTTCCTTCCGTTACCGTTTGTGCGCATAATTAATTAGCTGGTAGATAAGGAGGGGGTTGACTGCATGTCTCGTTCTCATGCAAATTCGTCAGAATTAAAGAGGTACAAACTCTTTTTCCACCCCGGCACCTCGCAAAGTTGGTGTTGAAGAAGAGGAGAGGATGCAATGTGATAGCGCGAACTACATAGCCTGTGAACAAACAATAAATTTCAGCAGTGATTTTCGGCGCGAGAGGACGTGACACTGATGGTTGTTAGCTGTCCGTCAGTCTGGGACGTTATGCTTGGCAGAGCGTATCCCCTGATGCTAATCGAGACGAGTGCGTTAATGTGACAACAGCGTTCGACATCCTCCCTCTTCTTTTCATTTTCGTAACCATCATTACAACGTAAACATTACATTATAGTGTAGAAGCACTGATATCATTGATCTGAATGATACTGGTACACATGTGACGCATTAACCACAGAATGGAGGAAGACGATGGTAAAACAATTGTCCCTGGAGCTTGCTGTGAGAAAAATCTTGGATATTCCATATTGATGGCATTCTCAGTAATCAGTACAAGGTTTCGGTTAGTTCATCAGTTTCGAGGTACCCTAACATATTCGTTTGTGGACTATACATTCGTTCTGTAAGAGTTCCGTATGTTGAAACTTCCTGGCAGATTAAAACTGTGTGCCCAACCGAGACTCGAACTCGGGACCTTTGCCTTTCGCGGGCAAGTGCTCTACCAACTGAGCTACCGAAGCACGACTCACGCTCGGTACTCACAGCTTTACTTCTGCCAGTACCTCGTCTCCAGTTTTAATCTACCAGGAAGTTTCATATCAGCGCACACTCCGCTGCAGAGTGAAAATCTCATTCTGGAAACATCCCCCAGGCTGTGGCTAAGCCATGTCTCCGCAATATCCTTTCTTTCAGAAGTGCTAGTTCTGCAAGGTTCGCAGGAGAGCTTCTGTAAAGTTTGGAAGGTAGGAGACGAGGTACTGGCAGAAGTAAAGCTGTGAGTACCGTGCGTGTGTCGTGCTTCGGTAGCTCAGTTGGTAGAGCACTTGCCCGCGAAAGGCAAAGGTCCCGAGTTCGAGTCTCGGTCGGGCACACAGTTTTAATCTGCCAGGAAGTTTCATATCGGCGCACACTCCGCTGCAGAGTGAAAATCTCATTCTAATTCCGTATGTTATTTTCCTGCCCTCTCAGCTAAGCGGACATTTACTTGTCGGCGGATGTGTTCCTTGGTTTTTATGCGTCATTGCAAACAGCGCTGAGTGCGGCTCGACAACGCAATGCTCCGAGTCATAGCAGAGCCATGAACGGCACCGTGTGACACGGAATGAGGCTGGCGGTACGCAGTAAACGCTAACGATGTGGAGTGATAACGTTTACGGTTCAACTATACATAAAATCAATTTGTGTAAGGCGGGTGCGACGCAATATAATGGATGCGTTGAAAACTCAGAAGGACCAGGAGCAAGCCTATTCTGTGTTTCTAGGGTAGGCCCCATGTCGGCAACATGTACTGCATTGAGGTAACGTATTTTTAATTTATGATGCTGTATTTCAGTAAAACCTTTTTTCAGCTCATCCTGACAGTTTAGTTTGATACATTTCATAAAATTTACCAGTTATTACCTTTAAAATTGTGGCCAACACCCGCTATAAATTCGAAAGGACAGCAACTGAAAGAAGTACAGGGTTATTACAAATGACTGAAGCGATTTCACAGCTCTACAATAACTTTATTATTTGAGATATTTTCACAATGCTTTGCACACACATACAAAAACTCAAAAAGTTTTTTTTAGGCATTCACAAATGTTCGATATGTGCCCCTTTAGTGATTCGGCAGACATCAAGCCGATAATCAAGTTCCTCCCACACTCGGCGCAGCATGTGCCCATCAATGAGTTCGAAAGCATCGTTGATGCGAGCTCGCAGTTCTGGCACGTTTCTTGGTAGAGGAGGTTTAAACACTGAATCTTTCACATAACCCCACAGAAAGAAATCGCATGGGGTTAAGTCGGGAGAGCGTGGAGGCCATGACATGAATTGCTGATCATGATCTCCACCACGACCGATCCATCGGTTTTCCAATCTCCTGTTTAAGAAATGCCGAACATCATGATGGAAGTGCGGTGGAGCACCAGCCTGTTGAAAGATGAAGTCGGCGCTGTCGGTCTCCAATTGTGGCACGAGCCAATTTTCCAGCATGTCCAGATACACGTGTCCTGTAACGTTTTTTTTTCGCAGAAGAAAAAGGGGCCGTAAACTTTAAACCGTGAGATTGCACAAAACACGTTAACTTTTGGTGAATTGCGAATTTGCTGCACGAATGCGTGAGGATTCTCTACCGCCCAGATTCGCACAATGTGTCTGTTCACTTCACCATTAAGAAAAAATGTTGCTTCATCACTGAAAAAAAGTTTCGCACTGAACGCATCCTCTTCCATGAGCTGTTGCAACCGCGCCGAAAATTCAAAGCGTTTGACTTTGTCATCGGGTGTCATGGCTTGTAGCAATTGTAAACGGTAAGGCTTCTGCTTTAGCCTTTTCCGTAAGATTTTCCAAACCGTCGGCTGTGGTACGTTTAGCTCCCTGCTTGCTTTATTCGTCGACTTCCGCGGGCAACGCGTGGAACTTGCCCGCACGCGTTCAACCGTTTCTTCGCTCACTGCAGGCCGACCCGTTGATTTCCCCTTACAGAGGCATCCAGAAGCTTTAAACTGCGCATACCATCGCCGAATGGAGTTAGCAGTTGGTGGATCTTTGTTGAACTTCGTCCTGAAGTGTCGTTGCACTGTTATGACTGACTGATGTGAATGCATTTCAAGCACGACATACGCTTTCTCGGCTCCTGTCGCCATTTTGTCTCACTGCGCTCTCGAGCGCTCTGGCGGCAGAAACCTGAAGTGCGGCTTCAGCCGAACAATACTTTATGAGTTTTTCTACGTATCTGTAGTGTGTCGTGACCATATGTCAATGAATGGAGCTACAGTGAATTTATGAAATCGTTTCAATCATTTGTAATAGCCATGTACTTCTAAAGACAATGCCTTGTCGCTGCAACCATTCTCCCACATTTTCTGCTGTTCTCCTCAATTCTTCATAATTTTGGCATTTTGTTGTTTAGAATCATCTTCGACTATAGTCCTTCTGGGTCTCCCATTGGTTTCCTTTCCCAAAACTTTTCTTTCCAATATGTGTGCTTTATACTTATTGCATCTCAAGAACTGTCCAGAAACTTTTGTTTTATAAACGTGCTGTTGCTGGTTAATCCACTCATCCGTTTCACTGATAGTATTTACTTCACACTATCGATTTCGAAATAACACTGTGTTATCTATAAACGATCATGTAGCATACCAGTTCACCGGAAACACTGAAGCACATAAAGAGATCCAAACCGTAACCGCATAGAAAATCAGTAGTGCTACTGTAAGCATAAGATATTCCTAATATCTGCAGTCTCTATAGCCTCAGAGAACTTCGTATCCCATTTCCCTCCGCCATTGATTCATCCTGACTATCCTCTTAAACTTCCGCCAACACTTCATCGCTACTGAATTGTGAACTGAGTCTATATCTCCTCCTGAGTACGCCTTACAATTCAGTATCTGATTTCGATATCTAGGCCTGACCAAGGTATGACCTAACTGGAATCTTCCCACATCTCATGGCTTTTTTCCACATATCCGTGCTCCTCTTGTGATCCTTGAACAGAGTATGTGCTATTACTAGCTGAAATTTGCAGAAGAACTCAATTAATCTCTCCCTTCTCTGATTCCTACAACCAATTCTATAGTCTCCCGTAGTCTTTTCTTCTACTCGCCCCCTATTTCCCTCTTCATCTCCCGCTTTTGACGTAGGCTTGTATACCTGAACTGTTCTTGTCTGTACCGGTTTGTTGTCCATTCTGATGAGAATAACTCTGTCACTGAACTGTTCACAGTAATATACTCTCTGTGGTACCTTACTGTTCGTAACGAATCCAACTCCCTTTATACCATTTTCAGCTGCTGTTGATATTACGCTATTCTCGTCTGCCCAGAAATCTTTGTCTTCTTTCCATTTCACTTCACTGACCCCCACCATATCTAGATTAAGTCTTGGCATTTCCCTTTCCAGATTTTATAGCTACCCTACTACGTTCTCACTTGTGACATTCCATTTCCTCAGTTCGTAGAACGCTAACCTTTCGTTGCTTATTAAATGTTTTTCTCATTCTCACCTCCCCCTTGGCACTCCTCTCCTAGATATTCGAATGGGTAATTAGTCCAGAATCTTTTCCCAGTCGAGAGATCGTCATGAAACTTTCGCAATAACAGGCCACATGTCCTGTGGATAATACTATATGTCTTTAATGGAGTGGTTTTCATTCCCTTTTGCATCATCAAGCCGTGGATCATTGCTGGTTCTTCCGCCTTTAGGGGCAGTTTCCCACCCCTGTGAGAAGCTGGATGTGACACATAGTGGATGCTATGAGGGCACAACAGAGCAATGGCCACGCCTGTTCCTTGTTTGCCTGGTCTCTCGGCATTATGTATTGCACAGTCGTAACGTATTTTAATAGATGAGGCTATATTTCAGTAAAATTTTATGTAACTCGTCATAACAGTTTATTCTAATACATTTCATAGTACCCACAGCAAAAAAGTTTTGCAACACCTCGGTTCCGAGAGTTCCGGAACCTGTATAGAAAATTGGAATAGAGATCAACCAAAAAAAAAAAAAAAATTCCGCCTTTTTTATTGCTCATGAAAACCATACATTGCATGTTGTACCACCATACAGCGAGACCTTCAGAGATTCTGTTCCAGATTGCTGTACACACCGGTACCTTTAATATCCAGTAGAACCTCCTCTTCCATTGATGTATGCCTGTATTCGTCGTGGCATACTATCCACAAGTTCATCAATGAACTGTTGGTCCAAATTGTCCCACTCTTCAACGTCGATTGAGCGTAGATCCCTCAGAGTGGTTGGTGGGTCACGTCGCCCGTAAATAGCCCTTTTCAATCTATCCCAGTCATGTTCAATAGGGTTCATGTCTGTAGAACGTGCTGGCCGCTCTAGTCGAGCGATGTTATCTTGAAGGAAGTCATTCACAAGATTTGCACGATGGGGGCGCGAATTGTCATCAATGAAGACGAATGCCTCGCCAATATGCTGCTGATATGGTTACACCATCGGTAGGAGGATGGCATTCACGTATCGTACAACCGTTACGACGCCTTCCATGACCACTAGTGGCGTACATCGGTCCCACATAATGCCACCCCAAAACACTGCCGCATGAAGTACAAAGTTTGCACCATCATATCTTAACGAAAGATTTTGTCGAGTATCAAAAATGGCTCAAATGGCTCTGAGCACTATGGGACTCACCTTCTGAGGTCATTAGTCCCCTAGAACTTAGAGCTAGTTAAACCTAACTAACCTAAGGACATCACACACATCCATGCCCGAGGCAGCATTCGAACCTGCGACCGTAGCGGTCTCGCGGTTCCAGACTGCAGCGCCTAGAAAAGCACAGCCACTTCGGCGGGCTGTCGAGTATCCTAAGAAATTCTAGCCCTACGTAAAATCCCTAAAATGATCGAAGGTTTCTGATCGGGAACACGTAGACCAGTCTCTTGAGGCAATAGAAATTAGAAGAAAAACCCTGAAGTTTTCAATTTCGCGTTTAAAAAATCATTCAACCAGGAGGCTCGTACAGACATATTTTGGTTTGACCGCCGCACAGACTCCTGTATGTATTATATAGGCTTCCAGGCGTGAAATTGAAAACAAATAAGTCGGCACGTTGTTATGGAATCCCAATTCGGTTTTATAGAGAGTACTTTCCGGCGTAGGCTTGCCACTGATTTATCGTGAATCTCTCGCCCAGTGCAAAGTCCCAAACGTCTAGAGAAAATTACAAGATGAAAGAGCGGACCCGTAAAATTACAGATTAATATCCTCGACGTCGGTATGCTGCAGAACTCTTGAGCATACACCAAGTGCCTATATAATAAATTAGCTTGAGAGAGAGAAAAACTTACATCACCAAGAATTTAGACACCAACGCTCGTGCGAAATTTAGTTCGCCCTTTCCTCGTACAATATCCTGCAAACGTAGCTTGAGAGGCAACGAAGAGAGTCCATATTCCTTGTTTCTTGGAAAGCATTCACATAGCGGCACGCTGTAGATTGTTAACGAAATAGATACGCGAGTTCAAAGACTTTCTATGTAATAGAACCCAGTACGTTGTCCTGAACGCCGAGTGTTCACTGGAGAGAAGGGTTTCGCAAGGAGTGCTCCAGTGAAGTGTGATAGGATCGTTGCATACTATGTGTGTAAACAGTACATGTCTGTTCAAATGTTTCAGATGGCTCTGAGCCCTATGGGACTTAACAGCTATGGTCATCAGTCCCCTAGAACTTAGAACTACTTAAACCTAACTAACCTAAGGACAACACACAACACCCAGTCATCACGAGGCAGAGAAAATCCCTGACCCCGCCGGGAATCGAACCCGGGAACTCGGGCGCGGGAAGCGAGAACGCTACCGCACGACCACGAGCTGCGGACGTACATGTCTGTTGATGACCCTGCAGTGTACGGGAAAGTGTAGCCTTTGAGTGATTTTATATGTTGTCTGATACATGGCAGCTTGCTGTAAATGTGGTAAATGTAAGTTAATGAGGGTGAATAGGTACGCCATCCCGTAATCATCTAACATAGTGTCAGCGTTGTGCTGCGGGACACATATATTAAATATTTAGGCGCGACGTTCGAAGCGGCAGGAAAAGAAATGACCATTACATTCGGTTTTGGGATAGGCGAATGGTTAACTTCCGTTTACTGAGAGAATTACCTGAAAGTGTAGCTGATATGTAAAGGGGACCGCGTACAGTACATTTGCGGACCCATCTTTGAGTACTGCTTAAGGGTTTGGGATGCCCAACAGCTCGAATTGCCGGCCGAAGTGGCCATGCGTTTCTAGGCACTGCAGTCTGGAACCGCGAGGCCGCTACGGTCGCAGGTTCGAATCCTGCCTCGGGCATGGATGTGTGTGATGTCCTTAGGTTAGTTAGGTTTAACTAGTTCTAAGTTCTAGGGGACTAATGACCTCAGCAGTTGAGTCCCATAGTGCTCAGAGCCATTTGAACCATTTAGCTCGAATTGGTGTCAGGCAACGAAGCAACTCAAAAGTGCGATGCTAGAACTGTTCGGTACATTTGATCAATACGCGAATACTACGGAAATGGTCCGTGCACTAAGTAGGAATCGTAGAAGAAACTACTTAGAAAGTTTAGGGAACAGGCATTTGCTTCAGACTGCAGAACGATCGTATTACCACCAACATATATCTCGCGTACGAACCATGATTCTAAAATAAGAGAAATCAGGGCATATAGCTTTTGTGAGTTACAGAAACCCAGAAAGAGCTAAATCTGCAAAGTGGATGGAGCCTTCTCCTCTCAAATGCTAACCCAGTACCAGCGGTTTCTCACTGAAACCACCATATTTTAAATACTATTACCACTAGCATGAAACCACCTATCCTGCTGCAAGACGTTGAGGTACTTAAGTACTTCTACGAATGTAGTGCATTGTAGCAGTCATTTATAGCGTTCAAAGCAGCAGTCGGTGCGGTATCATTGTACACGATTGCAGGAGATTGTGATATGCGGTTAATTTTTATTCTTTTTTTTCGGCGGGAACAGTAAAGAGTTCATTGATAGTGAATGTAAGTATATCTAAAATTACTGTAACGTAAATTTACATTTGTGGCACAGCTTTTATAAGTGGTTTCGAAACACTACCATTAGGTGTAGCGTTGCTCTTGGGGGACGAAAATAAAAAGAATTGTTATTTTTTTTTAATGTCGAAAAAATGAATATTTTGGTGGGCCACTTGGCAACAGAATCAGGGATGATTACACTATTATAATAACATACGTTGAGCATTAAATACCTGAATAAGAGCAGCATATTGATATATATTTGAGATCGTTCAGAAGAAACATTATAATTTCTGTGCATTTTTTATAGTCGTGATGTAGTCATACCCGGATCAACACTGAGGGACCAGAAGATTTATAGACTTTGAAAGAAATGCAACACTACACAAAAAAAAGTTGGTTCAGAAATAATATGAAAACGACAATGTACCTTCTGTCTCATGCTGCGTTCGGCCCATCAGCGTGATCGTTATTTCTGGTGATGAAGTAACACAAAATAATTATAATTCAGGCAAATGAGGAGATGGAAATCATCAAGGTTAATTTACTAAAATAAGCACACTTATCTGTAACACACCTTTTTTTTAATGCTACGTACCTTTTCATATTAAATTACAATAGATGACCATTGTGGTTAAATACTTTATACATAACAGTCAAAATGTCCTCTTGATGCTGTCTGTTCGTAATCAGTTACAAGAAACTACATGTTTTCTGATTAAAAAAAATAACAATTAGTATATTCACTCAATATTTTCACATAAAATATAAAATACAGTTGCGGAACGTAGCAAGGCCGCGTCCGTCTTTCATAAAATACAAACAGTAAAAGGTGAGCCCGCATCTCGTGGTCGTGCGGTAGCGTTCTCGCTTCCCACGCCCGGGTTCCCAGGTTCGATTCCCGGTGGGGTCAGGGATTTTCTGTGCCTCGTGATGGCTGGGTGTTGTGTGCTGTCCTTAGGTTAGTTAGGTTTAAGTAGTTCTAAGTTCTAGGGGACTGATGACCATAGATGTTAAGTCCCATAGTGCTCAGAGCCATTTTTTTTAAAAAGGTGAGGCGCCAAAAGCCTCATTTGTCTTGAAACAACACAATTCTTTTTTATACCATTAATCGATAAATGTACATAGAGATTTACAGGCACCGCGCAAGAACGGCAGAGATAAAGAATAATAGATTCTGTCGCTGCTATGCGATGGTTCATTTCTTTTACTTTAGAATTGTTCGATAACTTTAGGCCATCAGGCATTTACTATTGAGCGTATATTAATGTTTGTGAGGCGAAAATTACTAATATGACATAGGCCAGTGTGTAGTTTTGATACAAAATGAAATAAATTTTTCGCCCATCTTTGCTTGTTATAATATTACGAGTTCATGGATGTTTCGAGGTGAGGGACTGTGTCAATGAAAAATGCGAATTTGCTTCAAAATATATCACATTAAATGATGAGTCGTGAGTGTACAAAGTGAAACCACCTAATTCAAAAACAATTGTTTACTCGTTCCCAATTTCTTCTTATATTCGTTGCATACTGCGCCGTCTCCCGGTGCAGCGAGGATCTGCCACTTCCATGACTGCCTCAGCCCGCAACGCTGATCGTGACTATGACGTCCGTAGGACGACCCACCATTGGCCACATCCGGAAGAGTTTGGTCAGGCCGCCGCTGTAAACACGCTGCGTGAGGAATCGTTTGGTGGGACGCCCGCTGTCCGCTCGCCAAAGTGACATTCCGCGAACTGGACGCAAGACCAGCGCTCACTTATTACGCCTCCCCTTTCCGTGACTGCAGGCTGGCAGCTAACGCATGAATTAATAGCATACAGCAACACTAAGCTGAACAGTTATCATGAATGTAATTTTCAGTCCTGATCACCTATTTTTCACTCATTTTATAAACATCTTCCGGCTTTCAATCTTAGGCTATCACTACACTCTCAACATGGACTATCGTGAACAGTTATCACGAGAACATGGTAGAGCTGTGCGTGAGAATCTGACGAAATACTACGTGTCGACGTCGTTTTAAAATGATTCTGATTACGACTTAAGCCGAAACGACTAAAGACTTGTAGCTTATGATACAAAAAAAAAAAAGAGCAAGGCGGAAAATTACTTTAACTGGTGATGTAAGCTTGGCAGAATTGTACAATTTTACGACATTTATTGACTGAACAATTTTTCATGAGTTGTAACAGTACGCAAATATAAATCATCCTTTCACTCGTCTTTAGTTGAACTATTCTTGTACAAGAGCCCCTTAATTCTTCGTTGTTGTTAACGGTTTTCGTGCAGTAATCGTGGTCTTACCTGTCTTCTCGCAATTCCAAAAATGATTCTCGCTTTCAACACTGTACATCTCAGATTGAACATGATACCAATAATACCTCGTGTGCACATTCAGATCAAGCTTTCACACAAGACTTTTCCTTACAACATTTGGTCTGTATTCGGATATCACCTTCGAAAGGGACTGGATCATAACGTACGTGAGCCAGTCCCGACAATGGTCGTTTAGCACAAAACTTGACATTTGCTAGGTTACTCTCGATTCCCATAAATATTACTGATAAACAACGGACTAATGTACACTCCTGGAAATGGAAAAAAGAACACATTGACACCGGTGTGTCAGACCCACCATACTTGCTCCGGACACTGCGAGAGGGCTGTACAAGCAATGATCACACGCACGGCACAGCGGACACACCAGGAACCGCGGTGTTGGCCGTCGAATGGCGCTAGCTGCGCAGCATTTGTGCACCGCCGCCGTCAGTGTCAGCCAGTTTGCCGTGGCATACGGAGCTCCATCGCAGTCTTTAACACTGGTAGCATGCCGCGACAGCGTGGACGTGAACCGTATGTGCAGTTGACGGACTTTGAGCGAGGGCGTATAGTGGGCATGCGGGAGGCCGGGTGGACGTACCGCCGAATTGCTCAACACGTGGGGCGTGAGGTCTCCACAGTACATCGATGTTGTCGCCAGTGGTCGGCGGAAGGTGCACGTGCCCGTCGACCTGGGACCGGACCGCAGCGACGCACGGATGCACGCCAACACCGTAGGATCCTACGCAGTGCCGTAGGGGACCGCACCGCCACTTCCCAGCAAATTAGGGACACTGTTGCTCCTGGGGTATCGGCGAGGACCATTCGCAACCGTCTCCATGAAGCTGGGCTACGGTCCCGCACACCGTTAGGCCGTCTTCCGCTCACGCCCCAACATCGTGCAGCCCGCCTCCAGTGGTGTCGCGACAGGCGTGAATGGAGGGACGAATGGAGACGTGTCGTCTTCAGCGATGAGAGTCGCTTCTGCCTTGGTGCCAATGATGGTCGTATGCGTGTTTGGCGCCGTGCAGGTGAGCGCCACAATCAGGACTGCATACGACCGAGGCACACAGGGCCAACACCCGGCATCATGGTGTGGGGAGCGATCTCCTACACTGGCCGTACACCACTGGTGATCGTCGAGGGGACACTGAATAGTGCACGGTACATCCAAACCGTCATCGAACCCATCGTTCTACCATTCCTAGACCGGCAAGGGAACTTGCTGTTCCAACAGGACAATGCACGTCCGCATGTATCCCGTGCCACCCAACGTGCTCTAGAACGTGTAAGTCAACTACCCTGGCCAGCAAGATCTCCGGATCTGTCCCCCATTGAGCATGTTTGGGACTGGATGAAGCGTCGTCTCACGCGGTCTGCACGTCCAGCACGAACGCTGGTCCAACTGAGGCGCCAGGTGGAAATGGCATGGCAAGCCGTTCCACAGGACTACATCCAGCATCTCTACGATCGTCTCCATGGGAGAATAGCAGCCTGCATTGCTGCGAAAGGTGGATATACACTGTACTAGTGCCGACATTGTGCATGCTCTGTTGCCTGTGTCTATGTGCCTGTGGTTCTGTCAGTGTGATCGTGTGATGTATCTGACCCCAGGAATGTGTCAATAAAGTTTCCCCTTCCGGGGACAATGAATTCACGGTGTTCTTATTTCAATTTCCAGGAGTGTATATGGAATTTATATTTAATTTTGGTTTCTACAGAGTCTCGTAAATGAAGAAATGCTGAATTTTTTCAGACCTTTTTCCTGAATAAGTCAGTAAGATATGCTGTACTGATATGGGACGATTCAATAGAAAAGCAATTTATGTAATTCATTTCTAAACACAAGTTCATGGTGCCCATCCACAAATGAGAGCAGTGGAAACGGCTTGCGATCCACTGTTTCAGGACCTCAAAGATAAAACTTGAGGACCGGTATGCCGCATCAGATCATTTAAGAAACAAGTTCTTTTTAAACCGTCCTTTATCAGTTCTATCCATGAATGTTAGTAACGTTATGAAAATCAGTAACAAAAACTGTATCGCATATACCTCTTCTTAAAAACATTCTCGAATAAATTTACATTGGATGCTCACTCAGCGATGAGCCTGATTTCACGTTTGATACCTTTGCACACATGGTGCTGGAAAATGGTTTGAGCGTGGCTGGATTTTGTTCCATATTCCTGAAGCTGCAAAACTGATTTCATCAGTTAACCAAACACAGGTGGTACTTCTAGTAAGGAACTCCACATCCTTGGTGATAACGATTTTGGAATTAGAACTCTCAACAGCATTCACGTCATTGCATGTACTGGGCATCAACACAGAGACTTCGTGATTGGAAATATGTCTGTTCGCACAAGTGAAACAGCTGCAGCTGTTCCCCAAGAACACTTACCGCCAACCTTCTTCAGTATCTCGGCAAAAATATCTGGCTCCTCATTCCCTTATCAAGTACTAAAATACATCAGTCGTTAGTAAAAGCGTCCACATGACACACTACACAGTAACACATAAAATATTTAGCTTCCCGATTCCATGACGGGTGATTAATTGCTGTCTCCACTGACACAGATGTCTTCATACTTGAAGAAAACTTTATTTATCGTGACTCTACATTCTACTTCATGGGACGAGAATCAGCTGAATAAAACAACTAAAATTCGTGTTATGTATTGGTGGCTGACCACTTGATAAAAGAACAGTGGCCGAGCCGTCCAATCAGAGCTCACTGACTTCACCTCCCCAATACTTCAGGTATTTTTTTTAAATGCGTGCTACGTTGATGCCGTAGACATCCCCTCCGCCCCTCCCCCTTCCAAAGAAAACAGTTTGGTGTATTAATCAGGCCAACTCTCTGAGATCAGGTTCTGGCCGACCTATCCACTCTTTCCTGAAGTCGACAGTCAGCTGCATTCGTGCGATTTCCGTAGAAACCCCATTTTTTCACAGATACGCTCTAAGAGAAAAAAAAACGACGCACCGGAAAGGAATTATCGGAATGGGACGGAAATCAGTAGACGTGATGTACATATACAGACAATCAAATGACTACAGTTTCAGAAAAACAAGTCAATAACACGTTGGTCCATCTCTGGTCATTGTGCAAGCAAGTTATTCAGCTTTCCGTTGACTTACGTTCTCCTGAGGGAAATCGTGCCGAATGTCATCTGATTGGCACATTAGACCGTCAAAATCCCGAGCTGGTTCGAGAGCCCTGCCCATAATTCTCAAAACATTCTCAAATGGGAAGATATTCGTCGACCCCCCACTTCTACATGGATACACTGCAAATCACGTTTAAGTGCCTGGCAGAGGGTTCATCGAACCACCTTCACATTTCTCTATTATTCCAATTTCGTATAGCGCACGGAAAGAACGAACACATATATCTTTCCGTACAAGCTCTGATTTCCCTTATATTATCGTGGTGATAGTTCCTCCCTATGTAGGTCGGTGTCAACACAATATTTTCGCATTTGGAGGAGAGAGTTGGTGATTGGAATTTCGTGAGAAGATTCCGTCTCAACGGACAACGCCTTTCTTTTAATGATGTCCAGCCCAAATCCTGTATCATTTAGCCGGCCGGTGAGGCCGAGCGGTTCTAGGCGCTACAGTTTGGAACCGCGCAACCGCTATGGTCGCAGGTTCGAATCCTGCCTCGGGCATGAATGTGTGTGATGTCCTTAGGTTAGTTAGGTTTAAGTAGTTCTAAGTTCTAGGGGACTGATGACCTCAGAAGTTAAGTCCCATAGTCCCGAGAGCCATTTGAACCATTTGAACCTGTATCATTTCTGTGTAACTCTCTCTCATATTTTGCGCCCTTCTTTGAACTTTTTCCATCTACTCCGTCAATCCTATCTGGTAAGGATCCCACACCGCGCAGTAGTAGTCTAAAAGAGGACGGACAAGCGTAGTGTAGGCAGTCTCCTTAGTAGATCTGTTGCATTTTGTAAGTGTACTGCCATTAAAACGCAGTCTTTGGTTAGGTTCAAAATAGCTCTGAGCACTATGCGACTTAATATCTAAGGTCATCAGTCGCCTAGAACGTAGAACTAATTAAACCTAACTAACCTAAGGACATCACACACATCCATGCCCGAGGCAGGATTCGAACCAGCGACCGTACTTTGGTTAGGCTTCCCGCAAAATTTTCTATGTATTCCAATTTAAGTTGTTCGTAATTGTAATTCCTAGGTATTTAGTTGAATTTACGGCTTTTAGATTAGACTGATTTATCGTGTAGCCGAAGTTTAACGAATTTCTGTTAGCACTCATGTGGATGACCTCACACTTTTCGTTATTTAGGGCCAACTGACGATTATCGCACCATTCAGATATCTTTTCTAAATGGTTTTTCAATCTGTTTTGATTTTCTGTTGACTTTATTAGTCGATAAACGACAGCGTCATCTGCAAACAAGACGGCTGGTCAGATTGTCTCCCAAATCGTTTATGTAGATAAGGAACGGCAAATGGCCTATAACACTACCTTGGGGAACGCCAGGAATCACTTCAGTTTTACTCGATGACTTTCCGTCAATTACTACGAACTGTGATCTCTCTGACAGGAAATAAAAAATCTAGTCACACAACTGAGACGATATTCCATAAGCACGCAATTTCACTACAAGCCGCTTGCGTGGTTCAGTGTCAAAAGCATTCCGCAAATCCAGAAATACGTAATCGATCCCTTGTCAATAGCACTCAACACATCATGTGAATAAAGAGCTAGTTGTGTTTCACAGGAGCGATGTTTTCTAAACCCATGTTGACTGTGTGTCAATGGACCGTTTTCTTAGAGGTAATTCATAATGCTTGAACACAATATATGTTCCAAAATCCTGCTGCATATCGACGTTAACGATATGGACCTGAAATTTAGTGCATTGCTCCTACTACCTTTCTTGAATATTGGTGTGACCTGTGCAACTTTCAAGTCTTTGGGTACGGATCTTTTGCCGAGCGAACGGTTGTACATGATCGTTAAGTATGCAGTTAATGCATCAGCTTGCTCCGAAAGGAACCTAATTGGTGTACAGTCTGGACCAGAAGACTTGCTTTTATTAAGTGATTTAAGTTGCTTCACAACTCCGAGGATATTTACTTCTACGTTACTCATGTTGGCAGCTGTTCTCGATTCGAATTCTGGAATATTTACTTCGTCTTCTTTTGTGAAGACATTTGCTGGTCAAGGTAGGGTTTGGCAAGTACGGAGATAAGCAGTAGAAACTCTCGCAGTGTGCGGGCGGGCATTACCTTGCTGAAGACCAGGATGGCTTGCCATAAAGGGCGACGGAAAGGGTAGAATGCTCTAAGCGAGTTGCGGATGATAGCCAAGGGGGTGTTGCTGTGAAATGAAATGCCACCCCAGACCATCACTCCAGGTTATCGAGTCGTAACCCACCACTGTCAGGGGCGTCTCAAGACACGTCTTCCTTGGTCATCGGGGCTCAGTTCGAAGCAGAACTCATCGCTGCAGACAATTCTACTCCAGTCAGTGAGATTCCAGGTCATCTACACTACTGGACATTACAATTGCTACACCACGAAGATGGCATGCTACAGACGCGAAATTTAACCGACAGGAAGAAGATGCCAAATGATCAGCTTTTCAGAGCATTTACACAAGGTTGGGCCGGTGGCGACATCTACAGCGTGCTGACATGAGGAAAGTTTACAACCGATTTCTCAAACACAACCAGAAGTTAACCGGCGTTGCTTCGTGAAGCATTGTTGTGATGCTTCGTGTAAGGACGAGAAATGCGTACCATCACGTTTCCGACTTTGATAAAGGTCGGATTGTAGCCTATCACGATTGCGGTTTATCGTATCGCGACATTGCTGGTCGCGTTGATCGAGATCCAATGACTGTTAGCAGAATATGGAATCGGTGGTTTCAGTAGGGTATTACGGGACGCCGTGCTGGATCCCAACGGCCTCGTACCACTAGCAGTCGAGATGACAGGCATCTGATCCACATGGCTGTAACGGATCGTGCAGCCACGTCTCGAACCCTGAGTCAACAGATGGGGACGTTTGCAAGACAACAACCATTTCCACGAACAATTCCACGACGTTTGCAGCAGCATGGACTATCAGCTCGGAGACCATGGCTGCGGTTACCCTCGACGCTGCATCACAGACAGTAGCGCCTGCGATGGTGTACTCAATGACGAACCTGGATGCACGAATGGCAAAACGTCACTTTTTCCGATGAATGCAGGTTCTGTTTACAGCATCATGACGGTCGCATCCGTATTTGGTGCCATCGGTTGAACGCACATTCGAAGCGTGTATTCGTCATCGCCATACTGGCGTATCACCCGGCATGATGGTACACGTCTCGGTTACCTCTTGTTCGCATTGACAGCACTTCGAACAGTGGAACGTTACATTTCGGATGTGTTAGGACACGTGGCTCTACCCTTCATTCGATCCCTGTGAAACCCTACATTTCAGCAGGATAATGCACGACCGCATGTTGGCGGTCCTGTACGGGCCTTTCTGGATTCAGAAAATGTTCGACTGCTGCCCTGGCCAGCACACTCTTCTGATCTCTCACCAATTGAAGACGTCTGGTCAATGGTAGCCGAGCAACTGGCTCATCACAATACGCCAGTCACTACTCTTGATGAATTGTGTTATTGTGTTGAAGCTGCATGGGCTGCTGTACCTGTACACGGCATCCAAGCTCTGTTTGACTCAATGCCCAGGCGCATCAAGGCCATTATTACGGCCAGAGGTGGTTGTTCTTGGTACTGATTTCTCAGGATTTATGTACCCAAATTACGTGAAAATGTCAGTTCTAGTATAATATATTTGTCCAATAAATACCCGTTTAAAATCTGCATTTCTTCTTGGTGTACCAATTTTAATGACCAGTGATGTAATAACTGTCAAGCAACATCAAGCCGAGTTACTGAATGCATTATGGCCAGAGGTGGAACTGACTTGTTCAGTTTGTGAAGCTCGTTCTGTTGAATAAATAATCCAACTTTTCTAAGATTTTATTGTTTGTCTGCGCATGTACATCGCAACTGCCGATTTACGTCCCATTCTTCGTGGTGCACACTCCCCGTTTTTTGTGTTATAGTGAATTTTCCCAGTTTTATTTCTCCCAGAGTCTACTATGCACCATATGTGCGAGAGACAGTCGAGATCGCCCGCATTAGCAAGTGAACTTGTCAGAAGAACATCTGAGTGAATTGTAGTAAGCTTTCAGGAGTGCTAGTTCTGCAAGGTTCGCAGGAGAGCTTCTGTAAAGTTTGGAAGGTAGGAGACGAGGTACTGGCAGAAGTAAAGCTGTGAGTACCGGGCGTGAGTCGTGCTTCGGTAGCTCAGTTGGTAGAGCACTTGCCCGCGAAAGGCAAAGGTCCCGAGTTCGAGTCTCGGTCGGGCACACAGTTTTAATCTGCCAGGAAGTTTCATATCAGCGCACACTCCGCAATGCAGAGTGAAAATCTCATTCTGGTAGTAAGCTTATGTTTATACACACAGCTCCTTCATAAAACAATGGAGTTGTGAATAACATCTACGAAGATAAACCAGTAAAAATGACCTGACGTGATATCAATAGGTAAGATTCTAAGCTTCTGATCTCTCTGCGCTGGGCCGGCCGGTGTGGCAGAGCGGTTCTAGGCGCTTCAGTCTGGATGAGCGCGACCGCTACGGTCGCAGGTTCGAATCCTTCCTCGGGCATGGATGTGTGTGATGTCCTTAGGTTAGTTACGTTTAAGTAGTTCTAAGTTCTAGGGGACTGATGACCTGAGATGTTGAGTCCCATAGTGCTCAGAGCCATTTGAACCATTTTGAGACTGAACTGCATTATCTAGTACTGTGTGTCACTAAATATGCCACAGATAAAGAACTTTTATAGAAACTGAATAAAGCACATAAAATTTGATTATTGTCGTTTCTTCGAGAAAAAGGCCTTTATACAGTAGTAGATGACGCCAATGAAACATGCCAGTAATCGCTTGAAGTATATGAAATACACACTAGTGTTTCTGTATGAAATTTAGCCCAGATTTACTTCCCGCACTATAAAAAGCCTGCATATTACCAAACCTACGTACCCACAAACTGTTATCCAACTTTAACTCGTATGTTAACCTTCGACTAAACAAAACCTAATTTGAATTGAGCTGCATCTGGTCTGAATGCAACGTCTCTTTATATTAAATGCGCAACTGAAGCAAAACAATTATCTGATCCTAATCAAAATTTCCACTTACCTCGCGTCTTTACAATACTGTTGCAGATTTCTCGATAGCACAACAGCAAACAGCAATCAGCCAGCGGTTAAGCTAGATTTCTAATTTTAAAACTTCGTTGCATGCCATATGGTGCAATGTGGTAATGCCTAATGATAAACCTTTAAACAGTAGATATGATATTCCAATAGAACGATTTTAGAATGAGGTATGTGTACAAAAGCACTGAGTAAAACTTCGTGTCATCTTCACACATAACAATGGCCAGAACAATACTGGGCTCAACAGAGTAAACAATGGTTTAAAAAGGGTATACTGTTAACACAGAATTTCTTTAAGAAAACGAACCGCTTAATCAGTTGATATGTTAATGCATGACTCAGGAAAGTGGGGTGGTCTTCCTTTCAGCTCTGATCACGTGAACAAAGTTAACTAGTTGATAATCATCCCGACAAACTAGCTCCGCGGTGCTGCGGTGTTACCTCTAACTTCTTTTATTAAAAAAGAAAACGACATTCTTGAAATTTTTTATACTTTTCTCGTTTCAGTGTATACATCATAGCCATCCATGCTGTCCACAAAAAAATATTTCTTCGTCTAACAGGCACAATCACAGGTCAACACGGCACTACTGGATACGTCCATCACCTGCCACATTTCACCTACGAGTGTATCAGACGGCGCAGAGGCAAAATCTGTTCCACAACAAGACCAAAGATTGTTCAACAGTAACATAACTCGCTCCCTTTCTCTCTTACGTGCTCATCGATAACGTACAAAAACCAAAATGACATGCCCACCTTACAAGTAGTCCGGCAAGCGACAGATATTTCGAGTCACGGTTGGCAGAAAGGAATTTCAACTTCGTCCTGGTGGACTACGAGCCAAAAGTCTTAGAGGCCGACGGCTCCCTGTCGGCAGGTAGCAAGGAATGCGGACGCAGATGCGTGTCTGCAACTAAGCGACGGGTAGGAGTCAAACTGGAAGAAAAGAAGGTCGACAAAGACATCACGCCCCCGAAAGATATACGGCACTTGTAGCTACTTTAAGTTTACAGGTCGCATTCGACTGCGGCTGGTGGAATAAAAATGAAGCAAAAACTCGATCTGTCGAGAGACACTTTGCACGCCAAAACGTGTTACGCATGAAATAGCGCTAACGTTGACAGGAGGTGTGTCCGAAGTCCTGAGATTCTCAGAAGAAATACGACTGCGGCACTCGAGTTGCCAACGGAGACGGGGGAACAAGACGTCGCTGAAAGATCTATTTGTAACAGGGGCGCCTTCTGGTGGACTTAAGCGCACATCAAAGGAACACGGTTTCTTCGTCAGCCCGTTAAGCCTCCACTACATCAGGATACCCGTACATCCTGAATTACGCGTGCGTATGTTGAGTCATGCGTGAGACTAGTGAGTGCATCTATCCGTAATCCTTTCCGCTATTTGTAATTTACGAGCTGTCCTTTCTGTCGGACCTGGTGTACCTAGATCGTACGCTATTACTTCTAGAACACAAATCTTCTTTTGCTTGTGCCTTTGTCCCGCATAGCCACAGCATGGTCATTAGCGGATGTGGCGGGGTTAGTTGAAGGGGTGGCCGGTTGCCCTTCCTGGCACCACCCCTGAATGAAGTTTCTCTACAGCATCCTTGTTATACAAGGAGAGCCAAAACTTTCTAAGCCACCAGGAAATTAATCTTATCTCACATGAAGTGACTTTAGGGTGTGGTATGTTATTCCACGCTTAATTTTTGTCTTCGAGATAGATGCGTACGAAGACGACTTTCATAGTCGCTTATAGCTGATTCGATGTTTTGATTTTCGTATCCAGTTAGTAAACTCAAGTGGATTACCGAACATGCTAAACCTATTGACGATTATAAATTCTTCGGAATAATTGTATTTCTCAATTATTTTACTATCCGCTTCCGTAAAGCAAATTTTATAACTAAAAAAAAAAATCCTAGAATAGTCTCTGACATGCGAAGGATATATAGTTTCTTGCCTGTTATTAGTTAAAACAATAGTAATTTTGAGGGTATACTAAAATCTGCATTGTGAGGGACAAGGGGATGGTTCTATAAAGTGACATACTTTTCAAGCATTTTGTAGTGGACTGACCCGACAGCCAATCCACTAGGACGGGTAGCCGAAAGGCACGCGTTTAAGCTCACGCAGGATGGCGTGAGGTCTTGAACAGTTAAAGGAGATGAGTCTACTAAATAAAGTACGTAGTTGATGTAATACTTAACTTTAATCCATAATTGGTGTACATCGGTCTGATGGTTCATGCTTCATTAGATACATAGCAAAGGATAAATGGCGCCTTGCTAGGTCGTAGCAAATGACGCAGCTGAAGGCTATGCTAACTATCGTCTCGGCAAATGAGTAAGTATTTGTCAGTGTAGCTTCGCTAGCAAAGTCATCCGTACAACTGGGGCGAGTGCTAGGACGTCTCTCTAGACCTGCCGTGTGGCGGCGCTCGGTCTGCCATCACTGACAGTGGCGACACGCGGGTCCGTCGTATACTAGCGGACCGCGGCCGATTTAAAGGCTACCACCTAGCAAGTGTGGTGTCTGGCGGTGACACCACACATTTGATGCACTGTAGCCTAAGAGGATGTTTTTTTATGACACAGGCTAAATACAAAAAGGACGAAATACTGCATAGCACAATAAAATCACTTATGTCATCTGACGAGTCTGAACTTCATCAGCCACTCACTGCGCAGGTAACTGACAATCATTAAAATCAGACCAAATAATTGTTGCCGAAATAACTTAAATTGCGATAACTTGTACAGTAAAACATCCGTTTAGCTCATCTCTGCTTTCCGCTACCCTTAGAGTGCAGCATTTGCTACATTTGTCATTTGCACGTATGCAAACAATGGCATTGCAACGTATTTTAAACGTACTATTTATAACGTAGACAAATAAAGTTTTTGCTGTGCTTTATAATACAGAGTTTATTATTTAGTTCAGAAGTTCATATATTTGTGTGGCCTTTCCCTAAGTGACATGATGTTCCACCCATTACACGAGTGCACGAGAGATCAATGTACGAGCGAGTCGAAACTGGAACACAGATGGTAATTGTTCATAGTCAGTATACGAGAGACATTCAATAAGTAATGCAACACATTTTTTTCTCGGTAAATTTCGAAACAAAAATGCGGAATTTGTTGTTGGACATCGTACAATATTCCCGCTTTAGCCCCTGTAGTTCCATGAAGCTGCGGTAAGTGACGACCTTCAAAATGGCGTCTGTAACGGAGATTCGCTCCAAGCAGAGGGCTGTCAATGAGTTCATTTTGGGGGAATATTCACAGGTGCTTGCTCGGTGTCTCTGAGACTTGGCTGTGAACAAAAGCACGGCGTGTCGTTTGGAAAGGCGTCTGTCATAATTGAAGCAACATCGCGAAAACCTGTCACATCTCCCTCGCGCCGGTCGGCCGCACACAGCTGTGACTCCTCCCTTCAGCATATTAGTGGCCTCAAAAATGCAAACGAACTTAGCCTACTCCATGATAACGCAAGGCCACACAGAATTCTGCTCACCCGAGAGGAGCTCACAAGACTTCGTTGGACTGTTCTTCCTCATCCACCCTACAACGCAGACCGGCTTCCATCTGTTTGGCTCAATGAAGAATGCACTCTGCGAGAAGCAGTACGTGGATGATTCGGAAGTTATTGATGGAGCAAGACGTTAGCTCCGACATCGACCAGTAGAGCGGTACCAGGCTGCTGTTCTGGCCCTTCCAGTAACGTGGCATAAATAGGGTATTGTAGCCAAAAGAGTGGGGATTAATATCATATTTTGAAATCGCGAATAAAACAAACCTCATTTCATAATTAAAAGTGTTGCATTACTTATAGAACGCCCCTCGTATGTTTTTTCCAGTGAAGGAAGTGCATTGTCCCCAGTTCTGGTTCCACTCCCACATAAAATTTTTACTTGCGACTCGTAACCGCTGCAGCGAAGGATCTACTAAGATTCACTTAACGATCTAAGGATATTGGCCCAGCTGTTACAGTGCGTACAGAGGGGCAGAAAGTAAACTCAAAAGTGGAACATAAAGGTACAGGGTGACAATTAAAATCGTCGTAACTTCTGAAAGGTTTGCGTTAGTGCGTTCAAACTGCACGGTTGGGAGCGGGGCGTAATGGGAATTAGTGTGCGCATGCGTCGTTTGGTTTAGCGACGAAGCCCACTGTTATCACTTAAAACTTCCGGGCTGATAGGCCGTGGTCGAAGTATAAAACACTCTCCTGACATTTCGTCTCCGACTGCGGGAGACATCCTCGGAGGTAAAGCGGAGGTATAGCGGAGACGACATGTCAGGAGAGTGTTTTATACTTCGACCACGGCCTATCAGCCCGGAAGTTTTAAGTGAAGACAATACCGGCCGTGAAAGCTTACATTGTATGATCAAACCCACTGTTGTTTGGATGGGTTCATTAATAAGCAAAACTGGTGCATTTGACGGACTGAGAATAAAAGTTTCGCGATCGAGAAGTCTCTTCAGCTTCAACGGATGACTGTGTGGTGTGCAATGTCCAGTCACGGAATAATTGGTGCGACATTTCTTGATGGCACGGTGACTACCGAATGGTACGTGAAGGTTTTGGAAAATGATTTCATCCCCTGATTTCGACAAGAGGTGGTTCAAGCGAAACGGAGCTCGACCCCATCGAAGGAGCAGAGTATTTGATGTCCTGGAAGAGCACTTTGGGAAGCACATTATGGTTGTGGGCTACCCAGAGGCCACTGGCATGGGCCTCGATTGGCCCCATAGTCTCCGGATCTGAACACGTGACTTCTTTTTGTGGGGCTATGTTAGAGACAACAGGAACAGCAATGGCCCCAAAACCACTGCTGAGCTTCAAAACAGACATTGGGGAGGTCATCGGCAGCATCGATGTTGCAACACTTCAGTGGACCATGCAGAATTTCTTTTCTTCTGCGCCACTGAACCGTCCTGCGGCTCGCGTTGGTGCTGTTGTAGGTTTCCGTTCTCTGCTGGAGGCCAGACTGTATCGTCGTGTGAGTAAGCAGTTCGGTTGGGGACTCCAGAGGAGCCACGATTGCAGTGCGTGGACACGCCGGGACCGCTGGCAGCACGCATGCAATGCCGGATGGAAGGGCTGTGGTTGTGAGGGTACACGAACAAGTCGTTAACCGGATCCAACAAGCCTTAAGTTGAGTGGTTTTTAATTCGATTTTTAATTCGAGAAGTGAAACCTCGACCATTGTTAGATGTCGCGATTCTGGAGTGACTTGCTGCTCGCAGTGTCGCCGAGACGAAGAGCAGCGAGTGGAGCGCTTCGGAAAGGCGGATCTAATTACCTTTCCTAGACTTCATGTTACTAATTGCTGCATTCTGTGTGTTACTGTTTGTTAAGTTCAACCAGCGGTATTTTTCCTGCCTGGTAGCCGCTAACGCCCCACTGATCTGCCCAGTAGGTCGGTTGGTGTTTCTTCTGCTCTGGTAGTAGTGGTTCGTTTTTTCTTTCGGACGCTCTAAACACAGCATTCTGAGGACGTACTGCTAACCGCCGGTTCCGGCTTTGGCGTGTTGTTCTACTGTTGCATTGGTTATCGGACGTTAGGTAGCTTCAGCAGATTATCATTAGTCATTCGTTAGACGGCCACTAGTCTGTGTTACCATCGTGTGATGTGAATGACACTCTTTGCTCCCTTCCTCGTTGCTCGCGAAAGTGTTTCTGGCGTGATCTACTCAGAGGTCTATTCCTGGAGCACCGTTCGTGACTGGCTCTTGTGTTTTATTATTGTGTTATTATTTTATTATTGTTTTACCAAGTTAGCATCATCCCTGTTTTGGGAACAGTTGCTTGTTCTTTTGAATTAACCTTGTTATTATATTTGCTGTTTTATTGTATGTTCTAACTTTTTTAAAATGTAGTTGCCACTCTTGGCGTTACAGCAAGTTAAACGGTTGTGGTACCAAGTTTATTATCATTTTATCTCACCTGTTTGGTGATCAGTTGCCTGTCTTGCTACTACATTGTTGTTTGACAGTATGTTTGTTAAATTGTTTTAATAATTGCCATTCTTGGCTTTTAAGGACTTCACCGTGAAACAGTTCTTAATTTATTGCCAGTAAGGCCTTCAACCATGAAACCTTAATTTATTGCCATTAGGCCCTCAGCCATGAGTGTCGTTACTTGTCTTAAAATTCTAATTTGGCAATTGTATTAAGACCCTTGTCACTTGTCTTTTATATTTTAATAGCTGTAATTTTAAGTTGTAGCAAGTTTAATCAATTCTTAATTTATTGCCATTAAGGTCTTCAGTTGTGAGCATGGTTACTTGTTTTAAAATCCTAATTTGGTAATTGTATTTTAGCAGTGAGGTATAAGATCTTTGGCGATTGTCTTTTATATTTTAATAACTGTAATTGCAAGTTACAACAATTTTAAACAATTCTTAATTTATGCACATTAAGGTTTTCAGCCATGAAACAGTTCTTAAATTATTGCCATTATTTTAATTTGTTGTTGATTTTAAATGAATTGTGTGTGATAAAGAAAAGCCAACCAATAGTAACTGATTACGGCCCCGTCCACAATTTTAACCGAATCCTTCCTTCCCTGACTACCAGGTTTCAGCCACATCATCGGCAATGATGGCAGCAATATCACATAACCTAAATCCGAATAGCTGTAGTGACATTTACATGTTGAATGTATTGTGTGCAGGTCGTACTTTCTCACGAATTTACGTTTTTTTTCACATAATTCAATAATTGTCATCCTGTATATGTATTTGCCGTGTGTTTCCTGAGTTATGAAACCGGATTCAGAGATATTGAGGTCCATCTCTTCCCTTTCGTACGACAGCAGTCCGAGGAGTCTTTGTTGTAACAAAACATGGGTAATAGTTATGTGGTAGAATCGTGTCGGACACTGTAGACTGCAGTACAAACTGGGATGTTGATGATTTGTGATATGAACGGATGCGGTTCCAAAAAGTCTTGCAACTGCTGAATAGGAATGAGAGTAAAAGGACTCTAAGACCAATTAATGTTATTAAAGTCCACCGTCTCTTCCTCGATAAATACCTGGATAGGCTAAGTACTTTGTACCAAGACCTTAGGCAGATCTGGCATTCAAGACGTACTGTCTTCAGCTGGTAATGACGAAGCTAAGACTGCCCTGCAAGTGTCCAGTTGGGCAGCGATATATTCGACACTACTAACAAGGGAACCTCCCGCCGCACCCCCTGAGATTTAGTTATAATTTGGCACAGTGGATAGGCCTTGAAAAACTGAACACAGATCAATCGAGAAAACAGGAAGAAGTTGTGTGGAACTATGAAAAAAATAAACAAAATATACAAACTGAGTAGTCCATGCGCAAGATAGGCAACATTAACGAGATTGTGAGCTCAGGAGCGCCGTGGTCCCGTGGTTAGCGTGAGCAGCTGCAGAACGAGAGGTCCTTCGTTCAAATCTTCCATCGAGTGAAGAGTTTACTTTCTTTATTTTCGCAAAGTTATGGTCTGTCCGTTCGTTCTGTTCACTGTAATAAGTTTAGTGTCTGTGTTTTGCGACCGCACCGCAAAACCGTGCGATTAGTAGAGGAAAGGACGTGCCGCTCCAATGGGAACCAAAAAAATTTGCTCGCAAGGTCATAGGTCAAGCGATTCCCCCACAGGAAAACACCTCTGATCTATTCTATAAGACACTGGTGACGGCATGTGCGTCACATGACAGGAATATGTTGTCGACCCACCTAACTTGTACACTTGGCGAATGGGTAAAAAGATTCTTCTACCTTGCCCGATTTAGGTTTTCTTGTTGTAAGTAGGCTGTTTATGTTTTCTTATTGGCAACGTTACGTAGCGCTCTGTATGAAAATCACTGGCTGTGCTGTGTGCAGTCTGTGGCTAGTTTGCATTGTTGTCTGCCATTGTAGTGTTGGGCAGGTGGATGTGAACAGCGCGTAGCGTTGCGCAGTTGGAGGTGAGCCGCCAGCAGTGGTGGATGTGAGGAGAGAGATGGCGGAGTTCTGAAATTTGCAATACTGGATATCATGAACTGCTATATACATTATGACTTTTGAACACTATTGAGGTAAATAAATAGTTTGTTCTCTATTAAAGTCTTTCATTTGCTAACTATGCTTATTAGTAGTTAGTCCCTTCAGTAGTTTGAATCTTTTATTTAGCTGGCAGTAGTGGCGCTCGCTGTATTGCAGTAGTTCGAGTAACGAAGATTTTTGGTGAGGTAAGTGATTTGTGAAACGTATAGGTTAATGTTAGTCAGAGCCATTCTTTTGTAGGGATTTTTGAAAGTCAGATTGCGTTGCGCTAAAAATATTGTGTGTCAGTTTAAGCACAGTCACGTATATAATTTTTCTAAGGGGACGTTTCATTGTGGATGTGATAATCACTCCCAAAAAAGTGATGAAAACGTAAGAGTTTGTCACATAAACTGCAACAAATGAATGCAACAGTTTCACAGTCGAACAGTTTTCCCTGTGCTCTGTCAAAACATATGGTTTTAACGTTTTCAAATTTTTCCGTGTGTAGATCGTCAAATCCATCGGACGGACGGACGGACGGACGGATAATAATTGTCTGAAAATAAAAAAGTAAACTTTTCACTCGAGGGAAGACTTGAACCAAGGACAGCTCGTTCCGCAACTGCTCGTGCTAACGACGGGACCACGGCGCTCCTGAGCTCACAGTCTCCTTGATGTTGCCTATCTTGCGCATGGACTACTCAGTTTGTATATTTTGCTTATTTTTTTCATAGTTCCACACAACTTCTTCCCGTTTTCTCGATGAATCTGTGTTCAGTTTTTCAAGGCCTATCCACTGTGCCAACTTGTAACTAAATCTGAGGGGGGGAGGGGGGTGCGATGGGGAGGATCCCTTGTAAGCACTTGCCGCCACTAGAATGGAACGTATGAGTGATATCACAGGTCCCTCGTAGTGATCGCAAACTGTCTCTAGTAAAAAGCATTTTGTCTCTAGCGATGTAGGGAAATTTAATCGTTCAATGCTGTCACGTCACCTTGTCATTTACAACATCCGCCGAACGGCTCTGCTGCCTCCGGAGAACTGCTGCAACTGCTGGGGGCGCTACGTGCATTGCTTCAGCATCACGCTGGTCCGAGCGTGTCCTTGCCTCTCCAGCAATCGACGAGGAAACACCGTCTGCCGTCACACTGGCGGCGCGTGGGTTTACACGACCTGCCGTCCAGTTGGATTCATCAGCTGGATTCGTCGCTGCTACACACCTTAGGGCGGCATGTGCTCAGTTTGGCTTATATGAAGGGGAGATTCGTTACATGGAACGTATGTATTATTCTAGGCCTCTAGGAACCTAAATCATTGTGTGACAGTGGAATTCCGACTGGCACATTTTCTATACTGGGTTAAAACGTGGTGTAAGTAAATTGTATCATCATCTGGACAGGCACTTAAGTGTGAATTGCGGAGTAGACATATAACTGTAAATGCGTGGTCCCGAGGGTGCTAGCCAATATACAGCGTTAAGTGTAATGTGTTTTTTATTAATCTCCAGAAATGTTTTCTTTTCAGTATTGACTGGTGCTCATAGACTCCATGTTATTTAACATTGCCGACTGAATGCCAGTGCTTGATATTTTCGCTCAGAGCATTTGTGATAATTCGTACCCTTCCTTATTGCTTATGTTTTGGCTACTGTTGGAGTAGCATCATTTAGACTATAGTGCAGTTTTTTAAACCTCATGATTACAGTTTGGGGCTGGTTTCGGGAACGATCAACCAGGATTTGAAGTCATAATGAGTGTTTCATTATTGTTTTAATGCTGCCATTGGTCTAATATTTCTTTTAACTGAGGCATTACCAGCTGGGTAATGTTAGAATTACATTTTATAGGATTCTGTTCACGTATGCTGTTCTGTATTTTCTTATACTAGCCGAGCTTTGAGGTCACTATTATTTGTGTATTGTATTGTAAATGTTTACTGCGGATCTGCCTCTTAATTATGTGTTGTCAGTTTTTCATCTGGTTCATAAAGATGTTCCTAGACTGAAATTTTCACTCTTCAGCGGAGTGTACGCTGATATGAAACTTGCTGGCAAATTAAAGCTGTGTGCCGGACCGAGTCTCGAACTCGTGACCTTTGCCTTTCACGGGAAAGTGCTCTACCATCTGAGCTACCCAAGCACGACCCGTCCTCACAGGTTTAATTCCGACAGTTTATTCTGGAAACATCCCCCAGACTGTGGAAAAGCCATGTCTCCGCAATATCCTTTCTTCCAGGAGTGGAGTTCTGCAAGGTTCGCAGAAGAGCTTCTGCGAAGTTTGGATGGTAGGAGACGACGTACTGGCAATCAGAAATTGCAGTTCACTGCTTTACCTCTGAAGATGTCTACCGCAGTAGGAGATGAAACGTTAGGAGAAAATTTTACACATCGACCATGGCCCATCAACCCCGATATTTGAGGATGGTGTCTGTTCTTTCGGACATATCCGAAAGAACAGATACCATCTTCATATATAGATAAGGCTAACCGATCATTGACCTTCTTCTGTGCTGGATGCACAAGCATTGCCCGAACTCTTACGGCATTCGGTAAGGTTTTCTGCCTGGGGTAATAAGTGTAATGGGCAGGGGCACTACGAATGTAGTGTGTGGACATTAAGATGGGAATGTGGGTCTAACGGAGAGCGTGTCAAGGATTAATCCCTGCAGTCGGATTATCCTCTGGGCCTTCGGTGGCTCATATGCATGCCATGTAAGCAGGAGATCCCGGGTTCGAGTCCCAGTTGAGCCACACATTTTCAACTGTCCCCGTTGATGTATATCAACGCCTGTAGACAGATTAGGGTCTTGATTTAACTATCATTCAGCCCAGAAGTTTACGTGACGTTTTTCACTTCAAACTGAATAGACAATAACGAAGAGTGGAACAAAAATTTGTGCATTTAAATTTTAAATGAGTGAGCAACGTTCAGTTAAACATGTTGAAAGTATATTTCATTCCGAAATTAATTCGGATGACCTAATTCAAAGAAAAATTTTGTTCTCCATGCATCTCGTCCAATTTAAAAAATTGTGGACTGCTGAAGTCTTTTAGTCTTACCTTGAATATTTTGTAACATTCTAAATGTTAACAAGTTGAAAATAACTTCGTTGTGGGTTCGAGTGGCCGCTTAAATTTTTGGTTTTAGCTAATAATTTTGTGAATTTTTGTTGGTATTGGTATTAGTTGCGGTTTAGTACTATTAATAAAGTAGTTGCTTTCTTCGTAAACAGAGAATTTCGAGACCACTGTTGTTAGTTCTATAAATAGTTCTGCTGGTGTAACTGAACTTGGGTAACGTAGATGTTTAGTTTTTTTCAGTAACTGTAAAATTTTACCATGAGTGAGAAGTGTGGGCTCTGTCGTAGATTCGTGAGTAGTGGGTTACGATGTTGGATTCGTTCAAAGTACTTTCATTGGGTAGAATGCAGCGGGGAAGCCAGTGGGCATTCTAGCCAGATCCTCTTCTAGGAATGCAGAATCTGTAGCGGAAATAAGGCGATAGAGGAGCAAGAGCGTAAGATCTGTGCCCTTCGGGTGCAGTTACAATACGCAAAGGAGGAACTAAATAGTTTGAGGAGGGTGAATGATGCTGGGGAATGGGAACTGGCAGTTGGCAGAAGGTAACTAGGAGGAGGAGGTACTCAGTTGTACTTTGCGTATGTGTAATAGATTTGACCAACCGTCAGAATTGAGTGGAGAGGAGGCTCCTGTAGCTGAAGGTGTAGGAAACATGCAGCAGTCCTCAGCAGTTGGGAGGCCTAGGTCAGTTGCAAATAAGGTTCTGCTGCTAGGTAGTTCTCACGGTAGAGGTGTGGGCCAGCAGTTGCAGGAAGTGTTGGGGAGCGAGTACCAGGTAAGCAGCAATGTGAAGCCTTGTGCAGGGTTGGCACAGGTGTCTGACAGTATAGGAGATTTATGTAACAAGTTTGAGAAAGAGAATCAGGTAGTGATAGTGGGTGGAGCTGGGAATAGTCTTGATAGGGAAGGGGAATGTGATTTAGGTGGTGACCTGGTAAAGATAGCTACTCAGACTGGTGCCACCAACGTGCATTACGTGCAACTGTTTCAGCGTTATGATCGGCCTCATCTTAATTCGGCTGTTTGGCGCGTTAACACGGGGCTGGAGGGGGCACTGATGGCAGAGGGCATGAGTCACGTTTCAGTGGTGTCAGTTGAGTACCAGTAGAGCGGGTTTCACTAGGAATGGCCTGCCTGGGAAGGGGAGGTTGCCAAAGCTTATAGGTGACAGTGTAATGGGTGGTGGTGGTCGGACCACTCATGGGAAAATTCCTGTAGTAGATGGTATTACAGCTGCACCTTTTTTAGATTGAAGTTAGCTGATAGGTATACCTGCATAAAGGAAGTCCCTCTACCTAAGGGATCACCTACAGAGGACGTCATGTTTCCAAATAGAGTAGGAATTAGTGTATTTCATCAAAATATAAGAGGTATTAGAGATAAAGTTAGTGAACTGCATATAGAAAGTGACAAATTATTGGTATATCGGAGCATCACTGAAATAATTTGATAATTCAGAGGCTTCCTTTAACAGGATACAGAATAGATGGCTGTTTTCCAAGGAGTTAATTCCGGAGTGAGGGAGTGGACATGTGCGTAGAAAACAGTATTCCATTTGAGTCCATAGACTATCACGGCACTGCGCCGTGCGGTTCTAGGCGCTTCAGTCTGGAACCGCGTGACCGCTATGGTCACAGGTTCGAATCCTGCCTCGGGCATGGATGTGTGTGACGTCCTTAGGTTAGTTAGGTTCAATTAGTTCTAAGTTCTAGGGGACTGATGACCACAGATGGCTCAGAGCCATTTATTTTCATTCGCTTATGTCGTAGGGTATTATATTTTGGGGTAAATCTTCCCACTCTAAAAGAATATTCTTGGCTCAGAAATGGGTGGTTCGGCCAATAAGTTTGCGAACCTCTTGTCGACCCCTGTTCACTAGTCGGGGTATTCTGACATTGGCCTCTCTCTATATATATATTCTTTATTGTCATTTGTTGTTAATAATATCAGCTTATTCCCAAGGATAAGCAGCTTTCACTCAGTCAATACACGTCAGAGATCAATCCTGCATTTGGATCGGACTTCCTTAACTCTTTTGCATAAAGCTGTGCAGTATAGTGCTGCAGCCAATTTCAATAAGAATTAAAAAATCTTAGCACTAATCTAAGCCCTTTCAAATCGAAACTAAAGAGTTTCCTCAGGGATCACTCCTACTATTCTGTCGAGGAATCCCTTGAAGAATTAAGCTGATTCTTGTTGTCTTGTTGATTGCATTTACTTAAACTTATGATTTGACGTTTTTTGAGTTCATAAACATTTTATTTTTATCTGTTATTACTTTGATGTTATAATTTCATGTACCGACACGTTCCATTACCTAGGAGATTTGCTCCTCAATTTGGTCGTACGGAACTTGACGTGTAAACAAATAAAAATAAATAAACAAATAAGTAATCTGATGTACCTGCACGAGAGGACCACAGGGACACAGTGAAAAAAATGTATTCATCTGACAACGAAGTGCTGCTGAATCCCTAGGACAAGTGTTGTCGTGGCTAGAATGGAACGGACCCAGCACCCACGTCTTTTTTGGCCTGTAGGTCAGAGCAATAACATAGCTTGGATGATTCTGTCGAAGAGACCTAAAACGTTTTGTGACAGCAAGATATCACTGAACTTCCTCCACTACAGAATTCTTTTAGAAAAGAACTTCTTGGCTTGTGTGTACGTCTTTTTACATGGGGAA
Organism: Schistocerca cancellata; assembly: GCF_023864275.1. Classification (NCBI taxonomy): domain Eukaryota; kingdom Metazoa; phylum Arthropoda; class Insecta; order Orthoptera; family Acrididae; genus Schistocerca; species Schistocerca cancellata. The sequence goes on from NC_064626.1 coordinate 102,179,500, forward strand.
GTCGTCTGTTACACATCAAAAAAAGCTGCTGTGAAGTATTTCGACCGGAGCGATGTAGGATCTTAGTTGCCCAGTCAGCTACAAGGACGTGCCTAGAGAGAAGTTCTGTAGAATTCAGTCGGAGCGTCCCACTCCTACTGTTACCCTTTGTCTGCTAAGCCTGATGACACGTAGCCTTCTACTTAAAGACGCCCATGATGATTGTCTGAGAGCAACCAATCACGTCAAGCGAAGTCAATCTCAGTAAAAAGATGACACAGTCAAATCTGTCCGCTATCGCGAAGGAAACAATGCCTGCTGCTTGAATTCGCCGTTTCACATACATACATCTGAGCCTCACGGCAACATTTCATCAACGACGCAGCATCTGATGATGAGATGCACTCGTGCAGCTGGGGAAAGTCTTCTTGCCAATGTTCCATTAGTGTCAAAGCAATAACCAACACCCAAGAAAGTGACCCTGAAATTACTACTAACACAATGACCACGTCACTATTCACTTTTTCTTCTTAGTGTGTGATGAAAGATGCCAGTAGATGTCCGGTAGAATTGGACTACGGGTGAGACGGACTGGTAGCGCATTTCACATATGCCCTGCTAAAGAGCAGCTCCCCCTGCTTGCGGTGAAGCTCATTTGTGAACGAACGTGGTGCAAAAGTGTTGTTGTTTTAGTGTCAGTTCTGAAGAAAATCAGATCATCTGTTCTGGTAAGTCAAAAAGCTTTATCGTGTACTTACATAACTTTAATATTAATGCTTAATTTGCACAATATTGATGCAGTTTTGCTACTGCGAGCTTGAAAAATTTGTAGATGTGAAACTAAACGACAAAGGTTTACTACCTGCAGAGAGAAGTCAATGCGGTCTTCTCTCCCAGACTGTTGGGAGAGATGGACCAGTGTTATTTGGGAGAGTTATACCGCAAGTTTTAGTACGGGAGGATTGGACAATAATTAAATTTAGCTTAAAGGCATGTGGAATAGTTCCACTAAATATGGCCACAGTCACAGATTATGCTTTCTTGTCGGAACATAAGTCTGTGCCAACAAACAGAAGACCAAAATCTCACGCACATGCCAACCAACCACTTCAAAGCTCATAAAAAACCTAGTAATCCCAAGAATCCTAAAAGAGCAGAATTATCTGCACAAGTCAAATTCTGACACCACTTCTTTTTTTCTGGCTCATCAGTCTTCTGACTGGTTTGACGCGGCCCCCCATGAGTTCCATTCCTGAGATGCAGTGTAGCACTTGCAATATACGCCCTCAATTATTTGCTGGATGCATTCCAGTCTTCCTCTACATCTTCTGTGTAGGACCACCTCATTCCTTACGTTATCAGTCCACTAATTTTCAGCATTCGTCTGTAGTACCACATCTCAAATGCTTCGATTATCTTCAATGCCGCTTGCCCACCTGTCCATGTTTCACTACTATACAATGCTGCACTCCAGATGTACATTCTCAAAAATTTCTTATTCACATTAACGCCGATATTTAATATTAGTAGAATTCTCTTGGCCAGGAACACCTTTTGTCTCATTGCTAGTCTGCTCTTGATGTCCTCGTTGCTCTGTCCGTCATTGGTTATTTTACTGCCTAGGTAGCAGAATTCCTTAACTTCATGTAATTCGTGACCATCAATCCTGGTGTTAAGTTTCTCGCTGTTCTCATTTCTGCTACTTCTCATTACTTTCGTCTTTCTTCGATCTACTCTCAATCCATATTCTGCACTCAGTAGATTGTTCATTCCATTCAGCAGATTACGTAGTTCTTCTTCACTTTCCCTCAGGATAGCAATGTCATCAGCGAATGTTATTATTGATATCCTTTCACCTTGAATTTTAATTCCACTCCTGAACTTTTATTTTATTTCCATCATTGCTTCTTCGACGTACAGACTGAAAAGTAAGGGCGAAAAACTACATTCCTGTCTCACAGCCTTTTTAATCCGAGCAGTTCGTTCTTGGTCGGCCCCTCTTATTATTCTCTCTTGGCACTTGTACCTGTTGCATATTACCCGTCTCTCCCTATAGCTTACCCCTACTTTTTTTTCAATATTTCGAACATCTTGCATCATTTTACATCGTCGAACGCCTTTTCCAGGTCCTGTGAACGTATCTTGATTTCTCTTTAGTCTTGCTTTCATTATTAACTGCAACGTCAGAATTTCCTCTCTCGTGCCTTTACTTTTCCTAAAGCTAAACTGATCGTCATCTAGCACAATTTTCTTTTCTCTTCTTTCGCATATCACTCTTGTCAGCAACTTAGATGTTAGCTGATGCGCGATAATTGTCGCACTTGCCAGCTCGTGCAGTCTTCTTATCCCGAAAGTCAGATGGTATGTCACCAGACTCATACACTCTACACACCAACGTGAATAGTCGTTTTGTTGCCACTTCCCAGAATGATTTTACAAATTCTGATGGAATCTTATCTATCCCTTCTGCCTTATTTGATCTTAAAGCCCTCTAAAGCTCTTTTAAATTCTGATTGTAACACTGGACCCCCCATCTCTTCTAAATCAACTGCAGTTTCTTCTTCTATCATATCAGACAAATATTTCCCCTCATACAGGCTTTCAATATTCTCAGTGTATTCTTTTCACCTATCTGCTCTTTCCTCTGCATTTAACAGTAGAATTCCCGTTGCACTTTTAATATTACCACCTTGCTTTTAATGTCGCCGAAGGTTGTTTGGCTTTCCTGAATGCCGCGTCTCTCCTTCCAACAATCATTTGTTTTTCGATTTCTTTATATTTTTCACGCAGCCATTTCGTCTTAGCTTCCGTGCACTTCCTATTTATTTCATTCCTCAGCGAACGTGTATTTCTGTATACCTGAGTTTCCCGGAACATTTTTCTACTTCATTTATCGATCAACTGAAGTATTTCCTCTGTTACCCATGGTTTCTTTGCAGTTACCTTCTTTGTACCTATGTTTCCCTTCCAATTTCAGTGACTTCCATTTTTAGAGATATCCATTCCTCTTCATCTGCACTCCCTACTGAGCTATTCGTTATAGCTGTACCTATAGCTTTAGAGAATCTCAAGGGTATCCCATCATCATTAGTACTTCCGCATCCCACTTTTCTGCGCATTGATTCTTCCTGACTAATCTCTTAAACTTCAGCCTACTCTTCGTCACTACTATATTGTGATTCGAGCCTATATATGTTTCTCTGTACGCCTTACAATCCAGTATCAGAGTCTCTGTTTGACAATGATGTAATCTAACTGAAATCTTCCCGTATCATCCGGCCTTTTCAAAGTATACCTCCTCCTCTTGTGACTCTTGAACAGAGTATTCGCTATTACTCGCAGAAATTTATTACAGAACTCAATTAGTCTTTCTCCTCTCTCATTCCTTGTCCCAAGCCCATATTCTCCTGTAACCATTTCTTCTGCTCCTTCCCTTAAAACTGCATTTCAGTCCCCCATGGCTATTAGATTTTCATCTCCCTTTACGTACTGTATAACCCTTTCAATATCCTTACACCCTTTCTCTATCTCTTCATCTTCAGCTTGCGACTTCGGCATATATACCTGAACTATCGTTGTCGTTGTCGGTTTGCTGTCGATTCTGATAAGAATAACCCTATCACTGAACTGTTCGCAGTAACACAAACTTCGCATTACCATACTATTCATAATGAATCTACTCCCGTTATACCATTTTCTGCTGCTGTTTGTATTACCGTTCACTCATCTGACCAAAAATTCTTGTCTTCTTTCCATTAAACTTCACTGAGCCCTTATATATCTAGACCGAGCCTTTGCATTTTCGTTTCCAGGTTTCTAGTTTCTCTGCCACGTTAAAGCTTCTGACATTCCGCTCTCCGAGTCGTAGGACGTTGTCCTTTCGTTGATTATTGAATCTTTTCCCATAGTCGCCTCGCCCTCGGCAGTCCCCTCCCGGAGATACGTATGGGGGAGTATTCCGGAATCTTTTGCCAACACTTTTTCAATTACAGGTCACATGTCCTGTGAGTACATGTTACGTGACTTTAATGCAGTGGTTTCCACTGCCTTCTGCATCCACATGTCGTTGATCACTGCTGATTGTTCCGCCTTTCGGGGCAGTTTCCCACCCTTAGGACAAGAGAGTGCTTCTCTTCTAGTTTCTTGTTGTCTTTCTTCTTTCCTTTACCTGGTCTTCAACTGACATTTCAGCTGCAGAGACATGCTGTAGATCCATTTTTCTCAGGATGTCTTGAGTAAAATTTCCTATCTTGAAGCCCATTCTTTCTAATACCTTCATCCTTCGGACGTTCCCATCATTAAATACAATAACTGAGTTATAAGTTGAGATTCTGACAACTGTAGCAGATGCAAATGTGTTTTTAGGGCATCGTTTAAATATGGGTGTATTTAGAGACTCATTTGGATTTTGGGTTCTGCCATGAACACACTTTTTTAGAAGTGCAGGTCGGCCAGAAACATGTAAGAGGGCTTGACAAGATTGAGGATACAATTTTGAAGCCTCTCCTTGAAAATGCAGGAGTTGTTCACTGAGCTGGTATTGAAGTGCTGCTTCAAAACGTGGGCTTGGCAGGGAGGCCGCGTCACACTTTTAATTAATTTTCAGGCACTTCGGATGCGATTTCAACATTAAAACTTTGGGAACTTATTATCCATGATTTTTAGTAACAAAAAATAAATCTAAAATTGACATTTCTGGTCAATTTCATCAGCGTCTCCCCTTAAACGATTCGGATAAACGTCCGCAGCTTGTGGTTGTGCGGTAGCGTGCTTGCCTCCCACGCCCGGGTTCCCGGGTTCGATTCCCGGCTGGGTCAGGAATTTTCTCTGCCTCGTGATGACTGGGTGTTGTGTGATGTCCTTAGGTTAGTGAGGTTTAAGTAGTTCTAAGTTCTAGGGGACTAATGACCATAGATGTTAAGTCCCATAGTGCTCAGAGCCATTTGAACCATTTTTGATTCGGATAAACAGAGCAGTCGTCGTCGTAATGCGAAAACGGAACGATTTATTTGGTGTCCAAAAGGACATGATTATTGGCTTTCATGCCAAGGGTAGAAGCATTTCCGAAATGGATAAGTCTTTAGACAGTGCGCGTGCCGCCATGGTGCGTGCCGTGCAGGGAAAAATGGTGCTATTCAAAACTGGCGCCGAAGCAACTGTGGTGCACTATGTGCTATAGATGATAGGGGTGATAGGGGTAAAGAACGGCTGCGAAGATGTGTACGGGTGAAAAGGCGTGCAGCTGTTGAGCAACTGACAGCCCAGATGAACCAAGAAGCTACCAACAGTGCCTACTCAACGCTCGTTCAGCGAGGGTTGCTGCACATGGGCCTCCGAAGAAGGCGCCTATACCGTGCACCCATGCTGACTGCCGGCCGCTGTGGCAGAGCGGTTCTAGGCGCTTCAGTCCGGAACCACGCTGCTGATACGGTCGCAGGTTCGAATCCTGCCTCGGGCATAGATGTGTGTGATGTCCTTAGGTTAGTTAGGTTTAAGTAGTTCTAAGTTCTAGGGGACTCACGACGTCAGATTTAAGTCCCATAGTGCTCAGACATTTGAACCATACTCCATCGGACAAGTGGACGCTTGCGTATGCAGCCCTGCAACAATCGTCGGAAGAGTCAAGGCCAGAGAAGGGCGCGTTATTGTCTAGGGAATGTTTTCATGGCATTTCTTGGGTGATGTCGTCATTCTGGAACGCACAATGGATCAACATACGTGTATTTATCGTTAGGAATCTTGTACACCACCGCACGTAGCCTGTTTTTTCCTCAGTACGATGGCATCTTCTTTTTCTTTTAGTGTTCAACTCTGAGGTTGGTTTGCAGCAGAGCTCCATTCCACTCTTCTGTCTGCCTTGCTCTTCATATCCACGTATGTGTTACATCCAACGTCATTCATGATCTGTTGGATGTATGATATCCTTGGTCGCCCCCGCCGATCCCTTCCTTCAATAGCTCCTTCTGCTATTGCTCCAATGATGTTGTGCCGTAGGATGTGTCCTACATTCTCTTCTTGTTTGGATGTGCCTCCACAGAGATCTGGTTTCCTTGTACTCTTCTGATCACCTCTTCATTTGTTATTTTGTCTCTCCATCTGATCGTCATCATCCTTCTATAGCACCACATCTCCAGGGCCTCTATCCGTCTTCTCTTCCAATTTTCCAAGTTTCACATTCGTATAGGGCCACACTCCAAATGAAACCCTTCATGATTCGTTTCCTTATTTTCAGACTGATGTTGTTGCTGGTGAGTAAGTTCCTTTTGTATTCTGCTCGCAATTTCTTTCCGGCTTCTACCGTCCCTTGTGATTTTGCTTCCCAGGTAAGTAAATTCCTTTATCACTTCTAGCTCCTCTCTCTCAATTCTCATTCTCAGAGGTTCATATTCTGCTCCTGTATAGAATACCATCACTTAAGTCTTTTTTTTTTTTTGTCTATTCTCATTCCATACTGATTGCATAGATTTTTTCCATTGTTCTGTGGACTTTCTCTAGATCTTATTTTCTCTCTGTCACTATAGCAATATCATCTGCATAACGTGTCTATCTTCTGCCCATTAATTTTGATCCCTACCTCAGTAGTTTCTCGAACTTGGTATGTAGCTTCCTGGATGTAAGCATTGAATATAAGAGGAGAGAGAGCACATCCTTGTCTTACCCCTTTTCTGATAGTTTCTTCTTGTTCTTGGTGACAGTTCCTAATCACTGCCACCTAATTCTTATAGAAACTTTGTTCTTTATTCCACTTTTCCTTAGCACTCTGAACATCTCTTGCCAGATTACGTTATCAAATGCCTTTTCCATGTCTACAAAGGCAACTTACGTTGGTTTATTTTTCTGTAATTGCTTTTCGATAACGAGTCTCAGTGCCAGAATCACCTCTCTTGTTCCCAATCCCCTTCTGAAACCAAACTGATCTTCACTCAGCATATCCTCCACCTTCAATTCTCTTCAGACAGCAGGAAAGCGCAGCGTGTCACACAGCTCGCAGTGTACGCGCTGAGTTCGAAAACCAGCAGGAAGAGTTTGCCGTACTCCCCTGACCATCAGACTTCACGTAGTTAAGCCCAGTCGATAATCTGTGGGGCCATCTCTATCGGGCTGTCCGCGCCATGGATCCTCGACCGAGAACCTATCGCAGCCGGCCAAGGCACTAGATTTGGCACGGCTTCGGTACGTTCCAGAACCCCCCCTGACTCTCTTTGTGCCGTGCATCGAAACTTTCCGCAAAGTTTGGTAGTTTTTGACTTTGTTTCTCTCTGGTGGGATCGTTGCTTGTGTAGAATCTGCTTGCCTGAGAGCCTCGTGGTGCGAATGTGACCCGCGAGGCAGTGTGTGATGGGCAGCGGCGCGAGGAAGGTGGCGGGCCTGGCCCTGTGCTGGGAGCAGTCCATGTATGCGCTGGAAAACGACTTGGCCATACCTGGAGTGATAGCGATGTCTAGCTGTAGTTGAGAGCCGTTGTTTGGGAAGCTGTAATTTCGAAAGAAGTTCCTCTTTTGCATGCATAATACTGGTGTCGCTCGAATGATGATGATGATGTTTGGTTTGTGGGGCGCTCAACTGCGTGGTTATCAGCGCCCGTACAATTACCCAAGCTTTGCTCAGTCCAATTTCGCCACTTTCCTGGATGATGATGAAATGATGAGGACAACACAAACACCCAGTCATCTCGAGGCAGGTGAAAATCCTTGACCCCGCCGGGAATCGAACCCGGGACCCCGTGCTCGGGAAGCGAGAACGCTACCGCGAGACCACGAGCGGCGGACTGCTCGAAGGAGATGGGCGGTTAAAGCAACTGTTAGAGGTCTGTACAGACGTCATTATACTGTCGCTGCACCCTGGTTACATTGACACGCGAGTACTGGATAACTCCACGTGAAGCTGAGTAACCTTATTACTGAGCTCTTACCCACCTGCGTGTTTTAGTTGTTCATCTCGCGAAACTGTATTTGAATCTTCTCTTGTGGGGCGCCACTATTTCCACTACTTCGCGACTCGTCATTTGTTTGTTTTAACTTATCATGCTATAAGGTTGTCATTGAGGCTCCCTGGATTGTCCCATTATTTAAATGCATGGGTGGGGCCAGTGGTAACTGATTTATGTTTCATGTCTTATCACGCCAATTTACTATTGAATTGTATTGTATGTTAACCGGGGGCCTAGAAACGACGGAGAGGCTCCATCCCCGCCGCAGCCGCAGTGGTCCACAACCCCACGACGACTACGACAGTCCACTTAACCCCTCCGCCGCCCCACACCGAATCCAGGGTTAGTGTGCGGTTCGGCCCCCGGTGGACCCCCCAGGGAACGTCTCACACCAGACGAGTGTAACCCCTATGTTTGCGTGGTAGAGTAATGGTGGTGAACGCGTACGTGGAGAACTTGTTTGCGCAGCAACCGCCGACATAGTGTAACTGAGGCGGAATAAGGGGAATCAGCCCGCATTCGCCGAGGCAGATGGAAAACCGCCTAAAAACCATCCACAGACTGGCCGGCTCACCGGACTTCGACACAAATCCGCCGGGCGGAATCGTGCCGGGGACCAGGCGCTCCTTCCCGCCCGGAAAGCCGTGCGTTAGACCGCACGGCCAACCGAGCGGGCTAATTTAATATTACTGGTGTGCGAAATAAAGTAAGATGGCAATATTACGGCTCTGTAAACCCACTGAGATAGCAGTGCATGAAGATTTGTTCTTGAGTTAAGGAATTACCATTGTAATTGAGTAATTCACGCATCTTAACTGGTTGTTCATCTGAGGAAGTCTGCATCTAAACTTGCTTGAAATTTTGCGGTACTCCTGTACAGTAAATGAGCAAATTTTAATCTGTGCCACAAAAAAAAAACTCGTGTACAGAACTTGTCATGAGGAGGCCATGCTGTAATTTTCTGTGTATTTCAAGTGCTTTGGTTTCATTGGATTTATCTGTATACCGATTTTAGTTTTGAGTTCTTGCCAGCTTGTTATTGTAAATTTGTTTAACTGTTACTACGTGCATTTTGAAGTAGCCTTGGGCGTTTTAAACTTTTGATCACAAATAGTTATCGAGCTTGAGTCGAAACTTTTAATTGATGTTATAATTGCCTTGGGGTCAAAGACTATTTTCTGTAATGACTGTTGAGTAATAATTATTGGTAATAAATTAGTTTTAAAGGATGGCTTAATTTATATTAGACCGACACGTTATAACTCCTTCACAGCTCCTACCATACCATCCTTCCTGCACGACGGCGCTGCAAAACGCAGTTATTCAGGCTTTTGACAGGTGGTCACATTAAAGTGAGTGGACTGTGTAAATTAAATTCTCAAGATGGACAGTATAATAAAGGATTACTATATACAATAACTTCCCATTGTGGGACTAGCAACAGAAGCATTACTCTAATAATACATATAAAACCAGTTGAAAACAAATGACCCTACTCAGATAATAGTAACGGAAATAAATTAAGGAAGAGTATGGATTAACGTCCCATGGATCACAGGCTCATTTGTGATGGCACACAAGTTCAGATAGGGAAGGCGGCGAAATATAACGCTAATGTTCTCTTAGAAAGGGGATGCAGCATTTACCTCAGCATTTATGGAAGGTCGTGCAGAAAAAGAAATGGTGGAAGGTGTTTCGACCCTACCCTAACCGGATGCATGTCTAACGTTTCATCAGAACACAATCACTTGACTTAGTACTCCAGACAAAAGAAGACAGAGTAACAAGCAGATGTCTATAATTTATAAAACGTATGAACGCTTTTAAGAATGGCAAAAATTACCATTTCAGAGTGTCTACTGTTCATATGGGCTGGGAATAACGAGACGCGCAGAGATAATTTTTCTAAATAAACCATATGAGGAGAATGTGTAGGACACTACACACACACACACACACACACACACACACACACACACACACACACAATAAGAAGTTAAGAAAGCAGAGGTGGAGAGGACACGTAGGAGAAGCAGGTTCCCTTCTTGTGTGAATGGAAAGGTCTGTGTTATAGTGCCAAGGTCAGGCAAAAATAGGAACACCGAAGTGGAATCGTAACAGCAAATTCTAGTTACCGTCAGCATGCCAAAGGCGCAATATCAGAGTGCGAATCAGAGTGCGAATCAGTTCAAACGAAACAAAAATATTATCCAGTCACTGGTTCTCGTCTAGGGGATGCAGCTAGGAGACGCAGTACGCACTGACGCACTCGACCACACAACGCAGCCTCAGCATGGGGTGACTGGCATCTTGTCCACATTACTTTATCGGACCATATAGATGAGTTCACAATAGTAGTTTGCATTGTTGAGTAGCGTAGCGCACGAGGACAACGTGTGATAGGGTGTGGCGTAGTTATATTCAACATAAGATTTTGTCTAACGAAATTCATATGAGTGTTTGACAGTATCACGATAACAACCAACCTTCATCGTGTATGTGTGCTATACAAGTGGGGAAAAGCAACTAATGCTTATACGCTGTCTTCACTTCTATCCCTACAATTCCTTGAAAGAACCCTAAATAACGTTTGTCAAATGATCGTACATCTTAGGCGGGAGCAAAGAGAGCTATTGTTATTTATTGATAACTGGAGGGACAGCAGTACTTCACCAAAGCATCCGCCTTTTCGGAACTGCGAACCAAAAAAAAGTTCATTTTAAATTTCTGTCATTACTAAGGAATGAAGAGAGAGGCTTAAAGGCTATAGATACTGCGATTCGGAATAGCACAGTAGGCAGTTTAGTTAAAGTGGAATAGTCATATCTAAAAAGAAGCAGGGAGTGGCAACTGACCCTTAACATAGACAAATGTAATGTATTGAGAATACATAGAAAGAAGGATCCTTTATTGTATGATTATATGATAGCGGAACAAACACTGGTAGCAGTTACTTCTGTAAAATATCTGGGAGTATGCGTGCGGAACGATTTGAAGTGGAATGATCATATAAAATTAATTGTTGGTAAGACGGGTACCAGGTTGAGATTCATTGGGAGAGTCCTTAGAAAATGTAGTCCATCAACAAAGGAGGTGGCTTACAAAACACTCGTTCGACCTATACTTGAGTATTGCTCATCAGTGTGGGATCCGCACCAGATCGGGTTGACGGAGGAGATAGAGAAGATCCAAAGAAGAGCGGCGCGTTTCGTCACAGGGTTATTTGGTAACCGTGATAGCGTTACGGAGATGTTTAACAAACTCAAGTGGCAGACTCTGCAAGAGAGGCGCTCTGCATCGCGGTGTAGCTTGCTCGCCAGGTTTCGAGAGGGTGCGTTTCTGGATGAGGTATCGAATATATTGCTTCCCCCTACTTATACCTCCCGAGGAGATCACGAATGTAAAATTAGAGAGATTAGAGCACGCACAGAGGCTTTCAGACAGTCGTTCTTCCCGCGAACCATACGCGACTGGAACAGGAAAGGGAGGTAATGACAGTGGCACGTAAAGTGCCCTCCGCCACACACCGTTGGGTGGCTTGCGGAGTATAAATGTAGATGTAGATGTAGAAAAGGACAGTTACAGAAGTTGGAGAGAAAAGCATAGGTACGAAGAAGGTAACTGAGAAGAAACCAAGGGTAACAGAAGATATACTTCAATTGATCGAAGAAAGAATGAAGTACAGAAATGTTCAGAGTTCAGAAACACTAGCCACTTAAGACTAAAATAAATCGGAAGTGCAGGGAAGTTAAGGTGAAATGGCTCCACGGAAAATATGAAAAAAATCAAAAAAAGAAATACTTGCCGGAAGGATAGAATCAGCATATAGGAAAGTGAAAAGAGCCTTCGGGGAAATTAAAAGCAAGGGTGGTGACATTAATACTGCAACGGTAATTCCAATGCAGAAGAGAGAGCGCATATGTGGAGAGTACATTGAGGCCTCTATGAGGGGGAAAATTTGTATGATGCGACAGAAGAAGAAACAAAAGTCGATATAGAATATATAGGGCTGTAGCTGTGGCATGGCATATATTGGTCAAACTATCAGGACCGTGGAGGACCGATGCACTGAGCATAAACGGCACACACGATTACAGCAGCCAAGTAGATCTGCTATTGCCGAACATTGCTTGGATACTGGTCACCCCATGCTATATAACAACACCGAGATATTGGCATGCATGTCCAGCTATTGGGACAGTGTTATTAAGGAGGCAGTTGCGATTAAATTAGTGAGCAACTTTGTAAACAGGGATAGAGATTTTTGTTTAAACTCTGTTTGGAATCCTGCTCTTTCCCTTGTCAAAAAACAGAGGGATAGAATCAATGTTACATCACCTGTTAGTTCATAGTCTCACTATCGATATCTCTGACTTTGGTCATCTTTGGTGTCACTACTGTTCAGTGTGTGTTATCTTTCCTGCATCAGTCTATGAACCGAAATTTTAAATTTGCCTGTACTTTCGGCGGGGCGTATTCCCGCCGAAATATAGGCGATCGCTGAAAATATTACCTGGATGAATACCCGTACGTTGTTTCAAAATTGCAGTTGTGTTAAAGTCTAATGAGTATAGAATATGGATTGAGAAAGAAACAAGAAGTAACAGAAATGAGAATAGCGGGAAACTTTACAACAGGATTGGCGATCACGAAATAGATGAGGAAGTCTGCTACCTAGGCAGCAAAATAAGTCGTGACGGACGAACCTAGGAGGACACAAAAAGCAGCCTAGCACTGGCAGAAAAGGCATTTCTCGTCGTGAGAAATCTATTGTGGTGTCACCGCCAGACACCACCTTTTCTAGGTGGTAGCCTTTAAATCGGCCGCGGTCCGCTAGTATACGTCGGACCCGCGTGTCGCCACTGTCAGTGATTGCAGACCGAGCGCCGCCACACGGTAGGTCTAGTGAGACGTCCTAGCACTCGCCCCAGTTGTACAGCCGACTTTGCTAGCGAAGCTACACTGACAAATACGCTCTCATTTGCCGAGACGATAGTTAGCATAGCCTTCAGCTACGTCATTTGCTACGACCTAGCAAGGCGCCATTCACATTTGTTATTTATCTATGGATGCCTGTACCGTCAGACCGATGTTCACCAGTTATGGAATAAAGTTAAGTATTACATCAACTACGTACTTTATTTGCTATATTAATTACATTGTAATGCTCCAGACCTCACGCCAGCCTGCGTGAGTTAAATGCGTGCACTTCGGCCTCTTCTAGCAACACGGTGTTGGCTCTTCTGCCAACACATCATCTACTAATATCAAAGCACTAATCTGAGGAAAAAATTTCTGAGAATGTACGTTTAGAGCACAGCATTGAATAGTAGTGGAACACTGACTGTCGAAAAACTGAAACAGAAGAGAGTCGAGGCATTTCAGATGTGGTGTTACAAGAGACAGTTGAAAATTAGATGGACTGATAAGGTATTCAGTGAAGAGGTTCTCCGCAGAATCGGGGAGGAAAAGAATATGTGGGAAACAGTGACAAGAAGAAGGGACATTATGGGAAGATATCCATTAAGACATCATGGAATAACTTCTATGGTACTAGAGGGTGTTGTAGGGCGTAAAATCTGTAGAAGAAGACAGAGATTGGAATACATTCGGGAAATAATTGAGAACGTCGATTGCAAATGCTATCTGAGATGAATAGCCTGGCATGGCGAACCGCATCAAACCAGTCCAAAGACTCATGACTCAAGAAAACATCAGCACCTTTGTCCCTTACCTCCGACATCCAGTCATATGGTGAATTTCGTTTTAACTCATTTCAAAGAATTGTAAGGGGAGGTGTGAAGACAATAGAAGCACACAAAAAAAATTGTAGCCCCCAGAAAATCGCGCTAATAGCATGTAACACCGCCTCTAGCTACCACAGTGACCTCAATTTGCCTAGGAAGAGAGCCCTAAAATCTCTTCAGGCACGCCATATTCAGCAAAAGCCGCTCATTGACGGTTAGATTCCATAGAGCACTCAGGGCTCCGTAGAGCACTGGGGGCTGTTGGCAGCTACGTTTCACTCAATTTTATATAACAGCGCAGGAGGAAGCCAGGGCCCAGTTCCATACTGAGAGCGCCCGTATCACGGTCAACGACCTGGCGACACTGCATCCCTTATCCCGCACTGACCTCCTCGTATATGACACACCCACACCGTGGACACGGGCCCCCGTATGGGAAACATCGGTGTGACGTATAAAAGCGACGCCTTTCAGTGGTCAGTCCTGGACAACCGTATTTAAACTACGGGGGCCAACCTGACATCTTCAAACAGCTGAGCAACGTTGTGACGTTCAGTATATGACAGGTGAAACGTCCCCTTAGAACAATTGTACAGGACTGAGCTTAAACTAACACACAATATTTTTTTAGCGCAACGCAATCAGACTTTCAGATATCCCTACAAAGGAATGGCCATGACTAACATTAACCTATGCGTTTCACAAATCACTTACCTCACCAAAAATCTCCGTTACTCGAACTACTGCAATACAGCGAGCGCCACTACTGCCAGCTAAATAACAGATTCAAACTACGGAAGGCACTAACTACTAGTAGGCATAGTTAGCAAATGAAAGATTTTAATAGAGAACAAACAATGTATTTACCTTAATAGTCATAATATATGTAGCAGATCATGACATCCATTCTGTACTCATATCAAAACTCCGCCATTTCTCTCCCCACATCCACCACTGCTGGCGGCTCACCTCCAACTGCGCAACGCTACGCGCTGTTCACGTCCAGCTGCCCAACACTACAATGGCAGACAACAATACAAACTAGCACACAGAGCGCTACGTAACGTTGCCAATAAGAAAACATAAACAGCCTACTTACATATTGTATCATTAAGTGTGTGCATTTGATTTCTTTGTTATTGCAATTGGAAAAATTTTTTTCAAGTCTGTATTGGCCAGTGCCCAAAACAATTTGTAAAATTTTTTGTGGGGAGCATGGGGGCTATGTAAGTAGGCTGTTTATGTTTTCTTATTGACAACGTTACGTAGCGCTCTGTGTGCTAGATTGCATTGTTGTCTGCCATTGTAGTGTTGGGCAGCGGCAGCTGGATGTGAACAGCGCGTAGCGTTGCGCAGTTGGAGGTGAGCAGCCAGCAGCGGTGGATGTGGGAAGAGAAATGGCGGAGTTTTGATATGAGTACAGAATGGATGTCATGATCTGCTATATATATTATGACTATTAAGGTAAATACATTGTTTGTTCTCTATTAAAATCTTTCATTTGCTAACTATGCCTATCAGTAGTTAGTGCCTTCCGTAGTTTGAATCTGTTATTTAGCTGGCAGTAGTGGCGCTCGCTGTATTGCAGTAGTTCGATTAACGGAGATTTTTGGTGAGGTAAGTGATTTGTGAAACGCATAGGTTAATGTTAGTCAGGGCCATTCCTTTGTAGGGATATCTGAAAGTCAGACTGCGTTGCGCTAAAAAAATATTGTGTGTCAGTTTAAGCACAGTCATGTATAATTTTTCTAAGGGGACGTTTCACAGGCAACGCCGTACCGATTACGAGCTGTCACCACCGACGCCAGCACAGCTCAATATTTCTACAGCGGACTTGCAACGACTAGTTGAGTCCATGCATTACGTCGAGAAAAAGGTCACACATGGTATTAGAAGGTATCCCCATGACGTTTGCCACCTCAGAGTATAGGAGTTAATTGCATTATGTACTCTAACGAAGCACACTTGTATCAGTGGCCAAAAGTTGTTTCAGCGTTTTACGATGCGAATGTGGTCGGCAACGCAGAAGAAGCAATGAAATATGGCTCCAGTTAGAAAAAAAAAAAAAAAAAAAAAAAAAAAACTACGAACAGACATGCAATTTTGGCTCCTAAATGTTGAGGAAACTTTCACTACAGCCACTACGTGACGTAGGTTTTAGAAATCGAGGTACAGCGCTCCTCAACATCAGTCTTCAACACCACATACCCACACACATTAGCGAAATACGTGCAAATTTTAAAAATAAATAGTACACCAATGCTTCCTTAGACTGTGTGTTTGCTTGCAATGTCGCCCATCGAACACTTCTGGGAAATGATTCGTCTACTTGTTGACTCTGATGCTCGAGCAACTTCTGCTGACAGTTTAGGTACGCGCATAGGGCTATTTGAGGAGCGATTCCACAAGAGACACGCAGGGTGTCTCGTTTTAGCATGTGGAGATTTCAGCCATAGTTACTTCTTATGGTCAGAGATAACGTAACCTTAATTATTTTGTGTTTCCTCTACATAAGTAACTGTACAAAGCTCTTTTCAGATACAGTAGGTGACATATCTTATACATAAATTAGTTTATGAACGAATACAGAATGATAAATCACACTGCAAATATATACAGCCAGGTAAACGCTGAATATTGGATTGATTTTCGAAAACAAAAACATACCTATAACGTGTAGAATGCAGCGCTGTTCTTGGCCCGATGTATGGTCATGAGCATTCGAATCCCTGCCGTTTGCAAGGTCACATAATTTATTTCGCAACGTCACACAGATTGACAGCGTGGACTCATGGTCTACCACATCATCAGATTTAACAATGGCTCTGTCCTATGACACATGACGTATGAGGTGACGTCACGCATTGCGTGCTGATGACGTCCTATGTATCTGGCATTACTATATCTCCAAATACCTCACTATCAACAACCATATTTGAATTCTAAAACCATTTTCAGCTCCTTAGAAGTTTGTATCTCCGTTACCACAATTTGCACGTGTCATCATCCAGTATAAGCAGTGTTGTGCACACAGTTCGTAATAAGGCACCGCAACTTCGCTACACCTTTTCCTTCAGAATTTTTTGGTATGCTGAACACTGGAACAGTACTGACGATTACATCATACAAGTCTTTTATATGAGTTTCTTCCTTGCAGATTCACTATACAGGTTACCCGTTTCTGTGAAAAGGACTCTGTTGATCATCTTTTTTATGGGATTACGCAATATAACATCAACTTTCGCCAGTTAGAAAGGAATGCAAAATAAAATATTGCTGCTGAGAAGCATTACGAAAATAAATTAACTGTTTTCTTAAAATAAAGTCGAAGGAATAAAAGACGAAAACAGAAATATACACTACTGGCCATTAAAATTGCTACACCACTAAGAGGACGTGCTACAGACGCGAAATTTAACCGACAGGAAGAAGATGCTGTGATATGCTAATGATGAGCATTTCAGAGTATCCACACAACGTTGGCGCTGGTGGCGACACCTACAACATGCTGACATGAAGAAAGTTACCGACAGATTTCTCATACACAAAGAGCAGTTGACCGGCGTTGCCTGGTGAAACGTTGTTGTGATACCTCGTGTAAGGAGGAAAAATGCGTACCATCATGTTACCGACTTTGATAAAGGTCGGATTGTAGCCTATCGCAACTGCGGTTTATCGTATCGCGACATTGCTGCTCGCGATGGTAGAAATCCGATGACTGTTAGCAGAATATGGAATCAGTGGGTTCAGGAGGGTAATACGGAACGCTGTGCTGGATCCCAACGGCCTCGTATCACTCGCAGTCGAGATGGCAGGCATCTTATCCGCATGGCTGTAACGGATCGTGCAACAACGTCTCGATCCCTGAGTCAACACATGGGGACGTTTGTAAGACAACAACCATCTCCACGAAGAGTTCGACGACGTTTGCAGCAGCATGGACTATCAGCTCGGAGACCATGGCTGCGGTTACCTTTGACGCTGCATCACAGACAGGAGCGCTTGCGATGGTGTACTCAACGACGAACCTGGGTGCACGAATAGCAAAACGTGACTTTTTCGGATGAATCCAGGTTCTGTTTAGAGCATCATGATGGTCGCATCCGCGTTTGGCGACATCGCGGTGAACGCACATTGGAAGCGTGTTTTCGTCATCGCCATACTGGCGTATCACCCGGCGTGATGGTGTGGGGTGCCATTGGTTACACGTCTCTGTCACTTCTCG
The DNA here is from genome assembly GCF_023864275.1 of Schistocerca cancellata. Lineage (NCBI taxonomy): Eukaryota > Metazoa > Arthropoda > Insecta > Orthoptera > Acrididae > Schistocerca > Schistocerca cancellata. The sequence continues at coordinate 102,197,381 of NC_064626.1, forward strand.
TTCGCATTGACGGCACTTTGAACGGTGGACGTTACATTTCAGGTGTGTTACGACCCGTGGCTCTACCCTTCGCTCGATCCCTGCGAAACCCTACATTTCAGCAGGATAATGCACGACCGCATGTTGCAGGTTCTGTATGGGCCTTTCTGGATACAGAAAATGTTCGACTGCTGCCCTGGCCATCATATTTTCCACCAATTGAAAACGTCTGGTCAATGTTGGCCGAGCAATTAGCTCGTCACAATACGGCAGTCACATCTCTTGATGAACTGTGGTATCGTGTTGAAGCTGCATGGGCAGCTGTACCTGTACACGCCATCCGAGCTCTGTTTGAATCAATGCCCAGGCGTATCAAGGCCGTTATTACGGCCAGAGGTGGTTGTTCTGGGTACTGATTTCTCAGGACCTATGCACCCAAATTGCGTGAAAATGTAATCACATGTCAGTTCTAGTATAATATATTTGTCCAATGAATACCCGTTTATCACTGCATTTCTTCTTGGTGTAGCAATTTTAATGGCCAGTAGTGCATATCTGAAACGCATTACTGAAGTGGTGTCATCCTTCTAAGAGACAGCACTGTACCATCACTCAAAAAGGTGAAGCACGTGCGCTTGAGAGTAAAGGATTTCGGGTGGGGAAATTTTGTTCTATTGGTTGGAAGTTGGTGCGTAAAAATCAAAGGATCCGTTGGACAGGATACAATGGAGATGAGGGTAGGCGCTGGGGTGGATAGCAAGAAGACGGAGTTTGAGGAGAAGGCTGCTGGATGGTAGTGGCCGTGGTATCAGACAAAGGAACGGGGGGTGATGGGGAGCCTTGATGTGAAGAGGTACAGGTGGAGAGGAGCTGTAGTTACTAGGGTCGAATTCCATTGTCTGGGAGAGGAGAGAGACTGTTCAAGTTACGTTGGGCGTCAGTGTTTTGACTGGTTTGATGCAATTTGGCACAAATTCCTCTCCTGCGAGACCTCTTCATCTCAGAGTAGTACTTGCACCTTACGTCTTCAATTATTTGCTTGCTGTATTTCAATCTATGCTTCCCCCACATATTTTCTACCCTTTGCAGTTCCCTCCACTACCATGGAGGTTAATCCCTGATGCCTTAACAAATGTGCTACCATCCTATCTTGTCTGCCCATATATTCCAAATGTGCCTTTCTTCAACAATTCTACGGAGAACCTCCTTATTCGTTATCTAATCAGTCCACAAAATTTTCAACATTCTTTTGTAACACTACACCTGAAACGTTTGGATTCTCTTCTGTTCCAGTTTTTCCACAATACTATGCGGTGTTCCAAAGGAACAGTTTCAGAAATTTTTTCTTCGTATTAAGACCTATTTTTGACACCAGTAGTCTTCTCTTGCCCAGGAATGTCCGCTTTGCCTGCGCTGGTCTGCTTTTTATGCCCTACTTGTTTCGTTCACCATGAGTTATTTTGTTTACAAGGTAGCAGAATTCCTTAACTTCCCCTACATCATGAACACCAGTTTTCGTGTTAAGTTTCTCGCTGTTCTCATTATTGCTACTTGCCATTGCCTTTGTCTTTTTCCGTCATTCTTAGTCCGTATTTTATACTCACTAGACTGTTCATTCCGTTCAACTGATCCTGCAATTCTTCACTTTCACTGAGGATACCGAAGTCGCCAGCGAATCTTATCAATGGTATCCTTTTACTCTGAATTTTAATCCCAACCTTTAACTTTACTTTTATTTCCGTCATTCCTTCTTCGATATATAGACTGAACAATAGGGTCAAAAGACTGCCTAACTGTCTTACACCGTTTTTAATCCGATCACTTCGTTCTTGGTCTTTGTACATTTGTATATCACCCGTCTTTCCCTGCAGCTTACTCATACTTCTCTCAGAATTTCTAACATCTTTCACCATTTCACATTGTCTAATACTTTTTCTAGACCGGCAGATACTATGAGCATCCATCAGCCTTTTTCTTTTTTTTTTATCAAGTATAAAGACAGAACTGGCTCTCTGGTGCTTATGCCTTTCCTCAAGCCAAACTGATGGTCATATAAAAGATCCTTAACTTTCTTTCCCATTCGTCTGTATATTATTCTTGTCAGCATCTTGGATATATGAGATTTTACCCTCATTTCGTGATAATTTTCGGACTTGCTGTCATCGGAGTTGCGTGGTTGATATTTTTCCGAGCGTCTGTTGGTACGTCGCCATACTCATAGATTCTACACACCAACCTGAACAGTCGTTTGGTTGCCATTTCCCCTTATGCGTATAGCGTAGAATATACTGAAGTATTCAGTGTGGGTGAAGAAAATTTGACAAGATAGTAGAGACTCCACGTTATAAAGGGTAAGCGGATGAGGAATGTAAGGCGGAATGCATAATTTTCAAGGATTTGGGGTGACTTGTAGAACTTCGGTGGAGTGGATATCAGTGCAACATTTGCATAGGACGGGGTGAGTCAGATAGAGGTTTCGTAGGTGTAGCTACCCTCAAGTTCGACCAGTTAATAATTTTAGTCTAGATGGGTTTCCTGGTGGGTGAGGTTTCCACGTTACTTGCTGGTCGAGGATTAGTCCAAGATATTTTAGTGTATTACTTACTAGATACTACGGTCGTAAACGGTAAGGTAAACGCCACTCAGGCTGAACGTGCATGTGGTTCGACCTTACTGCCTACTGCCTGAGTTTTGGAGAGTTTGACGTCTAGAAGACATTGGCTGCACAGGGCAGTTACCTGGCTGAGGTGAAGTTGAAGGATCGTTGAGATTCTAAAGTGTAGGGTAGAGACCGAGAAAGATCATCAGCGTACTGAAGGTGTAATGGTGGTGGTGATTTGGACTTATCGGCATTGTAAAGGAGACAGAGAGGAGAGAGGATGGAGTCTTGGGGCACATTTTCAGTGGGAAGATATAGGAATTGGTACTATTAATAGTGATGAAGGATGGCCTGTTAGATAGAAAGGATACTATAAGTCACAAATAGTTAATTGGAAGTGCATTATTCTTGAGTTCGAAGAAAAGACAAAAATTCCATGCACACCTGTAGACATTCCCTAGCTCGAGGTAGAAAAAATAGTGTAGTCGAGCATGAAATAAGTGAGGTATAGCAGCTGGCTGGGACAGAAGCAAAAGTAGTAAACAGCAAGAAGATGGTGTTGGTTCAGATGCTGATCGATTCGAAAACCTTGCTAAACAATTAGATGAGGACTTAAGAGGAAGCTTTTTTTTTCCCCCATCAGTCTTCTACTGACTGGTTTGATGTGGCCCGCCACGAATTCCTTTCCTGTGCTAACCTCTTCATCTCAGAGTAGCACTTGCAACCTACGTCCTCAATTATTTGCTTGACGTATTCCAATCTCTGTCTTCCTCTACAGTTTTTGCCCTCTACAGCTCCCTCTAATATCATGGAAGTCATTCCCTCATGTCTTAGCAGATGTCCTATCATCCTGTCCCTTCTCCTTATCAGTGTTTTCCACATATTCCTTTCCTCTCTGCGTAGAACCTCCTCATTCCTTACCTTATCAGTCCACCTAACTTTCAACATTCGTCTATAGCACCACATCTCAAATGCTTCGATTCTCTTCTGTTCCGGTTTTCCCACAGTCCATGTTTCACTACCCTACAATGCTGTACTCCAGACGTACATCCTCAGAAATTTCTTCCTCAAATTAAGGCCGGTATTTGATATTAGTAGACTTCTCTTGGCCAGAAATGCCTTTTAGGCCGTAGCGAATCTGCTTTTGATGTCCTCCTTGCTCCGTCCGTCATTGGTTATTTTACTGCCTAGGTAGCAGAATTCCTTAACTTCATTTACTTCGTGACCATCAATCCTGATGTTAAGTTTCTCGCTGTTCTCATTTCTACTACTTCTCATTACCTTCGCCTTTCTCCGATTTACTCTCAAACCGTAATGTGTACTCATTAGACTGTTCATTCCGTTCAGCAGATCATTTAATTCTTCTTCACTTTCACTCAGGATAGCAATGTCATCAGCGAATCGTATCATTGATATCCTTTCACCTTGTATTTTAATTCCACTCCTGAACCTTTCTTTTATTTCCATCATTGCTTCCTCGATGTACAGATTGAAGTGCAGGGGCGAAAGCCTACAGCCTTGTCTTACACCCTTCTTAATACGAGCACTTCGTTCTTGATCGTCCACTCTTATTATTCCCTCTTGGTTGTTGTACATATTGTATATGACCCGTCTCTCCCTATATCTTACCCCTACTTTTTTCAGAATCTCAAACAGCTTGCACCACTTTATATTGTCGAACGCTTTTTACAGGTCGAAATCCTAAGAAAGTGTCTTGATTTTTCTCTAGCCTTGCTTCCATTATTAGCCGTAACGTCAGAATTGCCTCTCTCGTCCCTTTACTTTTCCTAAAGCCAAACTGATTGTCACCTAGCGCATTCTCAATTTTCTTTTCCATTCTTCTGTATATTATTCTTGTAAGCAGCTTCGATGCATCAGCTGTTAAGCTGATTGTGCGATAATTCTCGCACTTGTCTGCTCTTGCCGTCTTCGGAATTTTGTGGATGATGCTTTTCCGAAAGTCAGATGGTATATCGCCAGACTCATATATTCTACACACCAACGTGAATAGTCGTTTTGTTGCCACTTCCCCCAATGATTTTAGAAATTTTGATGAAATGTTATCTATCCCTTCCGCCTTATTTGACCGTAAGTCCTCCAAAGCTCTTTTAAATTCCGATTCTAATACTGGATCCCCTATCTCTTCTAAATCGACTCCTGTTTCTTCTTCTATCACATCAGATAAATCTTCACCCTCATAGAGGCTTTCAATGTATTCTTTCCACCTATCTGCTCTCTCCTCTGCATTTAACAGTGGAATTCCCGTTGCACTCGTAATGTTACCACCGTCGCTTTTAATTACACCAAAGGTTGTTTTGACTTTCCTGTATGCTGAGTCTGTCCTTCCGACAATCGTATCTTTTTCGATGTCTTCACATTTTTCCTGCAGCCATTTCGTCTTAGCTTCCCTGCACTTCCTATTTATTTCATTCCTCAGCGACTTGTATTTCTGTGTTCCTGATTTTCCCGGAACATGTTTGTACCTCCTACTTTCATCAATCAACTGAAGTATTTCTTCTGTTACCCATGGTTTCCTCGCAGCTACCTTCTTTGTACCTATGTTTTCCTTCCCAACGTCTGTGATGGCCCTTTCTAGATATGTCCATTCCTCTTCAACTGTACTGCCTACTGCGCTATTCCTTATTGCTGTATCTATAGCGTTAGAGAACTTCAAACGTATCTCGTCATTCCTTAGTACTTTCGTATCCCACTTCTTTGCGTATTGATTCTTCCTGACTAATGTCTTGAACTTCAGCCTACTCTTCATCACTACTATATTGTGATCTGAGTGTATTTCTGCTGCTGGGTACGCCTTACTATCCAGTATCTGATTTCGGAATCTCTGTCTGACCATGATGTAATCTCTATCTGTTCATCTTCAGCTTGTGACGTCTGCATGTATACCTGAACTATCGTTGTCGGCGTTGGTCTGCTGTCGATTCTGATTAGAACAACACAGTCACTGAACTGTTCACAGTAACACACCCTCTGCCATACCTTCCTATTCATAACGAATCCTACACCTGTTATACCATTTTCTGCTGCTGTTGATATTACCCGATACTCATCTGACCAGAAATCCTTGTCTTCCTTCCACTTCACTTCACTGACCCATACATTATCTAGATTGAGCATTTGCATTTCCCTTTTCAGATTTTCTTGTTTCCCTACCACGTTCAAGCTTCTGACATTCCACGCCCCGACTCGTAGAACGTTATCCTTTCGTTGATTATTCACTCTTTTTCTCATGGTAACCTCCCCCTTGGCAGTCCCCTCCCGGAGATCCGAATGGGGGACTATTCCGGAATCTTTTGCCAATGGAGAGATCATCATGACACTTCTTCAATTACAGGCCACATGTCCAGTGGATACACGTTACGTGCCTTTAATGCAGTGGTTTCCATTGCCTTCTGCATCCTCATGTCGTTGATCATTGCTGATTCTTCCGCCTTTAGGGGCAGTTTCCCACCCCTAGGACAAGAGAGTGCCCTGAACCTCTATCCGCTCCTCCGCCCTCTTTGACAAGGCCGTTGGCAGAATGAGGCTGACTTCTTATGCCGGAAATCTTCGGCCGCCAATGCTGATTATTTATCAAAATCTAGGCAGTGGTGGCGATCGAACCAAGGACCGAAGATGTTTTGATTATGAATCAAAGACGCTGCCCCTAGACCACGGTTATTAGCAGGGGATTAATGTAGCTTGAGGAAAGTAGAACTTTGCAGGCTTTCCACAATTCATGATAGACTCTGTAGCATGGATCGTCTTATAAAGGACTGCAAGGCTGACTAGGAAGGAGGAGTGTAGATAGATACTGCAGTTGTGACCAAGAGAAGTGTTGCGTTTCTCGTGAAGTATTTGTTATGTTGTATGCAGTAATTTGTGTATTTAATTCGATTTGTGGTGTGTTGTACAAGTACTGAAAGTTGGGATCCAAGGATGGGACAGTGGCATTTGTGCGTTCATGTATTGTAGGGAATAGGGAGTACTCAAAATGAGAATCATCAGAAATGGAGACGATGACAAAGAGATAGGATGCTAACTGGTCAGGTTGTCAGACACAGCATGGCTACTGTGGAGGAGTCGGTAGTGAGCGATGGAATTACTGCCGGTGACTCAGTGGGTTAATGGGGAGTGTAGCATTGAATCTGGTATGTGACTGACACTAGTCCCAGCATTTGCATTTAATCGGTTCCTGGTGTGTCTCTGTATTTGCTGGTGGCGTATTAATGTATCCCAGTCCATAGGTAGATGAGACGCAAGTGGTTGGATACTCGGAGGATGGGTAGGGCTTGTGGGTGAAAGACGAGGTGATGAGAATATACAACCTTTGTTAGGGATATGGACGGAAATAGCCTTGGACATTGTCTGCTACAGGAAGAACGTAGCGTTGGGGATATCATGTGGTTGCTGGATAATCAGCAGGTGGTTCTCAGTCTAGGTTCTATAGATCCCCAGCTTTAGTTGATGTGGGAGTAGTCTTGTATAACTTTATGATGGGGGACCGGGAGGGGGTGCATGGGGATGAGGTGGTGTGTAGGGGATGGTGAGGAGTACAGGTAATTTGTCACTTCCTAATTTATCGAGAACTGCTGCAGTGAGGCAGTTGGCAGAGGCTAAGAAGACATCTAGAGTGGTGTTCCTTTCCGTATGGGTCTGCTGGAAGATGTGTGCAGTGTCACCTTGGAGGATGTCTATAATCTGGCCTAACCATTCTAGTTTTGAAAAGGATCTGCTGTTGGCATTAACTGCAGCGGCAGTAACATAGATAGGAAAGGTACAGTCGATGCGGGCAAGGAAGTCATAGGGAAAACAATTGGAAATTTGTGGTAAGTTCCTATGAGACAAAACTGCTGAGATCATCGTTGCCTAGGGTTACACGCTACTTAATCTAACTTATGCTAAGGATAACACACAAACCCATGCCCGAGGGAGGACTCGAGCCTCCCAGAGGGGGAAAGGATGGAGTGATTAGATCGGATACAGATGGGGACACAGGTAATGGTTCAGTTTTTGAAGAATGGGGTAAGTAGAAGATATTTGGGAGGATATTGAATAAATTTGTTTCTGATTAGATGTTTACATTTATTTACACACTGTGAACATCGTACCTTTACTTACATCGTATCTTTACTTAAGATGTAGGGTGATTATTATCTGTACAGTGAAGGATATAGGGAAAGTTTTGGACAACGGGTAGGGTTGGAGGAACGTTTCATTAAGAATGAAGGCCTGTATATTGTGTTGGGAAAGTATATCTCTGAACAGACGATTTTTAGTTGAGAGGGAGTAGTTGTTGTGGAACAGGATGCTGTATTTGTGTAGTATGATGATAGGCTAGAGAGTGGATTTTGTGGGTGAGGGGTGGATAGCGTTGTAACAAGGGTTTCAAGATGCATGCTTCAGGATGGGTCGTTTTGGCAGTATGTGGTTTAGGTAGTAATGTGGAATACGGCTAAAGCTGCAAGGGAAGTTTGTTGGAGGGTAGACAGTTGTTGGGAGGGGCAGATACTCTGAAAGATGATGGTGAGGAATCTGACAATGTTTTTCGTGGCGGACGGTGGACAGAGGAAGCTATTGAGACACATAGGCTTGTCATTCGGTCGGATGGACACATTGATCATGGTTTTATGTACGGAGATCTGGCAGAGTAGGTAGGATTTTCGTTGTGGGTGTTGCAGGGGGGAGGGGAAGAGGGCAATGGTATGGCTGTGGAAGGAATTCTAAGAGTTCAACTTTGTGATGTTGTTTGTAGCTCAGGGCTCCCTCATTAAGAAGGTGGTCATTTGAAGGAGCAGACTTAATGAAAACACGCTTGAGGAAGATGGGATCTAAACTACAGAAGCAGGAGGCCTTGTAGATCTCTGTGGCATGATCTGAATTCGGAATCACGTCCATTCCTGTGATGTCAGGGACAACCTTTGTTATCATGACAGTGAGGATGTGGAGATGGTGAGAAAGTTAAAGTCGTTTGGTCCAGGAGGTAGTGCCGAAGGGAGTGAGGGAGGCAGGAGAGCCAAAGGTGATGTATGAGCTTATCAGGAGGATGTTTGTGTGGATGTAATAAGGATACGTTCCTTGTGAGGGGCGAATGTAGAGGTTGTACTTCTTGATTTCAAGACTGAGGAGTCTGGTATAAAGGAAATTGGAATCAGCATGGAGAGAATGAAAGTGTGGACAGCCAGGATTGATGTACAGAGGAGTTTATAAACCCACATTAATATGAAAAGGCCATCTGGTTGGAACATCTTTTATGTTATTGATTAGTATTAATTAATTTCTACTTTGACTGGTTAATGCATTGTGAATGTGCGATTTGGGATGTTTTGAAACAATACTGGCGTTGAAGTCAGTGTTATGGCACTTTTGTGGATTCTTAAAGACAGTAAAGGGTGGATGGGTAATGGGGGACAGTGGAATATGTCACGGTCCAGGTTGAGCACTGGCGCCATTAAATTAGTAGACCTGTCTGGCGTCACTGACTCAGGTGTAGTATCGACTATCCCTCTTGCGGCCCCATTGCCAACAACTATGAGGAAGAGTTGGTATCTGTGGGTTGTGTCCTTAGAAGGTCTTTGCTTCACCGATCTACATATACCGGAGTACTTCACCGGGGTCAGCGTCGACAACAAGCAGCAGGCGGTTGGTTGGCAACATTCGTGTCGGACGACCGCTCGTGGCCTGGCTGCCCTATTCTACCTGGCTTTCATCAACACCACTCAGTAACCACAGCGACGCACCGTGGATCCATGGAACTGCTTGCTGATAAAGGGGAGTAGCATTCTGTAATCCTCGTGGTGATTTGTGTCAATTGTCTACCTGCCCTCATTATTTTCTGGTTTGTACCCGACCCTCATAGTTTTACTTCGTCGGCACTTTGGTTGTGAATATAGGCTGTAGTATTGTACTAAGTCATTAGTTAACGTTTAAAAATTTGTCTCACTATTATATTGTCTTTCGTTTCTGGTTTGTACCAGATCATTAATGTTCTAATTAATCTGTTCTTGGTCGTAAACACAGCCAGAACAATTGCACTAAGGCACACGTTGCCGTTAGACAAATGAGGGACCTTGTGGTTAGATTTAGCTGTTAAGAGATTCAGTTCTTTGATTGTAAGTGCATTTCTCACTGATTAGTTATAATCTGAACTGCTGTACTAAGTTGTTCAGCCAGCCGTGGTGGCCGAACGGTTCTAGGCGCTACAGTCTGGAACCGCACGACCGCTACGGTCTCAGCTTCGCATCCTGCCTTGAGCATGGGTGTGTGTGATGTCCTTAGATTAGTTAGGTTTAAGTAGTTCTAAGTTCTAGGGGACTGATGACCTCAGAAGTTAAGTCCCATAGTGCTCAGAGCCATTTGAACCATTTTTAAGTTGTTCATTACCGTGTCTGAAAGACTGGTTCATTATCGGTATGTTTTAGCTGGATCTTGTGGTTCCGTCAAGTGAGTTCTCTTGTAATAAGTGTTCACAAGTGATGTTTTCAGACGTTCCTTCAGAGCGGTCTTAATAACTGACGATCAGTTTAACGTTGAAAATATTAACAGCCACCTGTCACCAGGGCTTCAGTCAATTGTCACAAGGGAAGGGTTTGAGTCCAGTCCCACCTTGGTTGCCGATTGAAATTAAGAGGTTGGTTGCTTTGAAGTAAGCCTTATCATTGTCATGTTGTTTGCTAATCTGTTTGACCTTTAAGTACAGGTGGGCATCTTAACCCCGAACCTTTCGACGTCCAGCTTTCAAATTAAAATTAATTTGTTTTCAGTAACTGAATCACTCTTGTCATCAATGGTGTTTATATATTTTTCATGTTTATTTAAAGTCAGTATCGCCATTAGACTTTTTATTTACAGTGTTTCATTTACACTTACACAATCATGATTTCGGCTTCAAAATGCCATTATCAAGCAGATTAGACAATAACAGTAAAATACATAACAAGTGATATAACCATATAAGAATCCATATTTACTTACAAGTGTTATAACTGCCTAAGATGGCATAATGTCGTATTAAAATACACTATTAGACACATTGTCTAACAGTCGATATTTCTGGCAGAGCCTGCTGCTTTGTTTCCTCACTGAGTACACCATCTTGACAATGATAGTTGGCTAAATGTCAAGTTGTCTTGGCCAAAGAAATTCCTGTTACAAGCAGGTGACTTGTTCTTTTAATCTTTGGACTCAGTGTCTGGCAGGATAGGAAACGTTAGGAGCAATTTATTTTCTTTGATAGTTGTTACATCTTTGCAGTACCTGTTTATCTTAGTACACAACGAAGTTGCCTGCTCATAAACATAAACAATAAAAAACCTCTCGATAATATTCGCTGCATCCATAAATATAACAGTCTAGCTATTGACGTTGTTTAAAGTACATTTTAGTAGGTAAATATACAGCTTTTTACGTGAAATTAACACATGGTCAACTCCAAGTTGTGTAACTTGCCTCGATTTAGAATTAATACAATACAGTGCAGTTACATATTCTACTCACGCATTAATTAAGCAGTGAGGTTTGAAGTGGTATTTATGATGTACGCATCATCAGGCATGTAAATCCTGTTATATGTGGTAGAACATTACTTAGGAATAAGTGAAAGTAACACAAGTGGGTGAATGATGTCTTGTACATAAAAGCATTCAAGCAAATAAAAGAACCAAACGATTTCATGTTAAACAGCTCATTTAAATTTAACATGATATAAAGAGTAGGGATATACTAGTATTTGTTAATGGTTGGTAAGATACAATTGCCGGCCGCGGTGGTCTAGCGGTTCTGGCGCTGCAGTCCGGAACCGCGGGACTGCTACGGTCGCAGGTTCGAATCCTGCCTCGGGCATGGGTGTGTGTGATGTCCTTAGGTTAGTTAGGTTTAAGTAGTTCTAAGTTCTAGGGGACTTATGACCTAAGATTTTGAGTCCCATAGTGCTCAGAGCCATTTGAACCATTTTTTAAGATACAATTACAAACGTGAGTGCACGGTGGAATTGATACATATGGCAGCAGTCTTGGTGCTATAAATCTTATTTATATGATATAGTAGTGACATCTTACTTATATGATGTAAAGATGACGTAGTAATGGTAACAACTTAATCAGCTACCACATATGAAAGCCCAAAGTGGGTTAATTCCTTTTTCTTAACAACAAAGATAAATGTAACATTATTGATTATAGTTACTTCTTAGAGAGGTAATAAACAATTGAGAAGAAACACAAGGTCAAGAACACTATGAATCATTCACTGAAGACTGTAGGCATGTGGAGTGGAAGTGTATGAGGGGGTGTAGAAATATGGAAGGGGGGAGTTATAAAATTACTAATGAAACAAAGAAGAAGATATTATAGTGGGGGGGGGAGGACAAAAGGGTAACTAATAAAGGAATAAGAATAAAAACGTGGAATTAGTTATAAATATGGAGCATTATAAATATGGATTCTTATATGGTTATATCACTTATTATGTATTTCACTGTTATTGTCTAATCTGCTTTCAGAAAACACTTGATAATGGCACTTTGAAGCCGAAATCATGATTGTGTAAGTGTAAATGTAACACTGTAAATAAACAAGTCTAATGGCGGTACTGACTTTTAAGAAATATATTATGACTGTGGACCCACATTATGAAAAAATTATTACAGTTCTCATGTGTTGGAGTAGTGCATTTAATAAGACAGACTGTGTCCAACGCGGTAGTAAACACCGCGGTTTCACCCGATAACAGCGGGCTGCAGGTCCGGCCGTCTTGTAGTCACTGTCATATTGTTTGCTGTTATGCAACGCAGCACTTCAGATTTCTTCTGCAAAGATTAAAAGCTTATTCAACTTAAGGCTTACGGTCAACTGAATTTAGAAAATTTGTTCATTTTTTAAAGAAAATTTTATGGTTAAATGCTTCGATTATCTGTAAAACACAGTTTATATATTGTTAAATAAAGAAGTTTTCTGAAAATAAAGATATATTGGCGGGTCCTCCCTTCCACGTTTTCCTTAATTGCAGTAAGTACCAGGTCCTTCCATTTAGCTTGAGCCATTGCAGCAACATGTCGTTTGCATGACTTGTATTAGGACTTCTGGCGTTGTCACTGTAGCCCAGTGGAACATTAACCTTGATGGTTAGAGGGTAAACATAGCGTGATGGATTGCGGGACAATCTCCATGTAGTGATGACTGGGAAGAGGGTTTGTATAGACGACACAGATGGTAGTACTGTCCATGGCGGGATAATGCGATAGTGAACAGCCAGGAGTCGATGACTGCCAGTGACAAAGTGTCCTCGATGTGACTGGATTACAGCACCGACTCCAGGGCGATGGGTTGGTCATGACAACAATGCAGTAATGACGCCAGATTCAGAGATTGTGGAGGTGGTGAGATGACAGTCACGAGGCAGTGAGACGACCGCGATGTCAAACGATGATGATCCATTAAGCGAGGCAAGGCTGCAGGTGGCAGCCAATAATGAAACACAGGGATGTTCTCGACAGATGATGATCAACGCGTACCCAGATAAATTCTTGAAGCCAATGCACAAGACACTGAATATAGCAAACACAGTGAGTATTACTTGTGAAGCGTAGGAGAGGGGCTGCTTCTGGGTTATGGAGTGCAGGAGAGGCAGGTGAATTGCTACTATCGAACTATCAATAAGGAATAATAGTATATTTATGGGCGAATGAGCGCTGTCCAAGATTATACTCCAATTACCTCCCACTGAAACTTTCGCTTTTAGGCAGTTGTGCGAGCACAGTCCAAGGTCATACCCTGCCCAGCTGCCCTATCACAGTCCAAGATCATATTACGTTAGAAGATTACCCAGTTGGTCACAGTTTTGGAGCCAGAATGTTTCATCATGTTTCAACGACGTTCGACACGCTTAATGATTAAACAATTTAAGCACTGTCCCACCACCCTCGACAGCCCTTGCCACACTTGCTGTTCACCAATCATTACAACTGCCACCGCTGTGGAGGGTGTTGTGCATGTGTAAATGAAGCCCATCGTTTAGACCAAATTGCTAGTTCATTTCACAATGTTTCTTCTCGTCAGTACATTTATGTTCATGTTAATGGAATGTGGGCTGAAACGTGTAAATGTAGGTGTAGCACCAAATAGTGACTGAGACCTTTATGGAAATCGAGATGGGGCGGAACAATGTATGTAGCAAGCTGTAGTGCATTGATCGTCTGATGATGACAGAGTACGGCAAGTCTCATACTCCCCCACACATCATCATCTTTAGCAACAGCGCGTCTATTATCAACATGCACTGAGACCCAACACCAAAGCTAAAGGTGCCTTTATGTCCAACAATCAAGGCACAGGCTGCCTTTAGAGACCTGTGGTCCTGATTCACAACTTAAGTTCGCAGGCTGTCTCGTCACATGGCTTGGCAGTAGCGCTGCTAAAGTCAGAACTACAGCACCCATGACATTATGTTTGTGGGAAAACGCAGCAACAATGTAAATAAGAGCAGAACCTCTTGTTAAAGGTTTATTTAGTAATTGCGAAAGCATCACGGAGATGCTCAGCCTGTTCCAATGACAAACTGCAAGCTGAGTTGTTCTGCATCACAGTATGGTCTGCTGTTGAAGTTCCGGGAGTGTACATTCCTAGAAGACTAAACCAGCAGTTTGCTTCCTCCTACGAATGCCTCACTAAAAGATTATCAAAATAAATTTAAAGAGATCCGATGCAGAGTCTTAGCAGCAATTGTTCTTCCGCGCGACCGAAGCAGGGAAAGGGGGAAGTGATACTGTTAGACAAACTGCCCTCCGCCACACACCGTAAGGTCACTTGTGGTGTATAGAAGTAAATGCAGATGCATATAAACGTCTGCTAAATCTATTTTAGGGAAGAATTGATTCTCTACTAATGTAGCCAACAGTCCTTTCAAACATGGAATGGAATAGATATCTAAAATTGGGCGTTAAAAGCTGCCTTAAAATCACCAGAAAAACGTAGATAACCGTTTGGTTTCTTAATAACGACAATTGAGGTGGTCAGTTAGTGGAACTGAGCGGTAAGACCCAAGGCCTTACAAATATTAAAACTACATGTTAACTACGTCACCCATGGCGATTGGTATCGGGTGGATGTGACAAAAACGGGGTTGCAGTCCTTTTAAAGATAGGTGCGCAAAAAAATCCTTAGCACAGCCCAGTGAGGGGCAAAACATTAAACTCTTCATATAACTTATTTGAGTCACTGAATGATATACAAGTTGACTTTAAATTCATTTATTCGTGTATGCATACAAAGAAAATGTATCCAGTTCAGTTATGTTATTAGCCAACGGCGAAGTAACTACCGCAAATACAGGGTTATTACAAATGATTGAAGCGATTTCGCAGCTCTACAATAACTTTATTATTTGAGATATTTTCACAATGCTTTGCACACACATACAAAAACTCAAAAAGTTTTTTTAGGCATTCACAAATGTTCGATATGTGCCGCTTTAGTGATTCGGCAGACGTCAAGGCGATAATCAAGTTCCTCCCACACTCGGCGCAGCATGTCCCCATCAATGAATCCGAAAGCATCGTTGATACGAGCTCGCAGTTCTGGCACGTTTCTTGGTAGAGGAGGTTTAAACACTGAATCTTTCACATAACCCCACAGAAAGAAATCGCATGGGGTTAAGTCGGGAGAGCGTGGAGGATATGACACGAATTGCTGATCGTGATCTCCACCACGACCGATCCATCGGTTTTCCAATCTCCTGTTTAAGAAATGCCGAACATCACGATGGAAGTGTAGCAATTGTAAACGGTAAGGGTTCTGCTTTAGCCTTTTCCGTAAGATTTTCCAAACCGTCGGCTGTGGTACGTTTAGCTCCCTGCTTGCTGTATCCGTCGACTTCCGCGGGCTACGCGTGAAACTTGCCCGCACGCGTTCAACCGTTTCTTCGCTCACTGCAGGCCGACCCGTTGATTTCCCCTTACAGAGGCATCCAGAAGCTTTAAACTGCGCATACCATCGCCGAATGGAGTTAGCAGTTGGTGGATCTTTGTTGAACTTGTCCTGAAGTGTCGTTGCACTGTTATGACTGACTGATGTGAGTGCATTTCAAGCACGACATGCGATTTCTCAGCTCCTGTTGCCATTTTGTCTCACTGCGACCTCGAGGGCTCTGGCGGCAGAAACCTGAAGTGCGGCTTCAGCCGAACAAAACTTTGAGTTTTTCTACGTATCTGTAGTGTCTCGTGACCATATGTCAATGAATGGAGCTACAGTGAATTTATGAAATCGCTTCAGTCATTTGTAATAGCCCTGTATTATCTGAAGATCTACATTTTTATACTTAGCTGTTAATGACAGCTGGCTTGGCGGTAGTTCATTACTCGCCGCTAGGTCTTGTGCAGTGGCGGTGATAACCTCCAAGTCGACCTAGAAGTTCTCCTTGGTGTTGTTCAACGCTAAGATGATGATCAACATGACCGGAGGTCCGTTGGCTGGCCCTGATACTGGTGTAACAGCACTGATATGGTCACCAAGCCACGATCGAGCCGCTTGACGGCCGATACAAGAACTACATACGTACTCTTTCCTCTGGTAGTCGCCGTATGTTGCGTCACAATACGGCCATCGACGCATAGCGTGCCTGTGGTGGCAATGTAGGCTACTTTGTTGGTTAACAGCAGTGATGTGAAGGGGCGGCATTCATCCACTGGCTCATAGGTGGAACGAGATCGATGACGTATTCTACGCTCACTTTCCCGAGTGTCTACCGACGGTAGAGGAGACTTTTTCACCACTAAGGCACATGATACTTTTCTAGCACGAAAAACTACAAGATCTTTTTAAGAGAAGTCGTGATAAGCGCGTGGGGAAATATATGGACTTTAGGGTGGATGCTCGAGCGTTAACTACATGAGTAGGCGCAACTTCTGCGTTACGACATTTGCGATATGTGGACGTGGGTTATCATCAAGCAGCAGCACGACCAGGCACACAATTCCACACGGTGATTTTCTTAAGACGTGCTGCTCCATACGCATTCTTCGTTCTCCTATGGATGTCTACCGGTGTCTGACCTTCAGTAGCCAAGAAAAGAATAACAGCACACTGGTCCCATCTGGACGCATTTGGTAATAACATCGCCATACTCCACGTTTCAGTATTTACCGCAAGTGCATCGAAAAGACACGAATGCCGCACTAGTTCCTTGCCTAAATGTCGGAGCTCATATACCCGAATCAGAGACGTGCTACGTTGCAGTGCCCTCGAAGCGAAACTTTTTTAACGCCGCTTGCAGCAAGGCACTTTGACATTCGGGATCCAAAATGGTACTTTCAATGGAGAAGGAAGAGATGCAGACGGATGTCCCAGGTTTAATTTGCATCCTGCAAACAGACAAACGCCGCGGGCGGAGGCACTGCTGGCTCCGATGCCTTTTGTTTGATAAACAGCTGTAGCAGTTCACTTTGCTGCCGCTTTTGTTGTTCTTGTAAGATTACCTGTTGCTTACACAAGTTCACAAACTGTTGATCCAACCTTTCGATGTTTCTATTACACAGTGAGTAAGGTCCTCGTTGCTAATGTAGCAGCCCACAAGAACACACTAGGAAAAGCTGGGATTCAGGAGCGTGAGCAGCAGAGTTGAGATCACTGTGAGCTTAACCACCGGCCTAGCAGGTGGACTGAATCTGGCACTGACTAGAACACCTGTGGGTTACCAATAAGAGAAACCAAAGCCGTTGTATGCCAAACACAGATATCCAATAGTAAACAGAGCCTCATACTGAGCGTCTGTTAGTGCTTTCTTTTTTTTCTTTGTTATTACACTACTGGCCATTAAAATTGTTACACTACGAAGATAACGTGCTACAGACGCGGAATTTAACCGACAGGAAGACGATGCTGTGATATGCAAATGATTAGTTTTTCAGAGCATTCACACAAGGTTGGCGCCGGTGGCGACACCTACAACGTGCTGACATGAGGAAAGTTTACAACCGATTTCTCATACACAAACAGCAGTTGACCGGCTTTGCCTGGTGAAACGTTGTTATGATGCCTCTTGTAAGGAGGAGAAATGCGTACCATCACGTTTCCAACTTTGATAAAGGTCGGATTATAGCCTATCGCGATTGCGGTTCATCGTATCGCGACATTGCTACTCGCGTTGGTCGAGATCCAATGACTGTTAGCAGATTATGGAATCGCTGGGTTCAGGAGGGTAATACGGAACGCCGTGCTGGATCCCAACGGCCTCGTATCACTAACAGTCGAGATGACAGGCATCTTATCCGCATGGCTGTAACGGATCGTGCAGCCACGTCTCGATCCCCGAGTCAACAGGTGACAGGTGGGGACGTTTGCAAGACAACAACCATCTGCACGAACAGTTCGACGACGTTTGCAGCAGCATGGACTATCAGCTCGGAGACCATGGCTGCGGTTACCCTTGACGCTGCATCACAGACAGGACGGACTACTCAACGACGAACCTGGGTGCACGAATGGCAAAACGTCATTTTTTCGGATAAATCCACGTTCTGTTTACAGCATCATGATGGTCGCATCCGTCTTTGGCGACATCGCGGTGAACGCACATTGGAAGCGTGTATTCGTCATCGCCATACTGGCGTATCACCCGGCGTGATGGTATGGGGTGCCATTGGTTACACGTCTCGGTCACCTCTTGTTCGCATTGACGGCACTTTGAACAGTGGACGTTACATTTCAGATGTGTTGCGACCCGTGGCCCTATCCTTCATTAGATCCCTGCGAAACCCTACATTTCAGGAGGATAATGCACGACCGCATGTTGCAGGTCCTGTACGGGCCTTTCTGGATACAGCTGCCCTGGCCAGCACATTCTCCAGATCTCTCACCAACTGAAAATGTCTAGTCAATGGTGGCCGAGCAACTGGCTCGTCACAATACGCCAGTCACTACTCTTGATGAACTGTGGTATCGTGTTGAAGCTGCATGGGCAGCTGTTCCTGTACACGCCATCCAAGCTCTGTTTGACTCAATGCCCAGGCGTATCGAGGCCGTTATTACGACCAGTGATGGTTGTTCTGGGTACTGATTTCTCAGGATCTATGCAATCAAATTGCGTGAAAATGTAATCACATGTCAGTTCTAGTATAATATATTTGTCCAATGAATACCCGTTTATCATCTGCATTTCTTCGTGGTGTAGCAATTTTAATGGCCAGTAGTGTATTTCGATTCCCCAATAGGGGGCGGACTGGTAGCGAATAAAATCGTTCTTCAACCAAAGAATACACAAACTGAAAGGATGATTAAAAAAAAACAGAACACAATGAATGATAATTTGAGAACGAAGCCTTTAGCGAAGGCGCTGTTGTATAAAATAATCTCGGAAGTCTTTCCGCGTCAGTTCAGGACAAAAGCTCGAGCTTTCAATGGTTACTTATCAGCTTTCTCAACTGCCACTGACTGTCTAAAGTGCTGCTGTGTTGGCCTTATATAGTCTACGGACGGCTTGTGATTGGTCGGTAATTACCTAATGCTGTCGAAGGTGGTGTCACAGCTGTGCTGATGACGCCACCGCTTCCGCAGTAGCATAAACGTTGCCACGAATATCTCTTTTCTGCATCGAGGAGTCGCATCCAGGTTGAAGCTCTTCTTGAACATTCTCATTTCAACAGCCTCTTCAGTTACGGAATCCCAGTATGTTGCGGCCGCAAAAAGGAAGGAACAGAATTAATAGCTCACCACATTAATGTTAAACGTTTTCGCGTTTCCTTTCCTTGGAAAATGCTGACTTCATATCACGTGAACCACAGCCGGTCTTTCGGCACACATACTTCAAAATACCAGTTTCGGAATCCAAGTGGCCCGCGTCTGAAACCGGTCTTTTTTTTTCTTGATTGGATTTCAGTACTCCCCCCAGAGAGGGAGGGATGGGCTGGCAAGAGCGTAATATACTGATCTACAGCCTACAGGAAAGTTATAAAACATAATGAGAATAGAAACAAGAAAAACAGGCGATAAAACGGTGACATTGAAAAAAACTTTAAAATGGTAGAAAGTTGTGAAATTTAAAACAAAGAAAGACTGCCGTAACGATGCAGATGAACACACACGAGAAGTAGACAGGCACAATTAAAAAACAGTCTGGTTTCTGTTCACACAACTAGCGACAGTATGGCGGCTGTTCGCAACACTGACAGGGGACGCACAACACTGAACACTCATAACAGCAATATACAGGTGACAGGTGACACGGTGGCAGATGGGGGGGGGGGGAGGGGAGGACACGGATCTATGAGGGGGAAAAGGGGGGAGGAGAGGAAAAAAAAAGGAAAGGGGGGAGCTGGTAGAGGGAGGGGACATAGAAAAGGGGGGGGGGCTGGGTGGACGCGAGTAGGAGTAATAAAGGCAGTGCAGGGGAGAGCAGAAGGGACTCAGGGGAGGCAACGGAGGCAGAGAAAGGGTAGGTGGGAAAAAAATAACAGGATGGAAGGGGGGGGGGAAGAAGAAGGAGCCCGGGGAGAGAACAGAGGAAAGGAGGGGAAGGTGAGGATCAGAGTTGATAGGAGGGATATATGGAGGGAGAGAGGGCATCATTCAGGAGGGGCAGTCGACGGAAGCCACCTTGGGAAAAGAGATGAAGGATGTAGAGGTGAAGGGTAGGGGGGACACAACAGTGAAGGCGCAGCAGAGAGTGGGGGATGAGAGGGCCAACCAGGGGATGAGGGGGATCAAGGCAGTGGGAGGTGTAGAGGATGAGGATATGTTCGAGGAAAAGACGCAGACTGGGGATGAAACCGGTCTTGCCTTGTGTACCAACGTATTTAGAAGTACTCTCTTCTGGAGGATGAAAATTCTGGCCACTAAGATATAAATCAGTGTGCGTCGGCTTGTGGCACACTCAGTGGTAGAGACGTTCATCCGGCTTTCGTTGCACCAAAACATCTAAAAACGGCAGCCTTCCTCCTTTCTCTGGCTCGACAGTAAACTCGATATTTGGATGCATGCTGTTCATACCAAGGAAGCGATATTCGTATTCGTATGCGCTACTACAGGAGCTGTGGCGCCACCAGCGCAGAGGTGGGGCATCATCTACGGAATAGGTAATTACCACCAATCATAAGCAGTTTATGAGTTAAATAAGGCCACCACAGCAGCAGTTTAGAAAGTCAGTTGCTCCTGACGAAATCGATGGAGGTAATCGTGAAAGCTCGAGGCATTACCTTCCACTGAGGCGGCAAGAGGTGATCTCAGAAGGAAACACATTTTTGGGGATTTTTTAAGATATTTTCCAACAATGGATGACAATGAATTAAGATTGTTTAAAGATCACTCATGAACAACGCTGATGATTTTTAAAATTTTATAGTCGATTTATGTTACAGTCAAAATACGATCATTGATGATAATGTTAATGCTGCTATAGTGTAATTGTGATGCATGAAAATGATCTTGCGATGATGCAGATGGAATGATAAATATGACTATGAGGCCCTGTTGAACCACAAGTAGTGTGTAAAAGTCAGCAAGCTGGAGGAGAGTGGAGAGAAAAAGTGGATGATGTGAGGTGGAGCGTTGTGATAAGGGTTGGGAGGAGAGCTGTATCTCAGGGCGGTGAACGGGAGTTGTTTGAAATTCTGGCAGGAGAGGATGAATAAGGCAATAAGGTGCAATATAAGGTGAAGTATATGTGAAGTGGAGCAGGGGTACCTGGATTTGTAATTAATGGGTGGTATATTTGGTCCCAAGATGGAGTTTTGCGATTAATTTATTGGATCCGGAGATGTTCTAGGAGCAGAGGGAGATGCGGGAAGTGGATGAGATGGTGTTGGATACGAGACGGAGAAGGTAAGCGGATGCTGAAGGAGAGTGGGTAGGGTTTCGAGAGACATAGAGTTTAGGGAAGGCGAGATCCACTCAGTGTCGGCGTAGGTAATGATGCGGCAGATAATGGAATGCGCCGTGCAGACGGCTCTGTATCCTGGTCTCTGTCAGAGCGTCGCTAATGGAGCCGCTTCGAGCTCCCCATTGCAACACGGGCATCTACACCTGCATCTAGCACCTACATCTACATCTACAGACATACTCCACAAGTCACTACTAGTGATTTCCTTTTCTGTTCTCCTCACAAACAGACCGAGAGAATAAAGCGACTGCCTATGCCTCCGTAAGAACCCCAGTTTCTCTTATCTTCTGATCTCAAGGCGAAAACTACTTTGGCGGCAGTAGAATTGTTCTGCAGTGAGCTTCACACGCCGGTTCTCTAAGTTTTCTCAACAGTGTTCCTTCGGCTTCTCTCCAGCGATGCCCATTAGATTTCCCGAAGCCTCTCCAAAATACTTGCATGTTGTTCGAACTTACCGCTAACAAATCTAGCAACTCGCCTGTGAACCGCTTTGATGTCATCCTTTAATCCGATCTGGTACTCGAGCAGTACTCAAGAATGGGCCCCCTCGTTTCTATGTGTTGGTCTCGTTTACAGATAAACCACACTTTCCTCAAATTCTCCCTACAAATCAATGTAGACCATTTGCCTTTCCTTCTACAATCCTTCAGATCATTGTCCCATTTAATATCGCTTTGCAGCTTACATCCAGATACTGAACCAACGTGGCTGCATCAAGCAGTACACTACATCAAATCGACGTTGCTGCAGCTCGCTGACGCTATTGGTACAGCGTGAAAGCGATACAATACCAGGACTGTACGGGGGAGATAACTGCTCTGCGTAGGCTTTAACAGCTGACGATCGACTAACGACAATTTGATTTCCCATGAATATCAGTCACTGAGTTTATTAAATTACTTCATAAAGTACGGGGTGTTCAAAAAGTCTCTCCGCAGTGCCGTATGATTGTTAGCCGCATGTTCCGTATGACTGTTCGATGCCTGGGTTACTTCCCTTCAGGTGGACTCTCCCAGTATTCCACTGTTTCGTTTATGTCAGCCACTGTCAGTAGTATCGTTGGTGTATGTCGTTACGTGTTGACGTGAAGTTTAAGTTCAGTTCCTTCGTTCGTTTGTTTCGTTTTTTGCCACAGTTAAAATGCTAACCATTAAAGAACGTGTGTTTTTAGTCGAACAAATGTTCAAATCTGGCGGTAAATACACAGCTTCATTTCGTCAAACATTTAATTCAGTTTTCTCGGAGACAAC
Organism: Schistocerca cancellata; assembly: GCF_023864275.1. Classification (NCBI taxonomy): domain Eukaryota; kingdom Metazoa; phylum Arthropoda; class Insecta; order Orthoptera; family Acrididae; genus Schistocerca; species Schistocerca cancellata. The sequence goes on from NC_064626.1 coordinate 102,220,070, forward strand.
ACTCCCACATCGCGATAATGTGCGAGATTTGATTAACAAATTTCGAAGTACAGGTTCAGTGACAGTTGCACCGAGAAGTGGTCGTCCTTGCCTTTTGTCTGAGGATAAACTGCTCGATATTTCCGATAAATTGTTCACGAGTCCCAACAAGTCAGTAAGAAACTTCGCCCAGGAAATCTACGTTAGAGTCGGAATGGCCCACACAATTGTAAGGAAAGAATTAGAACTTTTACCATACAAAGTGACAGTCGCGCAAGAACTGAAAAATACTGATCATGGCAAGAGACTGCATTATTGTCAATGGTTCAAAAATTTCGTTCAACAAAATGGAAGGGATATTCTTAATGAAATGTTTTTCACTGACGAGGCGTGGTTTCATTTACCCGGGCACATGAACTCGCAAAATTCTCGCATGTGGAGTACCGCAAATCCATTGTGTATTCACGAGGAACCACTTCATTCTGCGAAAATAGGAGTTTGGATTGCAATTTCTAGAAGTCGGATTGTGGGTCCCATATTTTTCAACGAAACAATAAATGCACAACGATACTGCAGTCATATTCTGTTCCCATCCATAGGACAACTTGTGTTAAGTGAAATACTGAACGGTTATTTTCAACAAGATGGTGCAACCGCGCATACAGCTCACGTTTCAATGTCACTGCCTGCTGATGGTTTTGGTGATCGCATAATTTCACAGGGACTTTGGCCTCCACGATCGCCTGACCTAACACCACCTGACTTTTTCTTTTGGGGTGCAGCGAAAGCAGCGGTCTATAAAAACTGTCCAAAATCTATCGATGAATTGAAAAAAATTCAAATGGCTCTGAGCACTATGGGACTTAACATCTGAGGTCATCAGTCTCCTAGAACTTAGAACTACTTAAACCTAACTAACCTAAGGACATCATCAATGACTCGATATTGAAAACTATTGTGTACTGTAAGTCTGCAGGCCTTTGTGGCCGTTGTCAAGTTAAAATTTTCTGGGTTATTACGCCGCGTCATGTTTCTTCTAAAATGATCGAAGTTTCGACCCTTCTGGTGGGATCTTCCTCAGGATCTTCTGGTGTTCTAGCAGTAGTGGACACCAGAAGATCCTGACGAAGATCTCAGCAGAGCGGTCGAAACGTCGATCGTTTTAGAAGAAACATGACGCGGCCTAATAACCCAGAAAATTTTAACTATTTTGTAGTGGTTACCTGATATGATCACTCAGTGCACCAGGCAATATATAATGTTTTATTAGTAAAAAAAAAAGAAAGATCACTAGACGCAACCAACATGATTTAACACCAAGAAGCGGCAAAATATGATACGTACTTCGCTTGTGCCTCCCACGCATGCTCAAAGCTGTACACACTTTATGATGGACGTCCTGGTATTTCGTTGTAACGCCTCGACTTTTTTAAGCATATTGTATAGTCCTCATGCGACAGACCGGTTAAGTACTGCACGATGTAACTGTCTCTGTCCAGTTTAACGGATCTGAGGATGGCAATACGTATTTTACATTCTGTGAATCAGTGTAGGACCGCGTGCACCTAACTACTGTGTATGTTTGTGTACATAGTGTGGTGTCACCGCCAGACACCACACTTGCTGGGTGGTAGCCTTTAAATCGGCCGCGGTCCGCTAGTATACGTCGGACCCGCGTGTCGCCACTATCAGTGATTGCAGACCGAGCGCCGCCACACGGCAGGTCTAGTTTAGAGAGACTCCCTAGCACTCGCCCCAGTTGTACAGCCGTCTTTGCTAGCGATGGTTCACTTTCTACATACGCTCTCATTTGCAGAGACGACAGTTTAGCATAACATTCAGCTACGTCATTTGCTACGACCTAGCAGGCGCCATATTCAGTTACTATAATTGCTTCAAGAATGTATTCTGAACAGATAATATTGTGAACCATGTACCGTCAAGAACGACTTTTATCATTAATGGATTAAACTTAAGTATCAAACTAATTACGTCCGCTTCCTGAATTCTCATTCCTTGTCATGTTCCAGACCTCACGTCAGTATAGTTCTTTAAAACGCGTGCATTTCGGCCTCCACTCATAACACGGTGTTGGCTCTTCTGCTAACACAAAAGATACCTTAATAATGTACATTATAGGAAGAGATTTGATATGGATATCACAAAGCACTGCACTAATCACCACTGCATCTAGCTTCGCTTGGTCCACAGCATAATGCTCTTAGAGCACCTCCATCTGATGATGAGCCTGTAGTGGCTAGAAAACTTGTTTATGTTGTATAAATCTTACCAAGAAACTAAAAAATCGACTGCTGGCATTATCAGATCAATCGGTGCTATATACAGGGTTATTACAAATGATTGAAGCGATTTCACAGCTCTACAATAACTTTATTATTTGAGATATTTTCACAATGCTTTGCACACACCTACAAAAACTCAAAAAGCTTTTTTAGGCATTCACAAATGTTCGATATGTGCCCCTTTAGTGATTCGGCAGACATCAAGCCGATAATCAAGTTCCTCTCACACTCGGCGCAGCATGTCCCCATCAATGAGTTCTAAAGCATTGTTGATGCGAGCTCGCAGTTCTGGCACGTTTCTTGGTAGAGGAGGTTTAAACACTGAATCTTTCACATCACTATGCATGAAACTTGCCCGCACGCGTTCAACCGTTTCCTCGCTCACTGCAGGCCGACCCGTTGATTTCCCCTTACAGAGGCATCCAGAAGCTTTAAACTGCGCATACCATCGCCGAATGGAGTTAGCAGTTGGTGGATCTTTGTTGAACTTCGTCCTGAAGTGTCGTTGCACTGTTATGACTGACTGATGTGAGTGCATTTCAGGCACGACATAACGCTTTCTCGGCTACTGTCGCCATTTTGTCTCACTGTGCTCTCGAGCGCTCTGGCGGCAGAAACCTGAAGTGCGGCTTCAGTCGAACAAAACTTTATGAGTTTTTCTACGTATCTGTAGTGTCTCGTGACCATATATCAATGAATGGAGCTACAGTGAATTTATGAAATCGCTTCAATCATTTGTAATAGCCCTGTATTGGCGAAACTAGTAATCCAGTACTTGTGTTAACGTAGCGATCTTGACAAATAAATTGGTTTTAAAAATAAGTCTAAAACGCATTATGTTATGATCTGATGTGTACTGATGGACCATTCACATGTTCTGGAAAAAATTTGGTCGGGACAACAGTCTCTCTGTGGGTATGCAAATTAGCTACAGATTTTCTCTGCATTTTGTTGTTAAGTGCAGTTGAAAGTTGACCAGTTCAGTATAGGAGGATAGTCGCTCTAAATGTCTCTCTGTATGTTGGAAGAAAAGTACAGTCATGTGCATCATTTAACTCGCTGAGCAACCCTCATTTTCTGGAACGTCTTGTTATTCATTTCCCGTTTTTCCAGTTCAAAGTCGTCTATGGTTATCGAGGACAGATTTGGAGATATGAATTTCCTTCACTGACTCTCTTTCAGTTTTGATTTTCTTACTGTCCTGATGAAGTATAATGGAAACTTTAGTATTAACGTATATATTCACCCGTATATTCACGAAATTACTTTTTTAAAAGAATTATCAGGTATCGAGTAGTAACATATTCAACACTAAGATATGTCAAGGTCATATGTCCCCAACCTGGTCAACCTAAAGTTGAATGTAATGCTACAACAATTTACCAACTAAAGATAATGTGGTAGCAGTGTTTATCTGCTTGGGAACTGCGCCTATGAAGAACTTTTTTAAAAATAATAATAAGTTTTTCCGCTTTCAAAATTTGTCTGTTGCCCTTAATGTATTCTGCATACAAGGTTTGGAGTGTTCCTGCGGGTTGTCTCAGAGCTAACATTTCTCTTCCACTCCTAGCTCCTTTGCTGGTCTCAGTGTCCGCTGCTTTGCAAGCAGTAGGTGGTCTCACGAAATTTCGATCCTTGCAAGAGTTGTCATTTTTTGTTTTGCAAGCTAGTTTTATGCATTAGCTGCTATTAACTAACTTCTTACGAAAGGAGGTTAGAGCTTAACGTTTCGTTGGCGGTGAGATCATAAGAGACGGAGTTCAAGCTCTTAGTGGGGAAGGATGGGATAGAAAACCGGCCGTGTCCTTTTCAAAGGAACCATTCGAATGTTTGCCTTCACCGAGAGAAACAACAGAAAAACTTAATATGGGTAGTCGGAAGGGCAACTGGGTGGCGGTCTTCCCTTGTGCTAGTACAGTGTTTCAGCTCTATGCAATCTCAGTCCACGGTTCTGAACACTTTGCAGTGCTCTTTCATCAATCAGGTAGTTCCTCGCCACGTCTCTTCTTTCTCAACCTACGACCTGTCAGCTCCAATAAGATAGAAAGGAAGATCATCTTTTGCTGCAGAGTTTCTTTGATATACTGTCCACACTATTTCTTCGCGAGCATCGATAGGATTGCGGCGCTGTCGAAAAGCCCCTGTCGAGAAGCCCTTCGAGTGTCAGGATAATGGGAGGTACCCTCTAATATACACAAACAACTCGAACCCTTTGCTACAGAACGTAAATAGCTATTTTGTCTCCTAATTTTGAAGCACTTTTATAATTTGTTCAGTCGTAATAGTGTATATATTACTATTCAATTAAATAAAAGATTATTTGTTTCGCTTCCTCAGTGACCTGTAATACATGTTTGTCGTCGGGTTATAATAAATATGTTGTGTGATACTTACAGATGTGTATTACTGTATTAAGGTTTTTTTTATCCTCTTAGATAAAAAAGAAATAAGTTTTCAAGTGCTAGTTTTGCATTGTTAAATTACTCTTTTAATGTACTAAGATTTTTTGGGTTTTTGCGAGGTGCATTCAAGTTCTAAGGCCTCCGATTTCTTTTTCTCCAGACTGGAAAGAGATAGAAACATGCGCATTGTTTTAAAATGAGGCCACGTTCATTGTCAATACGTCCCAGAGATGGCAGCACCGTACGGCAGATGGAATTTTACCGCCAGCGGCGAGAATGAGAACTGTTTTAAATACTTAAAATGGCGAAGTTTCCCTTACTTGAACAGTGTGCAATCATTCGTTTTCTGAATTTGCGTTGTGTGAAACCAATTGAAATTCATCGACAGTTGAAGGAGACATGTGGTGATGGACTTATGGATGTGTCTAAAGTGTGTTCGTGGGTGCAACACTTTAATGAAGGCAGAACATAGTCTGACAACAAACCGAAACAACCTCGGGCTCGCACAAGCCAGTCTGATGACATGATCGAGAAAGTGGAGAGAATTGTTTTCGGGGATCGCCGAATGACTGTTGAACAGATCGGCTCCAGAGTTGGCATTTCTGTGGGTTCTGTGCACAGAATCCTGCATGATGACCTGAAAATGCGAAAAGTGTCATCCAGGTGGGTGCCACGAATGCTGACGGACGACCTCATGGCTGACCAAGTGGCATGTTGCCAAGCAATGTTGATGCGCAACGACAGCATGAATGGGACTTCCTTTTCGTCGGTTGTGACAATGGATGAGACGTGGATGCCATTTTTCAATCCAGAAACAAAGCGCCAGTCAGCTCAATGGAAGCACACAGATTCACCGCCACCAAAAATATTTCGGGTAACCGCCAGTGCTGAAAAAATGATGGTGTCCATGTTCTGGGACAGCTAGGGCGTAATCCTTACCCATTGCGTTCCAAAGGGCGCTACGGTAACAGGTGCATCCTACGAAAATGTTTTGAAGAACAAATTCCTTCCTGCACTGCAACAAAAACGTACGGGAAGGGCTGCGCGTATGCTGTTTCACCAAGGCAAAGCACCCGCACATCGAGCTAACGTTACGCAACAGTTTCTTCGTGATAACAACTCTGAAGTGATTCCTCATGCTCCCTACTCACCTGACCTGGCTCCTAGTGACTTTTGGCTTTTTCCAACAATGAAAGACACTCTCCGTGGCCGCACATTCACCAGCCGTGCTGCTATTGCCTCAGCTATTTTCCAGTGGTCAAAACGTCTCCTAAACAAGCCTTCGCCGCTGCCTTGGAATCATGGCGTCAGCGTTGTGAAAAATGTGTACGTCTGCAGAGCGATTACGTCGAGAAGTAACGCCAGTTTCATCGATTTCGTGTGAGTAGTTAATTAGAAAAGAAATCGGAGGCCTTAGAACTTGAATGCACCTCGTATTATCAAATCTGAGTACCCCTGAATACTACCTCGTTATCCTGAGTGCGCAAGGATGTCTATATTACCATTTTTGGATACATCATTCACAATATTAACCTCTCTACCATGAATAGTGTTAAAAGTATTCCACAATTCAAAATAACATCCTTCACAAAATAATTCTTAGGCGACTGAAGAGTTTCTCTTTTCCCACACTTGTGGCGATACTATTGTCCTTTTCTCAAAAAAGACTGGATACAATGATAACCTGCAATAGATACGACCACTAGAGTGAAGAGTGAAGTAAATGCCGGAATGGTTCCCTTCGAACGTTCTTGTCCGATTGCGATATGTCTCTAATAAAGTAAATTCGTATCGCATGATTTGGTGGGAGACCCCGAACGGCAGGTTCAGCCGCTTAATGGGAAAGGTTTCCCCTGTCCTTCGCCGAGACTGGCAACCTTCCTTCGTGATGTATGAGGCGCGTGTGTGAAGTGTACCTCATACGTGGACGGCTCTAATGGGTGTATCTGTGGTGTGGCCTCATGTTTCCCTTGTATGCTGGTGAAAGGAGGAAGAGGTTGGAACGTGGTGACGGCACATAGCCTACTCGTCCCTAACAGCACCAAAGGGGCTGTCCCATCCGACGGACAGATCGCTGTCAACAGTGTCGCAAACTCCCACTCCATCAAATAATGCTTATCTGGACCTAAAAAGGGGTTTTATATGGATGTTTCTGGTGTCAAAGGATCAGCCGTCATTTTTTGACGCCCAGCGTACGCCCGATTGCTTTCCTCAATCGCAATCCTTTCATGTAACATTTACAAACCGCTAGAAAGAATGATGTTAAACCGTCCCTCAAATGTTATCAATCCCTTGCTTATACCTCAATAAGCTGTATTCGGTCCTGGTAAAAGCTACACAGGACAATTACCCAGTCTTACACAATTCATAGAAGACAGCTTTGAAGCCCATAAAGTGACAGGAGTAGTCTTCGTGGACTTGACAGCAGCGTACGATACTGTCAACTACCATTTACTATTAAACAATGTATACAACTTAACCCAGGATTTCAGTCTCAACAAGCTCGTCGCCTATCTACAGTGGAAATGAAGATTCTTCATTCTTCAGGACAGCGCAGCCGATGGAGGCTACAGAAAAATGGCGTTCAACAGGGAAGTGTGTTGGCTCCAGTTCTGTTCAATATATATATACTAATGAACATCCCGAATTCCCCAACAGCAAGAGTTTCTTGTTTGATGATTATCTCGCTCTGGCAACCCAAAGCACAAACTTCTATTCAATAGAAATCACGCTAAAGATTGCTCTTTAAGATCTGTCAAAATACTACAGGATAAACCAGCTAAAACCAAACCCATCAAAGACAAATGTGTGCTTTCCATCTGAGAAATATTGAAGCTAGCGGCAAGTTAAAGACAGAATTGTCAGAGGTTAAGCTGGAATACTGGGACAGTCCAAAATATCTAGGAATAACACTCGACAAATCTCTACCGCCCAGAAAACACTGCATGAATCAGATCAGAAGTCTCCACCAGGAACAACCTACAGAGAAAACTGGCCGGATCAAAGTGGGGGAGCCCAGCTGAAACAATGGCAGTATGTTATTCCTCTGAAGAGTACGCCTGTCCTATTTCGTATAAGTCAACACATGCCAGACAAGTGGATATTGCCCTAAACGAGACATGCAGAATTACGCAGGTTACTTGAAGTCAACTCCAGTCGAATGGCTGCATCACCTTGTAGGAATTGCACCACCTCCTGGTCGAAGATAAATAGCAACAAACAGGCAAAGACAAACTGTAACAGGAAAAAACACATCCCATGCATGGGCAGCAACCCAACCCACAACGACTAAGCTGAAGGAAAGGTTTCCTCAGAGCATCGGAGAAACTATTAACCACTGATGAAGAAGCCAGGCTAAAACTATGGAAGACTGGGACATCCCACCCTCCTGGTTTGGAAAAGATTTTAGAATCTTTATCTCCTGGTCATGACGAGAATTGACCACTTTGAAGCCCTTGAATAGGCTGAGGTCAGGATTGGGCAGATCACGGGCTAACCTGGCAAAATGTGGATGCACTGAAGAAAACTAAAGCTGATGTGGCTTTGGGGAAGAACAGACTGTTCAACATATGTTTCAGTGTCGGCTGTTCCAGCCACATGCACAGAAGATGACCTTCACCAGGCGACGTAAAATGCTCTGGAAGTGGCCAAATTCTGGTCAAATATAAAATAATGTATGTTTTATGTATGGTTCCGACACGTGAATAATAATAACATTCCATCAGACACTGTGCAGAGATTTGCAATTTAATCCAGGACATTAGCACCAAGTGTGATGATTAGGAGCTTTATGACACCACCCCTCCCCCTCCCTCCCTCCCCCCGTCATTTCCCGTCATTTTCCAGAAAGGCAAAGGGAAAACTGCCGACAGCGCATGACATACGCGGTTGATAACCCATCCAAGTATTGGCGTTGTTTAGTTTCGTTGATCTGACGGGAACCGGCGTATTCAACGAGGCAAGGCCGTCAGCTGCTTACCTCTAATGAAGCTAACGTTCACTGAACGCTAAACTATTATCAGCCTTCCCTTCTTCCTTCGTAGTCGCGTTGGAACCATTCTGTGAAACGAACTTTGCTCCATTTCAGTTGTAATAACTGTCATTTTTCTTTTACTCTGGAACACGTAACGTCCCCTTTAGTTTGTCGTCAAAATATCTCTGGTGGATTTATATTGCAGCGTCTCAAGTCATTAATTTCCGCTTAAGGTAATGAATATTTTATTCATCTACGAGGAAGAGTTCGCCCGATGCCAGAAGTGACTTGCGGCAAGTAATACAGCGGTTTCAACTCTTCCAGTGAATGCCGTTTTTCATGTCCTGCTGAGACGTATCAAGTTGCCGCAATTCCTTACCAACTTTCTCTTCCTACAAAAGAACTGACTGCAGTTTTTCACTGCTTGTATCAGTCGGTACAACGGAACAGCTGTGAAATGGGCAACTGAGGCATGGCCGGAGTATGCCTATTCTTCTAAAGACGCATTTTTGACTTTCACCTTTTTATGCTATTCGCAATGAGATCGTGTTGTGATTACGGCAGTTCACTGAACGAAAACCTCAGCCGCTGTGGAGTCCAGCGTAATCCTGTAACCTTTTTCACTATCTTTCTGAATGATGCACTTCGCACACTACATACGTTTTACATACGTAATGACCGTCAGCTCCAAAGTCTCATTATCAAGTAAAAGTCGCTCCCTATGTGAGCCCACTTCGTCTTCTAAGATCAGTAGAGTTCTTTGTGCTTTTAATTATAAAATATTTGTGGGTCAGTGAAAAATTCATTGCCAGCTCAGAGCGCAGGGTAACCGGTTTCATAAATTCAGATTTTCTGAAAAAGAGAGCATAACGTCGTAACATCGCAGTCGCTGGTATCAAACTCGCTAATAGGGTATTTCTCTTTACTGTTTTCCTAAATTATATATTTATTAACAAATAAATGTTTTAACCATCAATTACCGAATCACAATATTTTTATTAAAAAATATAACATTTCTAATGAAAATGAAAATGCGAGTGTTTCCAACTAATTGAAATGAGGCACAAAAATTCGAAGCAACAAATAGAAAAATCATACTTCTTTGTTTCTGGAGATCGAACTGTATTACATGCATTCACTCGTCTATATCAAATTTCAGATTGTTGTCATATGACGAGTAATTAAAACCAAAAAGACATCATTCCTAGTAATAAATTATTATCAGCATTTATGAATATGGGATTAAAAAAGTTAAAATTATGCTTCTAGCAATACTCGAACCAGCAAGTGTGTGATTAAGCGGAAAAAAATTTATTCAACTACAGACTTATTCTTTTTCTTTACATTGAACTTACAGATAGCGTAACAACACAATACTTCCGTTCAGAAACTGCACAACGTATATCCAGATGTAATTCACGTAATTGTCTTATTTAGGACGTTGCCTTATCTCTCCTAGTAGCTTTTTGTTCGTCTTGACTTACGGCGTTGTCTTTGCTTTCGTTTTCGTGTGTTAAGATGTAACCGGCTCTACCGGTTCTGTGAGCTTTAATCCAGTTCACAGTGTTCCATTTCTTTTTTTAATTTTAGCTGGGATGAGGTTTAATGTCTGGAGCTAAGAAGTGTGCTGCCGTGATGGTATTGGGCGTAGTTCTGTTTATTGTTCCTAATATTTCCCGAACGTTGTCCCATATTCCTTTGACGTTCTTGCAGACGAATGTGTTCTCTTTACTGCTGTAAGACTGAATCTAGTGCATTTGGGGGTGTCTACAAGGTGTGCGTTAGTTGGTTGATTGATTTGGGGAAGGATACCAAACAACGTGGAGGAAATCGGTCGTGTCCTTTCAAAGGAACCATCCCGGCATTTGCCTGAAGCGATTTAAGGAAATCACGGAAAACCTATATCAGGATGGCCGGACGCGAGTTTGAATCGTCGTCCTCCCAGACGCGAGTCCAGCGCCCCCTCTCTTGATCTGAAAGGTGTATTCCATTCAGCTTTCAATTAGATTCGATTTTCCTGTTCACAGCGTGACACCACAAACGTCTCACTTGGGATGGCAGATCTCAGTTGTTTGTATTCTCTCATATTGTCTGCCAGTCGCAGTTTTTATATATATTTTCGACATTGTTTAGCTCTTTCCTTTCCATTAATTTGCCATAAACGTCTCTCACCTTCAGTATGTTCTTTTCTTGTGCTTGTATATTAACGTAACTGTAGGTTTGTTCGATAAAAAATTGTATGTGACGTGTAAAACCGTTTGAGATGTTTCGTGCGTCAATTGTAGGGTACTGGTAGGTGGAAGCTGTTTCGTTTATTAGATTGGCTGCGACGTTGCTGGGTTGTCGTTTCCATATCTTATAGGCCTTGGTTATGTGTGATGTTGATAAATCCTATGAAAGTGTCTCGATTTTTCTTCAGTCTTGCTTCTATTAATAGCTGTGATGACAGAACTGTCTCATCTGCCTTTACCTTTCCTAAAGGTACCCGATCGTCACAGCTGATTGTAAGATAATTCTCGCATTTGGCGCCTCTCGGAATCTTCTGAATTGTGAGGATGATGTTTTTCTTCCAAAAGTCTGATGGTATATCGCCAGTCTCGTACGTTCTACACACCAACGTGAATACTCGTTCTGTTATCACTTCACCCAATGACTTTATAAATTCTAATGGAATACTACCTATCCCTTCTTCCATATTTGGTCGTAAGTCCACCGGAGCTGATTCTAATATTGGATCCGCTGTATCCTCCCTATCGACTCCCAGTTCTTGTCCTATCACGTCTTCAGAGAAATCCTCCCCCTCATACAGGCATTCAAATTCCTCTTTCCATGTATCCGCTCTCTCTTCCGAATTTAACTGTGAAATTCCCATGGCCTTTGCTTTTAATTTCACCGAAGTTTGCTTTGACTTTCCTTCATGCTAAGTCAGTCCTTCAGACAACCATTTCTTTTTCGATGTCTTCACATTTTTCATGCAGCCATTTCGTCTTAGTATCCCTGCACTTCCTATTTATTACATTTCTACGTGGATTGTATCTCTGTATTTCTGAATTGTCCTGAAAATATCTGTATTTCCTTCTTTCGTCGATGAGGTGAAGTATTTCTTCTGTTACCCATTGTTTCTTCGGAGATACAACCGTACCCAGTCTTGCACTTCCTCGTTGGACTGTAACCGACGTCCATGCATGTCTTTCTTCAAATCTTCAAATGTATGAAAATCACACGGTGAAAGATTCTGACTGTACAGGGGAGGTCAATGCAGTATGATTCCGTCCGATAGCCTTTCAACAGCCCGAGGGCAAACGGCATTGCCAGCAGTGTAACATTCCACATCTCCTTCGCCAAAGAAATCAGAAGCTGTTCACGCGGGTTCCGGAAACATGACGACCTTCTTGTACGACAGAAGGGGCCCTCTGCTCGTCAACTTCACCGAGCGTGGGAACACTATCAATGTGTAGCACTATGAGACACTTTGAAGAGACTGCGACGTGCCATAACGTCAAAACGCTCAAGAATGCTTTCGGACGGAATCATCCTGTTGCTCGATAACATTCGCCCATACACTGCAAATCGCTTCAGCGATTTGCTTGGGAAACATTGCAATATCTTCCGTACAGCCCAGATCTTTCACAGTTTACTTTCACATCTTTGGCGACCTGAAGAAAGACTTGATTGGAGGTCGGTTTCAGTCGGATTAGGAAGTGCAAAAGCTGGTATGGATTCTACGAAACAGAAATTGATCGTCTCGTCCCCTAGTGAGATAAATGTCTTAAGGTGTTTGGTGATTACTTTTGAATGGAACCATTCCATGTTCCCGTTGTGGCAAGTATTGGGTTTCCATTTGAGTGCCCCTTACATAACGCGCTTAAGGCGCACGTAACCAGTTTGGCAGTCCAGTGACAGGCTCGTGTCACCAGGAGTGGGGCGCCTCTGATTGAGATACTCTCATCATGACTACCTGTCCACGTTGGAACACAATATAGCAGCGACTCTGTATCGCATGGGTTCGGCGTCCTCGGTAGTATATGTCTCACATAAGTGACGTGATACGGCTAAATTACGGACCGTTGGTTTAGGCTTTGGGGTTGGGTTGCGGGCGTGGAGTTTGCGACCGATACCGATAGGTATGCGTTCAAATCAGACGAAATTGATGACGATGACATCATTGTGAGGACACTATCATTCTCCTCAATCAATTACAGCAAGTTTTTGGCCACCGACAATTATCCCACAGGAAGACGCCATTGTGGTATGGCAAGACAGCTAGCACGAGGGGATGTAGGTGGACCGCAATAATGTTAGGTAGTAGACAGCTCTGTGAATTCGATTTTTACCACATGTCAATACTGTCACCATGTTTCGAGCAGCTGTCCACGTCAACCACGGCGTATAAGGACACGACCATCGACCAAGGAACGTAATTGGACCGACCAGGTGATAATTCTCTATTAACCCACGGTCAAATCTTGATGATTTTTCATTTATTTTTTTATCTATTTACACTTCACGTTCCGTAGGACCAAATTGAGGAGCACTTCTCCAAGGTCATTGAACGTGTCAGTACATGAAATTACAACATAAAAGTAATAACAGATAAAAATAAAATGTTTACGAACCCGAAAAAGTCGGTCCATAAGTTTCAGTAAACGTAGTCAACAGTACAACAAGAATCAGCTTAATTTTTCAAGGAACTCCTCGACGGAATAGAAGGACTGACCCATGAGGAAACTCTTCAGTTTCGATTTGAAAGCGAGTGGATTACTGTTAAGATTTTTGAGTTCGAGTGGTAGCTCATTGAAAGTGGATGCAGCAGTATGCCGCACACCTTTCTGCACAAGAGTTAAGGAAGTCCGATCCAAATGCAAGTTTGATTTCTGCCGAGTATTAACTGAGTGAAAGCTGCTTATTCTTAAGAAGAAGCCAACATCGGTAACAAGAAATGACAGCAAGGTATATATACAGGGTGAGTCACCTGACGTTACCGCTGGATATATTTCGTAAACAACATCAAATACTGACGAATCGATTCCACAGACCGAACGTGAGGAAAGGGGCTAGTGAAATTGGTTAATACAAACCATAAAAAAATGCACGGAAGTATGCTGATCAGACATTTCCTTCGCAACTGACCATATAGTTTTAATTTTATCCTGTGAATTAGCTATTCTATTTGCATACCACATACTCTTTGCTTTTCTAACAACATTTTAAGCACTTTACAATACTGTTTGTAATGGTCTACGGGAGCTTGATTGTGACTACTAACATTCTGATATAATTCCCGCTTTGTTCTACATGATATCGTTATCCCACTAGTCAGCTACTCGGGCTGCCTGTTACTTCTAGTACCCAGTTTAGAACGTTATAATGGAAAGCAACTCTCAAAGAGCATGAGAAATGTGTTGAGGAAAGCATTAGGTTTATCATCTATGTTATCGGTACTATAAACATTCTGCTACTCTTGTTCCTTGACAAGGTTTAAAAACCTCTATTGATGTTTGTAATTATATGTGACATTTGTTTGAGTACAAAATCCTTCATGCGCTAAAATTTGTGCATTATGTTCTGAATGGCGATTCACCCTTTACTAACAGAATGCCCATCTAGTAATGAAGAATGAATAAAAAGATTTTCTATGGCTGTGTTACTGTTCCCCTGCACCCTAGTTGAAAAAAACACAGTCTGCATCAGACCATATGAATTTAGGAGATCTAGCAGTATCTTCTTTCTTGCTCCATCATATACAAAATTTATATTGAAGGCACGACATTTAACTGATTTCTGGTACTTCCTATAACGGGAATCAAGAACCGTCTCTAGCTTCAGCAGAAATGCTCTGAAGTCAGAGTTGGAGGACCTATAAACAACAACAATTAGAAATTTGGTTTCATTAAATTCAACTGCCTCTGCACAACATTAAAATATCTATTCAGTGCAATGCCGCTATACCGCTATGGACTCAAATGGAATACTGTTATTTACGTATATAGCCACTCCCCCACCTCGCATGGAACTCCTTGAAAAACAGCCCATTGCAGTTGTTGCTGACTATGTCGTTGTGTCAACATGGGAACACGTACTGGTCATCTTCTGAGGACCTCTATGTTTAATAATGTGTGCTGAACTGTGTGCTCCGAAACACCTATGCCTGCACCAGCCCTTTTTTTTTTTTTTTTTGTGGTTTTAGGGCGCAAAACTTCTATGGTCATTAGCGCCCAGCCCGTGACTTAAGACAGTAAAAAACCGAAATTGAAAACCAGCAGCAATGGGAACAAACTCATAAAATTGGAGAAACTAAAAGTAGAAAGAATGCTTAAAAATCCACTACAGACAGGGGGTGATTGTCCCCAAAAAAAAAAACTTCAAATGACTGACGTCATTTCACTGTCACTAATAAACTGCAGAACGCGGTCGGCTGAGCGCGTGTCATCTGCTAAAATCGACGATAGATCAGGCGATAGCTGTAGACGGGAGCGTAACGGATTAAAATAGGGGCATTCAATTAAAAGGTGTCTGACCGTCCACGGCTGAGAGCAGTGGGGACAGAGTGGAGGAGGATCACCGCTTAAAAGATGTCTATGGCTAAAAAGACAGTGCCCTATCCGGAGTCTAGCTAAAATTACCTCCTCCCGACGACGCGTTCGGGAGGAAGAGGTCCAAGCGCAAGGAAGGGCTTTCACTTCCCGCAATTTATTACGGGGAAGTGTCGACCAATGCACATGCCATAAATGAGCAACTTGGCGACATAAACCGCTCCGTAGATCGGTGAAGGGAAGCGACTGAATAGCTGGCCGAGGAAGAGAGACTGCAGCCTTGGCCGCCATATCGGCCGCCTCATTCCCACAGATACCAGCGTGTCCCGGGAGCCAGAGGAACGCCACCGAGACGCCCCCCAGGTGGAGCAAGCGCAGACAGTCCTGAATCCGGTGGACCAGAGGGTGCACAGGGTAAAGAGCTTGGAGACTGAGGAGAGAGCTGAGAGAATCGGAGCAGATAACGTACTGTATCCGCTGATGGCGGCGGATGTAGTGGACAGCCTGGAGAACAGCGTAAAGCTCCGCAGTATAAACCGAACACTGGTCGGGAAGTCGAAAGCGATTTGGGGTGTCGCCAACAATATAGGCACTCCCTACACCTAAGGATGTTAAGCACCAGTCCTGTGCCCTGTCGTCAGATCTGCCACATATCGCCGGCATTGCCGCTTTATAAAGCGGGCAAGCGTCCGACCTCCACGTCCTGTGATGGGGTTGCCTACTCGTGATTCCACCGTCCTTCAGCCACTGTCCATAGCATACGATCAGCCGACCAGCTTCGCCGTTTCCAAATTGTTTGTTTCCAGGTGCCGCACCGTAACAATCCGTTCTTTCTCAGTGTGGCTTCTGTCAGTGGACGTCCCTATTTGCGTCCCGTATCCTCGCTAGAATGATTCCCCGCTCGTCTCTGCTCCGCTTATATAGCTTCCTTATCGCTATACGCGGCCGCAACGCTAGCAGGTGGCATTCAGTTCGTTGGCCTTTTGGAAGTAATATTATAATCAGTGTACTTGTCACTTACTCAGGGGTTTTAAGGGGAGTCGCACAGAGAAGAGCGGAGGTATTAACCAAATTGTCAACATCAAGACAAACTGACACTTCCTAGTTGTTTCTGCAACGAAAACTTTGAAAATTGTGTCTGTGTTTCTGATTTTCATGATCTTAACTGAAAATCTTACTACGAGGGTTGGAACTTTAATAGTGGCAACTATTTTTTCACATCTCGTACAAAATAGATACGTGATTCAAAGTTTTACTGACCTTCAAAGTAGTCACCAGCATTGTGTCAGCGATGTGGAAGTCGTAGGATACTCTTAGCACTGCCAGTTGTGTTGACAGTTCGAGCGGAGCGGTCTATTGCCTGACGAATTTGTAGCAGTTCTGAAGCGAATGCCGAAAGTGTATACTTCAGTTTAGAAATGGAGTTGAACTCACAAGGTCTTAAGTCCGGGGAGTGCAACAGGTGGTATAGCACTTAGCAGCCCCATTAGTCAAACAGATCAGTAACAGCTTGCACTGTACGTGCTTGAGAATTGTCCTGCAAAGTGATGTTCAGGCCCTGCAGAAAGTTTCATCACTTCCATCTCTATGCTGTTCATTTTTGGAACACGACCTACCACCATCTTAGAGACAGAAGTGATGACACTTTCTGCAGGACTTGACCATCATTTTTGCAGGACAATGCTCAACGTACAGCGCAAGCTGTTACTAATTTGTTTGACAGATGGGACTGCTAAGTGTTATACCACCTACTGCACTCCCCTGACTTAAGCCCTCGTGAGTTCAACTCGATTTTTAAACTGAAGGAAACACATCACGGCATTCGCTTCGGAGCTGCTACAAATTCGTCGGGCAATAGACCGCGCCAGTCGAACTGTCAACACAACTGGCACTGCTAACAGTATCCTACGACTTCCAAATCGCTGGCAACGGGTTATACACAATTCTGGTGACTACTTTGAAGGTCAGTAAAACTTTGACACACGTATCTATTTTGCACGAGCTGTAAATAAATAGTTGCCACTATTAAAGTTCCAACCCTCGTATATCATATGGAAATGGAAATGCCCGTCGGGTAGACCGTTCGCCTGATGCAAGTCTTCCGAGTTGACGCCACTTCGGCGACTTGCGTGTCGATGGGGATGAAATGATGAGGACAACACAACACCAAGTCCTTGAGCGGACAAAATCTCCGACCCTGTTGGGAATCGAACCCGGGCCGTTGGGTATGACATTCCGTCGCGCTGACCACTCAGCTATCAGGGGTGGACCGTATATCCCATGACATACAGTTATGCTGACAAGCAATTCGCGAAAGGAAAGTTATATGTTACAGCTACAACCAAAGAACACCATTGGGTTGGGTTGGGTTGTTTTGGGGAAGGAGACCAGACAGCGAGGTTATCGGTCTCATCAGATTAGGGAAGGAGGTCGGCCGTGCCCTTTCAGAGGAACCATCCCGGCATTTGCCTGGAGCGATTTAGGGAAATCACGGGCAACCTAAATCAGGATGGCCGGACGCGGGATTGAACCGTCGTTCCCCCGAATGCGAGTCCAGTGTCTAACCACTGCGCCACCTCGCTCGGTAAAAACACCATTTGCTTAATTGTTTCCTTATGATGATGTTTTTCTATCACTTGACACAGTATTTAAATCGGAACTCAAAACTTGTATACGTACAGACATAATAATGACAACAATGTAATCCCACAATGCCCCTGCATCCTACAACCCAGATGGTTGGTTGTAAGAAGCGTCTGGTCCTATTTGTTCGATTAATTTAAGCGGCCGAAATAAAATCTTGAGCAGCTCAAAACTGATATGGCAGATTTGATTGTGAGTACGCCATGGAAAAGAGCGCGTTAAGATACTTTTTATGGAAAGGCCGTCTTTGACTAGCTTTGGCGATTAATCAAAACGACTTCGGTCCCGGGTAAAAACCCCGTCACAACTTGAATTTTGAATACAAAAGTCATCAACAATGGCGGCTGAAGTCGCGGGCATAAGAAGTCGCCCCCATTATGTCAACGGTCTTGTAAAAGAGGGTGGAGGAGCGGTCAGGTTTTCAGGACTCTCTTGTCCTTGGGGTGGGAAACTGCCCCTAAAGGCGGAATATTCAGCATGGTGAACGGCAAGCGAGTGCAGAAGACAATGGAAGCCACTGCATTACAGACACGTAATGTATATCCACAGGACAGGTGGTCTGTAATTGAAAATGTTTCATGATGAGCCGCCCACTGGCAAAAGCTTCCAGAATAGACCCCCGTTCGGATCTCCGGGAAAGGACTGCCAAGATGGAGCTGACCATGAGAAAAAGATCGAATAACCAACGAAAGAGTAAAGTTATACGAGTTCTGGCGTGGAATGTTAGAAGGGGTAGGGAAGCTAGAAAATCCGAAAAGGGAAATGCAAAGGCTCAATCTAGATACAGGGGGGATCAGTGAAGTGAAACGGAAAGAAGACAAGGATTTCTGGTCAGACGAGTACAGGGTAATACCAACAGCAGCAGAAAATTGTATAACGGAAGTAGCATTCGTTATGAATAGGAAGGTAGGGCAGAGAGTGAGCTATTGCAAACAGTTCAGTTCAGGGTTTTTTTCATCAGAATCGACAGCAAACCAACACCGACATCAGTTCACCTACACATGAAGTCACAAACAGAAGATGAAGAGATAAAGAAAGTATACGAGGCTATTGTACGGGTAATTCATTTCGTAAAGGAAGATGAAAAACTAATAGTCATGGGGGATTGGAAAGTGGTTGTAGGGGTAGGAGTAGAAGAAAACCGAGCGAGGTGGCGCAGTGACTAGCACACTGGACTCGCATTCGGAAGGACGACGGTTCAATCCCGCATCCGGCCATCCTGATTTAGGTTTTCCGTGATTTCCCTAAATCGCTCCAGGCAAATGCCGGGATGGTTCCTTTGAAAGGGCACGGCCGTCTTCCTTCCCTGTCCTTCCCTAATCCGATGAGACCGATGACCTCGCTGTCTGGTCTCCTCCCCCAAACAATCCAAATCAATCAAAGTAGAAGAAAGTGTTACGGTAGAATATGCGACCGGCCGTATTCTACGAACACGAATTGATCGTCTCGTCCGCCAACGGGACAAAAGCATTAACGCGTGTGGTGATCAATTCTGAATGGAACCATTACACGGTCCGGTTGTGACTGGTGTCAGGTTTTCGTTTGACTGTCCCTCATCTATGTCTGACAGTTGAATGAACTTAAAAATACAGCACTATCACAGGAATGGAATTTCGTGTGCCTACAAATAGAAAACTGGTGTATAATGTACTGACAGACATTCCTTTCAAGCTTTGTAAAGTATCGTATAAGCTGGGAGAATTTAGTCTGGTTTCTTCTACGTCCAGATTGTCGCTCAATTAAAGGTAGAAAATTTCGTTCTTGATCAATAACTTCTGAAGTTCTGTGACAGTAGAGGCTTACCTAGACATTCGCAACCACAAGAAGTAATAACGTTCACAGATCGCGATCTAGAAACTGCTACTCGCAGGAAACAAGAGTGCAACGTATGATGAAATGCATCTGATTGTGTGACACTGAATGAGCTCCATTAGAATGTGTTGTCGACTGAACAGTATCCAGTAGACAGAACTGTTTCCGCTATGCAGACCAACGCGTGCTTCCTTGTAGGGCACCTTACTCTGTGCCACCCATACTGGGTTAGCTCCAACAGTTAACAGCGTGAAATTGGACTGGTATATTACCGGGAACAGTGCTCTGTTTTGCGACCACATTGCACGCGATGTGGGAAGCTAGCCGAGCAACTGCGCTGGCACTTCGTTCCTTTTTGCTGACCCAGACTCGCAATCTAGTCGCGCCATCGCTCCTTGAAAACGCATCAGCGTTACGTACACGCGTTTAATACGCAGCAGTGTTCCAAAATAAGGAGACAGTGACCTCTTTCGACTACACCGCTCCCCGAAGCACACTCCTTGCGAGAACAGTTGTTTGTGAAGGCTTAGAGGACTACAAAAGCATTCCTCTGATTATAACTGCTACGTGCTAGTTACCAAAGCAAATCTGTCACGTTACTCTTAACGAGTAATTGGGTCTCTGTGGATCTAGTGAAACAAGAGGAGATTTGAAAGCAATTTTTCTTAAACTTTAGTACTTCACAACTTCAATATAGCTGCGATTAAACTGCGTCATTTCTGTACAATTTTGAAGTGAAAGACACTCTCAGTTTGGAGTCCGATATGTAGCCCACTGCCGTCGAATGGTATCAAGAGTACAAAAAGCCGGACATCCCCATCCAACCTGCGCAAACTCGATGGGTCAAAGTGGAGAAGTTTGGAATTAATGCTACAATAATGACGCGCTGTGATCAGGAACTGCTCCCTCGTGGTAAAAATTATTTACATTACTAAGATTCCACCCGAGTTTCTATACATTTGGTTTATTGTTTCAGATTGATAAAAAACTCATTAGACACATCTTAATAAGTTCCATATAATTAAATCGTCAAATTATTTTTTACTTCATAAGTATTTGACAGCGACGGTAACTTTGAGCAACTTGAAACTTTTACAAATTAAAATGTAAATATTTTGAAGAAATTTATTGGAATAACCGTATTACTGAATCAACAATACAATAAATATATGACAATTAATTGAAACCCTCAGCTACTGACAGGTGTTGTTGCTATATCTCAATGTGGACAGCTGGAAATGTGTGCCCCGACCGAGACTCAAACGCGGGATCTCTTGCTTACAGGGCAGACGCTCTATCCATCTGAGCCACCTCGGACACACATGAATAGGGCGACTGAAGGGACTTATCCCTTGCACGATTCCCATGAGACCCACATTCCCAACTGTCCAGAATCTACATACATAATGGTCGTAATACACTCCTGGAAATGGAAAAAAGAACACATTGACACCGGTGTGTCAGACCCACCATACTTGCTCCGGACACTGCGAGAGGGCTGTACAAGCAATGATCACACGCACGGCACAGCGGACACACCAGGAACCGCGGTGTTGGCCGTCGAATGGCGCTAGCTGCGCAGCATTTGTGCACCGCCGCCGTCAGTGTCAGCCAGTTTGCCGTGGCATACGGAGCTCCATCGCAGTCTTTAACACTGGTAGCATGCCGCGACAGCGTGGACGTGAACCGTATGTGCAGTTGACGGACTTTGAGCGAGGGCGTATAGTGGGCATGCGGGAGGCCGGGTGGACGTACCGCCGAATTGCTCAACACGTGGGGCGTGAGATCTCCACAGTACATCGATGTTGTCGCCAGTGGTCGGCGGAAGGTGCACGTGCCCGTCGACCTGGGACCGGACCGCAGCGACGCACGGATGCACGCCAAGACCGTAGGATCCTACGCAGTGCCGTAGGGGACCGCACCGCCACTTCCCAGCAAATTAGGGACACTGTTGCTCCTGGGGTATCGGCGAGGACCATTCGCAACCGTCTCCATGAAGCTGGGCTACGGTCCCGCACACCGTTAGGCCGTCTTCCGCTCACGCCCCAACATCGTGCAGCCCGCCTCCAGTGGTGTCGCGACAGGCGTGAATGGAGGGACGAATGGAGACGTGTCGTCTTCAGCGATGAGAGTCGCTTCTGCCTTGGTGCCAATGATGGTCGTATGCGTGTTTGGCGCCGTGCAGGTGAGCGCCACAATCAGGACTGCATACGACCGACGCACACAGGGCCAACACCCGGCATCATGGTGTGGGGAGCGATCTCCTACACTGGCCGTACACCACTGGTGATCGTCGAGGGGACACTGAATAGTGCACGGTACATCCAAACCGTCATCGAACCCATCGTTCTACCATTCCTAGACCGGCAAGGGAACTTGCTGTTCCAACAGGACAATGCACGTCCGCATGTATCCCGTGCCACCCAACGTGCTCTAGAAGGTGTAAGTCAACTACCCTGGCCAGCAAGATCTCCGGATCTGTCCCCCATTGATCATGTTTGGGACTGGATGAAGCGTCGTCTCACGCGGTCTGCACGTCCAGCACGAACGCTGGTCCAACTGAGGCGCCAGGTGGAAATGGCATGGCAAGCCGTTCCACAGGACTACATCCAGCATCTCTACGATCGTCTCCATGGGAGAATAGCAGCCTGCATTGCTGCGAAAGGTGGATATACACTGTATTAGTGCCGACATTGTGCATGCTCTGATGCCTGTGTCTATGTGCCTGTGGTTCTGTCAGTGTGATCATGTGAGGTATCTGACCCCAGGAATGTGTCAATAAAGTTTCCCCTTCCTGGGACAATGAATTCACGGGTTCTTATTTCAAATTTCCAGGAGTGTAGATATTTGCCTATCCACTCATTACCCACACACACTAAGGTGACGATTCCCGTAAGAGTTCGGGCAACCTGTGCGCATTCGCACAAACGAAGGTTAATAACTGGGTCTGTCTTCATATATAGTTAAATGGCTACCGGGCCATTGACCTTCGTCTGTGCCAATGCGTACAGGTTGCCCTAACTCTTACGGGAATCGTCACCTTAGTGCGTGCGAGTAATGAATGGATGGGCAAATATCTATTACGAACATTACGTATGTAGATTGTGGACATTTGGGAATGTGGGTCTCACGGTAAGCGTGCAAGGGATAAGTCCCTGCAGTCGCCCTATTCGTGTGTCTCTTCGGTGGCTCAGATGGATAGAGCGTCTGCCATATAAGCAGAAGATCCTGGGTTCGACTCCCAGCAGGGGCACTCATTTTCAGCGGTCCCCATCGAGGTATATCAACAACTCGTGTCGGCAGCTGAGGGTTTCAATTAACTATCATTTATTCTAGAGAAGCTGCACAGTCATCAATGGTATCTGTTCTTTCGAGAACAGTTAATGTCTTCATATACAACAAATACATACTGCAGATGAATGTAACGAACAGAAAAGAAAAAAGGTGGGAGAAAACAATGTTCTCGGAGTTTTAGTAGGTTGGTTGGTTGTTTCGGTGAAGGACACCAGACAGCGAGGTCATCGGTCTCATCGGATTAGGGAAGGATGGGGAAGGAAGTTGGCCGTGTCCTTTGAAAGGAACCATCCCGGCATTTGCCTGGAGCGATTTAGGGAACTCACGGAAAACCTAAAACTGGATGGCCGGACGCGGGATTGAACCGTCGTCCTCCCGAGGAGTTTTAGTAACTGTGCAACAATGTCTTAGAAAGAAGTCTATCATGGAGACATTTTGATGGATTAGTGGTATTTTGCTGCAGTTAATTTCCTATCCATATTAATAAAAATTTGTACACATGCACTCGAATGGAAAGATGAGTGATGACGCGAATTTCGTATTAAGTTAAAAGATTATCTGAGTTGTTCGTATGCAAAATAAAGGGAATAATCACTTTAGTGTTACAAGTTCGCTCGCATTTAAGTAATTTGCTCTCCCGAGAGCCAGAAACTTTAGCGCCCTTGCACTGTTTGTAGAAGTGTTCGCACTTGACAAGCGCTGCAGGAAAGCACATGACCGAACACTGTTAGACTGTTTGTCAGATACAGGCTAAACTGCGGTGACGGAAGTCATGGGATACCTCACAGCATTGCGTCGGGCCTCCATTTGCCCAGCGTAGAGCAGCAACTCGACGTGGCATAGGCTCGACAAGTCGTTCTAAGTCCTCTGTACAAACATTGAGCCATGCTGCCGCTATAGCCGTCCGTAATTGTGGAAGTGCCGCCTGTGCAGGATATTGTACACCAACTGACCTCCCGATTATGTTGCATAAATGGTCGATTAGCTTCATGTCGAACGATCTGGATGTCCAAACCATTCGCTCGAAGTGTCTAGAATATTAGAATATTATTCAAAACAATCGCCGATTGTGGCGCGGTGACAAGGTGCATCATCATTCATAAAAATTCCATCGTCGTTTGGGAAAATGGAGTCCATGAATGGCAGCAAATGATCTCCAAGTAGTCGAAAATGACCATTTCCAGGCAATGTACAGCTCAGTTGGACCTGAGATCCAAGTTCATTCCTTATAAACAAAGCCCACACCGTTACAGAGCCACCACCAGCTTCTACAATGCCTTGTTGACTTGGGTCCAGTCGGGACTCATGTGACCAGGCTACGGTTTTCCAGTACTCTAGGGTCCAACCGACATGGTCAGTAGCCCAGGAGAGACGCTGCAGGCGAAGTCGAGCTGTTAGGAAAGGCACTAACCGTCTGTTGTCTGTGAGCCGTGCCGGCTCGTATCGATTGATCGATCGGGGCGGCATGGTGTGATCTTTGGGCTCGGCGGTTTGACGTGGCTTTTGGCCACGACGGGCGTGTGGCGCTAGAGAGCGACAGGGAAATTCGGGAATACAGGAATAAAACTCACTTAAGAATGAAATAAATGGAAAGTGCAGCGAAATCAAGGTGAAATGATGCAGGAAAAATGTGAAGAAATCGAAAAGAATGGTCATTGGAAGGACTGAGTAAGCACGTATGAAGGTCATAAATGGATTTTCCTGTTGTTTTTTTTTTTTTCATGGCATGAAGAAGACAGCAGCAATATGGCCATGGCAGCATATTCGTCAGTACAGCCACAGAAGATAAGCCAGTCACTGCCATACTAAGTATGCTTATTGACAGCTTATGGTCAAGATTTGTGATGTAATTACAAACATGGTAATAAATTCTGTAAGAAGTGTCTTGTTTGAGTTATCATTCGAGAAGCCTATAGTGATTGATTACTTTACAATAGTTAACTGAATCCTATTTTAGCTGTGTTGATTGATGATGTCTGCAGAGAACTGAAAATAATTTGATATTTACAATTCACGCAGATACCATAACAAGTACTACAGCTCAGCCAGAGATTATTTCGGAGCTGTTCATCCCAAAAATAGCCTATGTCATTGACAGTTTTTCCACAAAGGCAACATTTTTACAGTTGAAAGTATTTTTACATACTACAGAGACTTTCGCTAACGCCTGTTACGTTTCTGGAAAAACTGTGGAAAAATATTTCGTGAAGACTTGACAGACCAGGAAAGATAAATGTGGTAATTACTGCATTAGCTGAAGATGTCCAGAAATGGGGTCTGATTTTGAAGAGAGACCGATAACTTTTAGTAAGTTCAAGCAAAACTTTACCGTAGAATACGTTCAGAACGGAAGCAAGACTATTTATGTCGTAAATTCATAATGGCCAGAATGTATAATAATAGGAACAATAATTGTATGAAATATTTCTGCAAGTACTGGTACCGGAATGTGACTCACTTGAGAAGCAGACGATACAAATCTGATATTATTCGGGAGTTATGGAAAAAGCTCCTAGAAGATTATAAGAAATAGGTTCGCATTAATCAAAAGTGGTTTACAACTTTTTTGGAAAGAGGTAAGGACGAAGACCACTGCAAAGGGAACGATGGTTACCACCAGTCTAATAGCAGCAATCAAGGTCATCACAATGACAATGACCAGAAGATGTGGAGTGAATGTGGTACTAAGGGGAATGGTCAGAGGACGATTTAATTCCCCCGCTCGTGGTAGAGGTTTTGCACCGCGAAGTAACAATGATAGCAACGGCACGAAAACTAGGAACCACATATGTTGCTGGCCAGACTAATGCTAAAAATTTTTACTGCCCAGACATAGTAAACAGCATAAGAGTAAACATTGTGAATTCACACAATTGTACACAAAGTAGAGACTGCAAAGTGTTGTGAGATGCTACCACTGTAGTGACAGATGTTGCCCTGCATAACAACAAATATTTAGCGAACTAACCAATGTCATGGTTATAATGACGAAATTATACAATAGAGACCTTCTGTACAGGAAGAAGACAAGAAACTTGACATCTTCATAGACCTATTCACTGTCATGTCGAAAACAAGGTGATCCTTGATGATTTTTGTTGTATGGACATTAGGCTGTGGACTAAGGAGTATCTGTCTGCCTAACGTTTTCGTCTTCTAATGCTAAAGATAAGGAATAGCTCAGTAGACAGTTCAGTTGGTGAGGGATGGACATGTCTATAAAGGCAACCACAGACATTGCAAAGAAAACTATCGGTACAGGGAAGGTAACTGAGAAGAAACCATGGGTAACAGAAGATATACTTCAGCTGGTCGATGAAAGAAGGAAGGACAAAAATGTTATGGGACATTCAGAAATACAGAAATACAAGTCGGTGAGCAATGAAATAAATGAGAAGTGCAGGGAAGCTAAGAAAAAATGGCTGCAGGAAAAAGTGAAAAAACCGAAAAATAAATGATTGTCAGAAGGACTGACTCAGTTTATAGGAAACTCAAAACAACCTTTGGTAAAGTTAAAAGCAAGGGTGGTAATGGGAACTCCGCTGTTGAAGGCAGAGAAGCGAGCAGGTAGATGGAAAGTGTACATTGAAGGCCTCTATGTGGGAGAAGATTTGTCTGATGTGCTAGAAGAAGATGTCCCTACGTAAACTGCGCTAGGAAACAGGAATGTGGATTTATCAGTGAATAAATTTGGAACATAGAACGTGTGTACGCTGTTGCAGACAGGTGCGATGAATAGTGTGGCAGAAGAGGTGCTAAGGTACAGAATGGGAGTTGTTGCAGTGTAGGAAATCAGGTGGAGGGGAAGAGGAGAGATTTATAAGCAGACGCAAGAAAAGGGTAGTATGGACTTGGGTTTATAGTCTCCAAGGATATGTGTAGTTCAAATGGCTCTGAGCACTATGGGACTCAACTGCTGAGGTCATTAGTCCCCTAGAACTTAGAACTAGTTAAACCTAACTAACCTAAGGACATCACAAACATCCATGCCCGAGGCAGGATTCGAACCTGCGACCGTAGCAGTCTTGCGGTTCCAGACTGCAGCGCCTTTAACCGCACGGCCACTTCGGCCGGCCTGTGTAGATCTGTTACTGCTTTCACCCAGTATAATAAAAGAATATATACTCTGCGTGTGAAAGGCAAATTTGACAATGTAACCTTTGTGAATGTATATGCACCAACGGAAGAATAAGATGAAGATACTGTGGACATCTTCTATTATCAGTTACAGGAGGTGTGTGACACAACACCTAGATATGATTCCCAAATAGTTCTGTGAAAGAAAGAGCTTTCAGCAGTGTGTTTGGTAAGGAAAGTCTACATGACTAATAATAATAATATGACGGTTGCCCAGTTTGCTTCTCCAAACAATTTGAAGGCAGTAAGTACCTGTTTTCGAAGGAAAATATTTACAAAGGGATATATAAAACACCAGGAATAAATTAAGCAAACCAAACAGACCATATAATGATGTCAAAGAGGTGGGCATCCGATATGGTAAATGTACGCACTTCCCGAGGAGGTAATTCTGATTCTGTCCATTACCTAGCAGGAGCTGAAATGAAACAAACATGCCATGGCTGCCTAAGGAAGTAGTACCACAGTAAATAAATGGAATATAGAACAACATACGTCTACTGTTCAGGAGTACCAGAACAGATTGACACAGGAGTTACAAACAAAAGATGATGGAGATGATATAGGCAAAGAATGGAACTCTATTAAAGATGCCATTAATACAACAGCACATGAAATACTGAGGAAAGCGAGGAGAATTAGGAGTGAAGACTGATATGATGATGAATGTAGACAGGCAGTAGAACAGAAAAATGACGCAAGGCTGGAATACTTGCAGCGGAATACTTGATTAAATGAGGTATTACGTAGAATAGAGGCAGCAAGGGTATGCAGTAGGAAAAAGTAGGAAGCCGTGAAGAGAAAAATAGAGGATATGGAAGAGCACTACCAAAGGAGTGAAAGCAGAAAATTAAAGAAGGAACTCAAGAATACAGACCAAAAATAACTGCTTGTAAGGACGAAGGGGGAAATTTGCTGACAGATAAACAAGATTTTATGGATAGATGGAGAGAATGCTTCAAGAGAACTTTGAAGGACAGTCCTACCAGGAATGAGCAGCCACTCTCTTATACCGCAGATTCAGAAATAGAGGAACCAACATTAGAGGAAGTATGGAAGATAGTGGATTGTCTATAAAATTATAAAGCACCAATAATTGATGAAATAACTGCAGAACTGCTAGTAAGTGGGGGAACTTATCTTCATAAGCGGATCCAAAATCCTATTAAGTTGATATGGAATCAGGAATGAATCCCTAAAGAATATACCTTAGGTGTAATTCAACCAATACACAAGAAAGGAGACGAAGACCTGCTGTTCAAATTACTGAGGAATTGCCCTACTGAATGTAACATATAGGATCGTCCCTAGTATTATCTACAACAGTTTAGTCCCATTTGCAGAAGAGATTCTGGAGGAGTATGAGTGTGGATTTCGGCTTAATAAGAGGGCTGTCCAGAAAGTAACTTCCTATCAGTCACGAAATGGACACCCCTGAGAAACACCTATGAAGCTTTGCACAGATGTGTTGGGTAGTGTCTCTAGTAGGACTATCGATCGCATCAAGACGCTCTTTTCAGTTATGAGCGCATTGTGAGCGAGTAAAGGTGCCTAGAACAACGATGTGTCCTGCCAAGTTGGAGGCCCCGCCTTAATGAATGCAG
Organism: Schistocerca cancellata; assembly: GCF_023864275.1. Classification (NCBI taxonomy): domain Eukaryota; kingdom Metazoa; phylum Arthropoda; class Insecta; order Orthoptera; family Acrididae; genus Schistocerca; species Schistocerca cancellata. Next base: position 102,248,750 of record NC_064626.1, read on the forward strand.
CCCACCTAACACAACTGCCACGCACTTCCTTCCTCATGGCAATTCTCAGCCACTCTCTGCAGGGGCAGTGAAGACGCTTCTGCGGCCTTTTCAGTGGCAAGTGTTCGATCACCCACAACAAAGCCCTAATTTGCATGTCCTGAGTATCATCTCTGTTCACATGAAACGCTGGATACGGAGACAACACTTGGGCGCAGGCTACGAGCTGTAGACCAGCGTAGAGAATTATCGGAAAGCGCAGGCGGCTGCCTTCTATGTCGATGGTGTTGGAAATTTGGTATAACGCTCCGACAAATGTCTAAGCCGGACGGCGACTATGTAGAGAAGTATCTGGAAAGTGTAGCTAACTCTTGCAACGAAAATTGGCTGGTTCCAAGGCTGCAGTGCGAGTTGATGGGGAGCTGAGCAACTGGTTTAGCATTGGTAAAGGAATCAATCAACGGGACGCGCTCTCTAGAATGCTTCTCAATCTGACTCTTGAAGCAGCCGTAAGGAAGCTTCACATATCTGGTTACAGAGGCACAAAGTCGATTCAGATGTGCGCAGATGCTGATGTAGCAATTACTACTAGAGGAAGGGTGTTACTAGAGAGGACAGTATGTGAGCTGAAAGAAGCTACGGGACCTAGAGTCCTTTCTATAAATGAAACAAAGACTAAGTACCTGAATTTCACAAGGAAGTTAAGTAATAGCTTGGATAGAATATCAGCAAATGGTTTCAATTTTGAACATGTGCAGAACTTTGACTATTTGGGTTCTAATATTAGCCCCACAAATTCCATGTCAACTGAAATAAAACTGAGCATCCTAAGTGGTAATAGATGCTACCACACGTTTAAGAAATTGTTGGCCTCTAGCTTATTAAATAGGCAGCTGCGGCTGCAACTACATAAGGTCATTATCAGGTCAGTTGTAACCTACGGATGCGAAACATGAACACTAACTAGTGTTGATGAACAGCAGCTCAGGATATTTGAACGTAGAGTGTTGCGTAAGATCTGTGGGGCAGTTCAGGATAATAACGGTTTCTAGAAATCTACGAAGAATACTGAGCTGTGTAACACCTCGGTTCAGTTTACAGTGATAAAAGCTATAAAAAGAATAATTTAAAATTAAGAATAGAACTTTTAGAGGGGAAAATAGTGTAGAATCAGAGTTCGGTAATTGCAGATCAAAATTATTGTATATCAGCAAGTAGTTTAACGTCTAAGTACAGCAAAGCCACGGAAGCTCCGTCATGGAGAAGGCAGTGACGTTAAACTCTTGTGATGAAAAACCTATGAAAAGGCCTGATCGTCATTATTGCCGCCTTTTTTTCCCTTGATTGTTTCGTTAAAGTGCGGGGAACCCGTGTCAGTCAGCGAGACAATAATTAGATTGGACTTTATTGTGTTAAGATTCACGATAAACCGTTAGAATATTACGGAGATTAAAAGTGATGTAGTATACGATCTCTGACTGTTGGTAGTGTAGTGTAACGACGTAAGTTTTTGTATAAATGATTTTCTTTTGACATATGACCATGTGCAGACTTCGTCACCAACGTCAGTTGCAAAACACTTCAAAATTATTTAAACTCTTTTTAAAGTTGTCGGTGAATGGTTCTTGAACGAAACTGTAATTCATCATTTGAGTCGTATGTGCAGAATTACGTCACTCAGTCCAATTGGTTTGCGCAAACTTTTTTCAATTTAGATGTCGTTTGTTTCTTGTCAGAAATTCTATTAATGCAAGTTATCTGCTTTAATAAATATTCAAACCACATTGAATAAACTTTCAAGATTCAAACGCGTGATGAACGTTGTCAAAAATTAATAATCTTGTCAAATAAATTAGTAATACTTGTTCCTTAACATAATTCCTCATAAATAAATTCTCGGAACACGTATTTAAACTTTTGTAGTATACACTAGTGTATACACTAGTTTATTATCTTCCTATATACTACAATTAGACGTGAACCTGAGCCTTGACAAGATAGGACTGAACATTTACAACATGATTAAACTTTCTATGACGTCATTGTTGTAGAAACATTACAAATTCTTATTTTTTCAGTTTTTAGAAGCACGACGCCGCAACTCGGTTTCAGGATCTTCTGTTGCTCTTTGGCTGTCGACCCGCGACGTCGCTGGTCCCGGCAGTCAAAATGCTGTCTCCGTTCGTTGCGCCGCCCTCTCCGTACATGAAACATAAAAACAAATACAAAACTTTAGATACTTCACAAACATTACGAATATTACAAAATACATATACTTGGTGGATGGGTGACGCTTCAATTTCGAGTCCCACTACAGTACCAACGGAGTATTAAGGGGATTTTACGACTTAAGTGCTAGATTGGAACTTTACGGACATATAGACGACAGAAACTCAAATTATCTGCTGATACGAGTGAATTCAGAGGTACCGGTATTCAGATATTAACGTGTGGACTTTTGAAAGTGTCGTGTGCCGTTAGTTGCGAATCTTGACGTAGAGCGCGTGTATATCGACATTTGCGGACTATTTAGATTCCTCCAGGCTAGGAACCTTTTAAATAGGCCATCATCCATCACCATCTTAAGCCTTGAATATAGAGTGAAAGTGAAATACAAAAGTGTTGTACTTATTTCATTTACCTAGTTCTAATCAGTGAAGGTTTTACGGAGTCAAAGCTATTCAGCAGTAATTTAGCACCATCTAGAGGAAAGCGTAGGCATTAACTAACACGCTAACTGAAGTAAACGTTTACGTGTTTTACGGACTGCTTAATATGAACTTTTGTGACTCTCTGACGTACCCACTCCCTCCGAAAGGTGGCGCAGGCTGTCTTAATCACAAAAGGGGAGAGTTTTAGCCGGGCAAATTACTAAATAAAAGCGATATTTACAAGACTCGCAGTAATAGCAAAACACAAGGCCCGGAAGTCGTCGGAGAGTCGTCGCTGTCATGTCGGGAAGTAAAGCCGGAAAAACTACCGACGATACTTATCTACGGCCAGACGTCGACGTGGAGTACCTAAAAACGGAACCACAAGAGAGTTCGGGATGCTTCAAAATGACGCCCTGAAAGTGGGGCTCGAAGAAAGGAGAAGAAGGCATTAAACCGGCACGGGAGAGAAGAAACGGAAGAAGGAACGAGTTATCTGTGAGAAGACAATTCACTGACAAACAGTGGTGCCAAACTTTGAGTTAAACCTGCCTGTCCGAGGACCAGATAATCAATAAATTGAAAAGGTACGTGAACCAAGTTATTGTAATCTCGTGTGTGTTACATAACATTTGTTGGATTTAATAACAGTGACTAATTGTATTTGTGTGTGACCTTTATCTGTTCCATGTGCTGAGAATACCAGTGTTTAAGTGGAGTACCAGGTTATAAACGAGGTCGAGTGGACAACCTGTAACGTGAACACGAATGCAGGAACAAGGTACTGTAATCGTTATCCAACGACTTGGCTGATTATTTGAGGTAATTGCGTAGTGTCGTTGACTATCAGTACAACTCATTTCTATACTTGTCGTAGATTAGACATTGTGAATGTACTATTATGAGGTTGATTTGATTTCCCAACCACCGTGCCTGTTGTTTTGTTATGTGTATGTTTTAGGAGTGTGATTAATTTTTTTGTAATCAGTGTGTGTCATTATGTTAAAAAGGGTTTATATGTTAAGATCAATGGATGACTTAGAGAACGGAAGCGATAGGAATGTGGATCGGAAGTCGCGAGGTGGTGTCGGATCAGTAGAACGCGTGAATGGTAATGCAAGGGAGGTAGAATCTGTAGATCGCGTTACTGCAATGGAAAGGAATGTGGATTTAGGCTGGGGGGCGACGGAAGGGACTAGTTCTTGCCCGATCATAGCGGACAATCTCAATACCCGAGATGAAACTCGTAGTGGACAGATACTAGCACTGAGTGTGATAGTCTGGAGGACATGATACGTCAATTTATGCTTCAACAGAGCGTTAGAGTTAAAGAAAGGGAAGCACGAGCAGCGGACAAGGAAAAGGAAAGGGAAGCTAGAGTACGAGAGAAAGAAAAAGAAAGGGAAGATCGTGATAAGAGTAGAGACGACCTGTTAGCAAAATTTTTAGAACAGTAGCAGGAAAGGGATGAATCATTTAAAAACGGACTTGATGATATTATTCAATTGCACGAACGGCGCTATAATCAATTTAAGGAGCGTGTAGAGGACAGTTACCGGAGTGGAAGAGCGGGTAATAAAGGTTTGTGAAATGCAAGGTAAAATCAACGAGAGTGTAGAGCAAATTAACGAAGAGCTAGTAAATGTAAAGTTAGATCAAAACCAAACGATAGAAAATGTATGTTTCAAGGCAGAAGTTTCGAAAATTAAATACTTCGACAAAAGAAGACGTCAAGGAGTTTCGAACTGAACAGTCAGATAAATTTAAAACGGAATTGGATCAGTGGCTAGAAGCGAAAAACGCTGAAGTTGAAAGAGTTGTAATACAGGCTTTAACTGAAGGAAAACCATCTACATCGGATAAGACAAATAACGCTAGCGAACCTGATTTTGTAGAAGGTTGTACAGACGAATTTAAATCGATTCAGGGTTCGATCGTGGCAGAAATTGTGATTCCACGCGTTGGAACAGACAATGCACAATCGTTTCCGACGATATTATGAATTTCCGAATCACAATAATAATAAACGATTGAACACTGCCCGACTGCGAGAGAATGTTAGGGAAGATGGGAGAGTACAATTTAATGTTCATCCTGCTACTGAAAATCGTGGTTTGAGTTTAGATCCTGATAGGTATCACGAGTCGTGTTATTCGTTGTGTGATAGGACGTAGGTAGAGAATAACATCTTTAAGTCCAGGCAATTTCACATCTTTGATGACGAGAAGGGATCCATACACCCAGTGGTGTTCATTAGGTCGTTTAGGAATATATTCCCAAGAGGTTGGACGGAGAGGGACAAATTACAATTTATTGCGTCCAAAACGGCAGGAAAAGTAGCAGTTTGGGCGGCCGAAGTAGCTGAGAATTGTCATACGTGCGAGGAATTTGAAAAGTTATTCGTAGCTAAATACTGGTCATAGAGTAGACAGAGCCGCTTACGCAATGAAATTTATAATCCCGAGTATTGTAACCCAAAAAAGGGTAGTTTGGTAAAATACTTTGAAAAATATCTCAACAAAATCCATTACTGGGATGAAGCAATGTCACATAGAGAGGTACAGCGTATCCTAATTGGAAATTTACCGAGCAGTATTAGAGGAAATTAACGTGCCAGATGAAGATTTAGAAAACTTCTTATCAGTAGTAGAGACGATAGACGTAATGTACAAAGGCATAAAGCATTTAGGGCAGTATAATTGTGGTAGCTATGGATTTAATGTTAATTCCGTAGGTAATTTTGCCAATAGTCATTATTGCAACGGCTGTTGCAAGGCTAATAGATCTGATAATGCTCGTAATAGCAATGGAAATGGAAAGAGAAATTTTAATAGTAGAGCAACCAACCTAATAATTTCAACGGATATGGCTCGAATAATTAATATAATGGGAATAATAATAGTGGGAATGTTAATACCGGTAACCGGAAACGGAACTTTGAAGGGAATTCAGTTGATAATGGTGAACAGAGAGTGGTAAGGTGGAATAATTCAGCGCCGACTCCTTGGAAACAACCGTTAGGAAATATACCAAGTGGTAACTCTGGAAATACACTCCTGGAAATTGAAATAAGAACACCGTGAATTCATTGTCCCAGGAAGGGGAAACTTTATTGACACATTCCTGGGGTCAGATACATCACATGATCACACTGACAGAACCACAGGCACATAGACACAGGCAACAGAGCATGCATAATGTCGGCACTAGTACAGTGTATATCCACCTTTCGCAGCAATGCAGGCTGCTATTCTCCCATGGAGACGATCGTAGAGATGCTGGATGTAGTCCTGTGGAACGGCTTGCCATGCCATTTCCACCTGGCGCCTCAGATGGACCAGCGTTCGTGCTGGACGTGCAAACCGCGTGAGACGACGCTTCATCCAGTCTCAAACATGCTCAATGGGGGACAGATCCGGAGATCTTGCTGGCCAGGGTAGTTGACTTACACCTTCTAGAGCACGTTGGGTGGCACGGGATACATGCGGACGTGCATTGTCCTGTTGGAACAGCAAGTTCCCTTGCCGGTCTAGGAATGGTAGAACGATGGGTTCGATGACGGTTTGGATGTACCGTGCACTATTCAGTGTCCCCTCGACGATCACCAGTGGTGTACGGCCAGTGTAGGAGATCGCTCCCCACACCATGATGCCGGGTGTTGGCCCTGTGTGCGTCGGTCGTATGCAGTCCTGATTGTGGCGCTCACCTGCACGGCGCCAAACACGCATACGACCATCATTGGCACCAAGGCAGAAGCGACTCTCATCGCTGACGACGACACGTCTCCATTCGTCCCTCCATTCACGCCTGTCGCGACACCACTGGAGGCGGGCTGCACGATGTTGGGGCGTGAGCGGAAGACGGCCTAACGGTGTGCGGGACCGTAGCCCAGCTTCATGGAGACGGTTGCGAATGGTCCTCGCCGATACCCCAGGAGCAACAGTGTCCCTAATTTGCTGGGAAGTGGCGGTGCGGTCCCCTACGGCACTGCGTAGGATCCTACGGTCTTGGCGTGCATCCGTGCGTCGCTGCGGTCCGGTCCCAGGTCGACGGGCACGTGCACCTTCCGCCGACCACTGGCGACAACATCGATGTACTGTGGAGACCTCACGCCCCACGTGTTGAGCAATTCGGCGGTACGTCCACCCGGCCTCCCGCATGCCCACTATGCGCCCTCGCTCAAAGTCCGTCAACTGCACATACGGTTCACGTCCACGCTGTCGCGGCATGCTACCAGTGTTAAAGACTGCGATGGAGCTCCGTATGCCACGGCAAACTGGCTGACACTGACGGCGGCGGTGCACAAATGCTGCGCAGCTAGCGCCATTCGACGGCCAACACCGCGGTTCCTGGTGTGTCCGCTGTGCCGTGCGTGTGATCGTTGCTTGTACAGCCCTCTCGCAGTGTCCGGAGCAAGTATGGTGGGTCTGACACACCGGTGTCAATGTGTTCTTTTTTCCATTTCCAGGAGTGTAGAATGGTACCGGAGCAAAGAGCACCAGAGACTAGGCCATATGTCAATAGTAGTGAATGGGGTAATCAAAATCACGATGTATGGGCCGCAGTGGTCGAGGAGCAACCAGGTAAATCAAGTCAATCGCCAACAAACTTAGCCCAGTCCATGTAAGCCTTCCAACACTGACTGGTGATGGGCAGGGGGGCAAAATGAATTTAACCATTCCAGCATTGAGGTTTAATAACGGCGTCGACATTGGAAAGGAATTATTAGATATACCAACAAAGAAAGCTCCATTAATGCATGAGGTTATACAGGCCATCATAAAGGGGAACTTTTGCGAAAGAGATATTGATGTTCTGATAGATACCGAAGCTACCACGTGTGTTATGAGCCGAAATTTGTTCGATCAACTTAGGAAAACGGATGCTTTACCTATGTTACCAGAATCTAATTGTGTGGTGTCAGGTACTGTAGGAGCCCGTTCAGTAGCTGTCAAACTCCAGACCATAGTAGAGATAGATCTGGAGCGACATAAATTGAACGTAAATTATTTAATCGCCACAGGACTATCCTACGATTGCATTTGGGGTTGGGATTTATTAAGGGATCACAAGGCAATACTGAACCTTAATCAGGGAACGTGTTCTCTAGTACTTAACGACCAAAGAGTAGAAATTAAATTTATAAAGAGGGTCGAGCTTACCAGAAAGTATTCCCGTAGTTTTCAGGTAATCACTGAGGCATCTGACATAATCGAAGATAGTAATAGATTAAACCAACTATGTTATTTGAGTGCTCAAGAAACCATGGATATAAAGCAAGCCATTAACGGCAAGGTTAATGAATCCGAGTATTTGTATGAAAATCAAAGAGTAGAACTCAGCGAGGTTTTAATAAATAATATAGAAGTGTTTGCTACTAAACCAGTCATAATTAAAGATTTTATATACAAGTTTGAAGTGTATCCCCACCAAACGTACTGTCGAGCGTCGTATTCTGTACTATCATCAGGAAAGGAGTTGGTAGCGAGAGAGATAAAGAAAATGTTGGTGTGGAAGTTATTGAACCCTCGAATTCATCATACAGTTGTCCGATAGTTCCAGTTATTAAATCTGATAGGAGTGTTAGACTAGTTTTAGATGCCTGCGACATTAATAAAATAGTAAAACCCCTAATGACAAGACCTGAGAATTTAGAGGAAATGTTAGAGATTTCATGGAGTAAAGATATTATCTTCAATTGACCTCAGAAGTTCATATTGGCAGGTCATGATTTCAGAAGATTCTCAGAAGTATACGGCATTTATTTTCACCCAACGCAGTTATCAGTTTAGGGTCTTGCCGTTCGGAGTCAAAATCAGCAGAGGAGTTCCTATCACGGCCCTGGAAACGGTCCTAGATCCCGAATTATTACAATCTCTGACCACTTACGTGGACGATCTGTTGATAGCAACCCAAACTTGGGAGGAACACCTTGAATTGTTGAAGAAAGTATTTGAAAAATTTAAAGAATTTGGTGTAACGGTTAACTTGAACAAGTCTAAGTTTGGAAAAAATAAAATAAAATTTTTAGGTCACATGATAACTCCTCAAGGAATAATGCCAAATCCTAAGAAACTTGACGCAATTAGAAAATTGCCATATCCTAAGGACGAGAGACAATTAAAATCGTATTTAGGTATGGTGTCGTTCTTTCGTCGATTTTCACCTAATAAGATATTAAAAGACGGTACTTTCTTGAAGTTATTGCGAAAGAACGTACCATGGATGTAGACTGACGAATGTACAGCCAGTTTCAAAAGGATAAGTAGCGCTTTGTTGAATGCAAAAATGCTTCCACACCCTGACTTGAATAAAACAGGCAGATGCGTATGCTATGGGCATGTTCTATGCTTTTCCAAAATGATGAGGACAATGATTTAGATAATATTTGCATTATAGGATTTGCAAGTCGGATTCTAAGTAGTTGTGAGAGAGCATATACAGCAACCTAGTTAGAAATTTTGGCTATTGTCTGGTCACTACACAAATTCCGTTATTTCTTCTACGGACGTAGGATAAACATCTATACTGATTATAAAGAGCTGCCCTTTATGATGAATTCCAAATTTTACATAGTAGACTACTTTGGTGGTATCTATTGCTACAAGAGTACGATATTGACATCAAATACACTCCTGGAAATTGAAATAAGAACACCGTGAATTCATTGTCCCAGGAAGGGGAAACTTTTACACATTCCTGAGGTCAGATACATCACATGATCACACTGACAGAACCACAGGCACATAGACACAGGCAACAGAGCTTGCACAATGTCGGCACTAGTACAGTGTATATCCACCTTTCGCAGCAATGCAGGCTGCTATTCTCCTATGGAGACGATCGCAGAGATGCTGGATGTAGTCCTGTGGAACGGCTTGCCATGCCATTTCCACCTGGCGCCTCAGTTGGACCAGCGTTCGTGCTGGACGTGCAGACCGCGTGAGACGACGCTTCATCCAGTCCCAAACATGCTCAATGGGGGATAGATCCGGAGATCTTGCTGGCCAGGGTAGTTGACTTACACCTTCTAGAGCACGTTGGGTGGCACGGGATACATGCGGACGTGCATTGTCCTGTTGGAACAGCAAGTTCCCTTGCCGGTCTAGGAATGGTAGAACGATGGGTTCGATGACGGTTTGGATGTACCGTGCACTATTCAGTGTCCCCTCGACGATCACCAGTGGTGTACGGCCAGTGTAGGAGATCGCTCCCCACACCATGATGCCGGGTGTTGGCCCTGTGTGCCTCGGTCGTATGCAGTCCTGATTGTGGCGCTCACCTGCACGGTGCCAAACACGCATACGACCATCATTGGCACCAAGGCAGAAGCGACTCTCATCGCTGACGACGACACGTCTCCATTCGTCCCTCCATTCACGCCTGTCGCGACACCACTGGAGGCGGGCTGCACGATGTTGGGGCGTGAGCGGAAGACGGCCTAACGGTGTGCGGGACCGTAGCCCAGCTTCATGGAGACGGTTGCGAATGGTCCTCGCCGATACCCCAGGAGCAACAGTGTCCCTAATTTGCTGGGAAGTGGCGGTGCGGTCCCCTACGGCACTGCGTAGGATCCTACGGTCTTGGCGTGCATCCGTGCGTCGCTGCGGTCCGGTCCCAGGTCGACGGGCACGTGCACCTTCCGCCGACCACTGGCGACAACATCGATGTACTGTGGAGACCTCACGCCCCACGTGTTGAGCAATTCGGCGGTACGTCCACCCGGCCTCCCGCATGCCCACTATACGCCCTCGCTCAAAGTCCGTCAACTGCACATACGGTTCACGTCCACGCTGTCGCGGCATGCTACCAGTGTTAAAGACTGCGATGGAGCTCCGTATCCCACGGCAAACTGGCTGACACTGACGGCGGCGGTACACAAATGCTGCTCAGCTAGCGCCATTCGACGGCCAACACCGCGGTTCCTGGTGTGTCCGCTGTGCCGTGCGTGTGATCATTGCTTGTACAGCCCTCTCGCAGTGTCCGGAGCAAGTATGGTGGGTCTGACACACCGGTGTCAATGTGTTCTTTTTTCCATTTCCAGGAGTGTATATCAGTGGCAAATCTAACGTCATAGCAGATGATTTATCCAGATTGCCACCTGGTTTGAGTGAATGTACTGAAATATCTCAAGCCAGTAATAATTTTAAGGTAATGCAGATGGACGTAGTACGTCTTAAGAAAAGTTTTCAAATAATGTGTAAGGATAAAGGTAAGGTCCAACGTCAAGATCCAGTTTGGGGTAAAGTTATTACTTTACTGAATAACGAACATCTAGTTAAGAATAATTATAAGTTAGTTGATGATGTTCTGTACCATAGGATTAAAGGTAGTGATCATAAATGGAGAGTATGTATACCTAAGGTACATGTCAGCAGTCTATGTTGGTATGTTCGTCATTTATGGGGACATTGTGGACCTTAGAAGTGTGCGGCGCAAAACAGTGAACATAGTTACTTTAAAAATCTGAAAAGGGAAGTGCGACGAGTATTAAAAACTTGTGTGGTATGTCAAAAGGCTAAGCCAGTGAACTATAGCCGTAAGGTAGAATTACAACCTATAGTGCCTAAGCAACTGTTACATTTAGTATCTTGCGATGTCATTGGACCCTTGCCCAAGTCGAGAGGTAACTTTAGATACGCTGTTGCATTTTGTGAATTATTTTCCAAATATATCAAGTTATACCCGCTTCGAGGTACCAACACCAGGCAGTTATTAAATATATTTAGTAATAAGTATGTGCCAGTGGTTGGGAAACCAAAGGCGGTACTGACAGACAACGCGTCTTATTTTGTCAGTAACATATGGAAGGATGGTCTGTCTAAATTGAATGTCAAATGTATTTTTGCTGGTCGCTTTCACCCAGGATCCTCGCCTGTCGAGAGGGTATTTAGAGATTTCAATAAGTTTGTACGAGTACACGCGAGTAGGAAACATATTGAACTGATTGATTTATTGCCAATGTTCGAAAAAAATGCATAACCAACTACCTCATACCAGTACAGGGTTTCCACCACGTCATGTAATAGGATTAAGCGAAGCAGATGATTCATGGTTTAAGTCACTGCTTAGCTGCACTTCTAGCCAACTAAATAGAGAGCAAATGTTACGTACAGTCAAACAAAGATTAACTTTGAAAGCCAACAAACGCAAAGCTAGATACGACCGGACACTGAACAGAATTGTTGGCTACAACGTTGGAGATTTGGTACTCTTAAAGACTCACCCGAAGTCGTCAAAAATTAGCCGTAGGCATAAGAAATGGCTTATGTTATACGAAGGACCATTCAAAATCGTAGGAATTCCTCACGGAGGAAGCTACTTAAGGCAACCCACAGGATCAGTTGAAAATAAAAGGGTTAAACCGTCATAAAGATTTAAAAAGATTCTACATGTGAACCGAATTTTTTTTATAAAATAATACTTAATTCTAGATGTAAAAATGTTCCGATGACTGCCTCGTGATGACTGGGTGTTGTGTGACGTCCTTAGGTTAGTTAGGTTTAAGTAGTTCTAAGTTCTAGGGGACTTATGACCATAGATGTTGAGTCCCATAGTGCTCAGAGCCATTTGAACCATTTGTTTCGATGATTTATGGTTATCGAACCCAATTGGTATTGCAATGTGAAGTAATTGTGTTATAGTAATTGATAAGTTACGTGTAGAAATGAGTTGTGTTGTTGATTAATTTCATTTTAATGAGTTAACTTTGATACTTCAATAATACATTGTTAGTATTGGATAACGATTATGGTGAAAGGTACTGAAAATAGACAGAAGGCTACGCACCTTAATCTTTGATGTTATTAAGTGTTTCACTTTCACAAACAGTGTTATTCGGTGATGGATAGACATCAAGGTTATAATGAATAGTACTGCAAGACAGTAATCTTGAAGTGTTACCGTAAATTGACGTAATAATTAAAGTAGTCAGAGCATTAGGTACTGTGAATAGACGGAAGCCGACGTGCACTGTGACATAGATTTTTGTCAAAGTTCGTATGGCAAACGTGTGGTGTTTAGTAATCCAGATACAAGTGCTATTCTAAGGATTTTATCACGTAATGGTACTAAGTAAAACTTATTATCAAGTGTAAATACGTGACGATGGTATCCTAATTTTAAGTGCTGACTGTAATAATATTTGTCGTAATTCATAGCTCTGAATATGACTCGATGAGACTGTGAATATTGCAATGGTGATCAGTAGTGAATAAACTTCTAATTGTTAAGATGAAAACAGACTCCTAAAGGAGAGCGATCTAAGATATATTTCATGCGTGTGTGGATTTACTGTATGGAATATTCTGTGCTATATCTATATACTTAGTAAATGAATGATATAAATGTAGGACTTAAAACTCATAGTACTACATAAGGAGCATGTCGAGAACATTTTTACGAAATTACCGAGGTTAATAAATATACATGTGTTTGTCGTGGTGTGATACAATTAATAGTTTTTTGTTTCATGGGAGGAGTCAACGAGACAACTGAAGCAGTGGCAGTACCACCGGTGATCCTGCCACAACAGTTCGGGACGCGTGCTCGCACAAGGGGCGACTGACGAGACGACTGAACAACAGTCAACTGTCGCAGCCAACAGCATCTCAATAATTCAGAGTAATGTTAAGGCGGCCGCGCTGCTACTACAAGAAGCGGTCGCGTGGGAGAAACTTAAATCACGTCCATCGAGATGGCGCTGCGTTCCTGTATATGATCGTGGAGTCATCTCAAGAGACGACCAGTAAACAACATCACAGCTAATTAAAGTAGTATGGATCGTCTATTGAAGAAACATCCAGCCAACAATCATGAAGAACTTGACTGCACGGACGGATCGCATAATCAAGAGACGTCCAACCATAAAATGTAGCCGTACGTGAAGAATCATTTAGCCTACGATCATGAAGAACTTGATCGCACGGACGGATCGCATAATCAAGAGACGTCCGACCATAAAAAGTGGCAGTCGCGAAAACTGATAATCTGCACAGTCAAACGAAGAGATGTCTAATCAATAATACTAACGGTTCGACAGCATCGACGGATAGCCAAATCAAGAGACGGCCAGCTGTCGAATGCATAAAAAGTAACACCTGAATCTGTCTGCCATTTGAAACTAGCGTTCTAACTGCATTGTTATGTAGGCTCATAAGAAGAAAAAAGTCCTCACTGCACTCCGCAGTAGAGCTGCAGCCCAACCGGGTGATGTGATGAGGACCTTCATGACGCTGCTTGCTGCTGGGCCTCTATCAAACCTCAAGATACATGAAATACATGAAATTTATAGATGGTGGCTACCCACCGAATATGTAACAAATTAATGAACATTTTGCTTGAAATATTTGCGGAATGTACAAGCGTCATTGTCAAAGATCGATGTATTCATTCTCATATCATCATAATGAAAGAAAAACCAAGACCCATAACAAAACAAAACAAAGCACCCAAAAGCCTCTTCACTGAAATAAATTATCTTCCCATGGTCCCTGAGATAAAATAAAAATAAAAATAAGAATGTCAGAAAAAGAAATAAGAAAAAGAAAAATGTCTCAAAGAATACTCAAAATGCAAAATAAAGAAAAAGTTATCATAGGTAGTAACCCTCATGGTATTAGAAGAATGCTAACCGTCCTAGCTTGAAAAAGTTTTTTGCCTTTATCTTTAAATTTTTTTATTTTCTTTGTCGGTTTAAAGATTTTATTTATTTCATTTATTTAGTGAAATTTTTTAAGAAAAGTTAATAGAAGAGTTAAACTTCTAGTTTTATGTTTTCAAAACATATGCTTTTCCTAAGCTAATTAACTTATTATTCCTTAATTAGTTTATCTCATGCGTTTGCAAAGTAAACGGTTACCATTCTGGGGGGGGGGGGGGTCAATGTAACACCTCGGTTCAGTTTACAGTGATAAAAGCTATAGAAAGAATAATTTAAAATTAAGAATAGAACTTTTAGAGGGGAAAATAGTGTAGAATCAGAGTTCGGTAATTGCAGATAAAAATTATAGTATATCAGCAAGTAGTTTAACGTCTAAGTACAGCAAAGTTACCGAAGCTCCGCCAGTGACGACAAACTCTTGTGATGAAAAACCTATAAAAAGGCCTGATCGTCATTATTGCCGCCTTTTTTTCCTTGATTGTTTCGTTAAAGGGCGGGGAACCTGTGTCACTCAGCGAGACAGTAATTAGGTTGGACTTTATTGTGTTAAGACTCACTATAAACTGTTGGAATATTACGGAGATTAAAAGTGATGTAGTGTACGATCTCTGACTATTGGTAGCAACGTAGTATTAAGGGGATTTTAGTACTTAAGTGCTAGATTGGAACTTTACGGATATATAGACGACAGAAACTCAAATTATCTGCCGATACGAGTGAATTCAGAGGTACCGGTATTCAGATATTAACGTGTGGACTTTTGAAAGTGTCGTGTGCCGTTAGTTGCGAATCTGGACGTAGAGCGCGTGTATGTCGGCATTTGCGGAGTATATAGATTTCTCCAGGCTAGGAACCTTTTAAATAGGCCATCATCCATCACCATCTTAATCCTTTAATACAGAGTAAAAGTGAAATACAAAAGTGTTGTACTTATTTCATTTACCTAGTACTAATCAGTGAAGGTTTTACGTAACCAAAGCTATTCAGCAGTAAGTCAGCACCATCTAGCGGAAAGCGTAGGCATTAACTAACACGCTAACTGAAGTGAAAGTTTACGTATTTTACGGACTGCTTAATATGAACTTTTTGTGACTCTTTGACGTCCCTACTCCCTCCGAAATGTGGCGCAAGCTGTCTTAATCATAAAAGGGGAGAGTTTTAGCCGGGCAAATTACTAAATAAAAGCGATATTTACAAGACTCGCAGTAATAGCAAAACACAAGGCCCGCACCTCATCGGAGAGTCGTCGCTGTCACGTCGGGAAGTAAAGCCGGAAAAACTACCGACGATACGTATCTACGAGCAGACGTCGACGTGGAGTACCTAAAAAGGTAACCACAAGACAGGTGGGGATGCTTCAGCTGGACTGCCTAATACAAAGAGCCGACGACATCGTAAGAATTATAAAAAGTAGAAGAATAGCCTGGCTTTGGCACTTCCTCACAATTGAAAAACAACTAAACATATTTTTGAATGGAGACAGAGTGGAAGGCCACGAAAACGGTTGACAGATGATGTGGAAGAAGATGTAAAATCTCTCAGCGTCCGAGGATGGCGGAGAACTGCACTGGAGAAGGCAGAATTGAGGAAACTTGTTGATGAGACTAAAACCATACAGGGTTGTAATGCGGTGAGAAGAAGGAGTCGATTTAGAAGAGGTAGGTGCTCCAGTATTACAATCAAAATTTAAGGGAGCTTTGGAGGACTTAAGATCAAAAAGGCAGAAGGGATAGATAAGATTCCATCAGAATTTCATAATCGTTAGAGAGAAGTGACAACAAAACATCTATTCACGATGGGGTGTAGAATGTATGAGTCTGGCGACAGACCATCTGACTTTCGGAAAAACGTCATTCACACAACTCCGGAGATTGCAAGAGCCGACAAGTGCGAGAATTATCGTACAGTCAGCATAACAGCTCATGCAGCCAAGTTGCTGACAAGAACAACTTAGGATGTGTTACATGACGATCAGTTTGGCTTTAGGAAAGGTAAAGGCACCAGAGAGGCAATTCTGACGTTGCGGTTGATAATGGAAGCAAGACTGAAGAAAAATCAAGAAACGTTCACAGGATCTGTCGAGCTGGAAAAAGAGTTCGACAATGTCCAATGGTACAAGATGTTAGAAAGTCTGAGAAAACTAGGGGCAAGCTATAGGGAAAGATGGGTAATGTAGAATATGTACATGAACCAAGGGGTAACAGTAAGAGTGAAAGACCAAGAACGATGTGCTTCCGTTACAAAGAATGTAAGAGAGGGATAAAATCTTTCGCCCGTACTGTTCAATCTATACATCGAAGGAGCAATGATGGAAATAAAAGGAAAGTCTCAGAGTTGAAATAAAATTCAACGTGAAAGGATATAAATTATAAGATTTGATAGGATTCGCTGATGACTTTTCTACCCTCCGTGAAAATGAAGAGAAATACAGGGTCTGGTGAATGGAATGAACAGTCTAATGAGTACAGAAAATTGATTGAGTGTAAATCGAAGAAAGACGAAGGCAAAATAACTCATGACGGAAGAAGCAAGGAAGACATAAAAAGGGCACTAGCGCGGGGGGAACGGCAATGCTGGCCAAAATAAATCTGCTAATATCAAACATAGGCCCTAAATTGAGGAAGGATTTTCTGAGAATGTCATTTTGTAGCACAGCATTGAACGGTAGTGAAACAAGGCTTCAGTCGTCATCAGAGACTTAAAATGTCTTGGATAGCAGATTAAAACTCAAAGTAGCCGTGTATGTGGAACTGTTACTACGACGTATCCATGCAACAGTCCATGACGTCAGCAGCCCGCTCTGTAACATCGTTAGTTGCTCCGAAGTGTGTCTTGAAGCTTATAATGCGCGAGAGGTTGCGCTATTCGCAGCACCAAGACCCAGCGAATTTCATTCTTCGTCTTTTCTGTTAAGGTTATTTTTGTGCTTTTGAATTTCAGTGGCTTGTCTGGACGTCGTAACATAGTAATAATTGCATCTTAATAAAATCATTGCATCGTAGAACTGAGTTTGATGGTTCCTTGATGCAAGTGCTTGATCTACTATTGCCGATTTGCCATGTTTCGCAAACGAAAATTGCATTTGAGTTCCTCAAGCATTAACACCCGCCTTAAGGAACACGATAGTAGTTGTCAGGAAACATAGAGAATGGAAGCAGCAGCTGCGGTAGGTTGAGTTATAAATTGCTATCTCAGTTTTTTTAGCCTCTCATGATGTCTCCAGCATTGGTAGCCGAAATCTTGAGAGGTGATCAGAACGATCAACTGCGGTAGATATCACTATCGTATTACAGAAAACATTTCAACGTGATCGTGGTGACTTCACGAAGTCGCATAAAACAGACTTACGTAAATCCAAGAAAGATACAGCAATATAATCAAAATCAAATCACTTAAGCTCTAAGAGTAATGTTAAAAGATGGTACTGTAAATTCTGAACACAAACCTCAGCTTAAATTCAAACAAAAGTTAAAAAAATAAAACATAGATCCCAGACATAAAACCGGTAATATTGTCCACTAACGGCGTCCTAGTGTAATAATTGATGGTCAATTCAGACTCTACCGAAAATTAATCCTTATTTTCCCGGTGGCCAAGCGAAGGATCGCCTGAAGAGCATTGTTTGCTGTTTCAGAGAAAGATGGCGGTGTCTGGCCAGTAAGAAGATTCAGTTCTTCCTCTAACTCCGACTCCAACATTCATTTCACTACTAATTTTAACTAGAATAAAACTGAATGTACTTGCTGCAACATGAGACTTATGCATGTGGAACTGCCTATTAACAGTCACATTGGACATAAGATTTGTCGCTCCTAGGAAACATTATAACACTGTGATCCCAAGGAAAAGAAAAGGGGAATAAATTTAAAAAATTCTTAATTTCACGCTAGTACAGAAAAAAGCGACACCATCATATTCTCAAATGGTATCGAAGACGCTCTAACTTATCACGGCTTCGCCTGACGGGCGGCAGCCCGCCATACCTCAGCTGAATTGCTGAAGCAGCGGCCTTGCTGACCAATAGCGCCGAACCGTCAGCAGGAGTCAGCGGAATTCCACTGTCAGAGGCACGAGGAGTCAGCCGAAGCTGATGAGGAGACACACAAATGTTCAGATCTGCATTAACTCCTAATGGACCATACTGCTGAGGTCACCGGTCCCTACTTAGACACTACTTAAACTAACTTAACCTATGCTAAGATCATCACACACACCCATGCCCGAGGGAGGACTCGAACCTAGGGCGGGAGGGGCAGCACAATCCGTGACATGGGGCCTCTAACTTCGCGGTCACTCCGCCCGGCAGGAGACACAGGACAGTAAATATTAACTTGCTAATCATGTTTTATTAGGTTATACCATCCTGACAATGTAGACGTGTCTCAATTCAGCACCCCTATAGTATCATTGATAATGACTTCAGTTTGGCAAGGAAGAGAATCCACAAGTTTATTAAGCTGTGCCATATCCAAGTGAAACGATTTATTGCTGATTAGGTCCCATACATCTTCCAAATTGCAGAGGTTTTTCATCCATTGTTCCCAATAGTTGAAGACATTTTCTGTGGGTTTGAGATCGGGTGATTTACTAAGCCGGTCGATGCGCCATGGATACGTGACTGTGAACGCTTTGGTGCTGGGTGTATTCTCCTTAGAAGACGGGAAAGCCAAAGCGTAGAGTGACATCTAGAATAAAGGGCAACACTTGGCCACTAAGACGGTTGAAAAAAGACATCTTGTCCATATTGTACGGCAGTCATAGGCCCTGCCGATTACACGATCCTTCCACATACTGCCTCCATTCCTTTCTGTTTTGTCCTCGGTTCGTTCAGGTGTCTTCAATCGCCAGGGCTGCCAGGTCCCTAGACAGGTCGTCCATCCAGTGCTACCTTGGGCGCCCTATGGGTCATCTGGCATTTTGTTTCCCCTCAGATGCTTTCAGCGCCTCTCTTTCTTCTGGCATACGGGCTACATGGCTTCCTCAATGGATTCTTTTGCTCTTTATCTTTTGTAGTGTTGTTGGTTGTTGCATCAAGAGATAGATTTCCTCATTCCTCCTCCTGCTCCATTCCTCTTTATCAGAAATTGTTCCCCATATCATTATTTCCCTTTCAGTTAATAATTTCTCTTTCCGCGTTTTGTCATGCTCTGGGTCCCTGAACCGTACAAGACTGCTGGGCATATCACTGTGTTATAGATTATTGTCAGTATTTGCTGGTATGGGTTTTGAGCTGAGAATCTCTCTGAGGGAATATTTGCATTTCATTCCCTCTGCTATTCTTTCCTTGATGTCTGTTTCTATGCTGTCGTTGCTGGTAAACCAAGATCTCAAGTATTTGAACCGGTGAACTTTCTTGAATCTCATAACATCTTTTTTAACAATTTCTTGTTGCTCTTGTCTTCTTCCTACTTGCATGAACTCAGTTTTATCTTGATTCGCCTTTAGCACAATATTATGCTCGTAATTGTCCATTTTCTGGTACATTTCTTTCAACTCATGGACTGATTCAGTTAGCATTACTATATCATCTGCGTATGAGAGACAACTTCCCGGCCGCTGTGGTCGAGAGGTTCTAGGCGCTTCAGTCAGGAACCGCGCTGCTGATGCGGTCGCAGGTTCGAATCCTACCACACCCTCAACATAGCGCAGGTTAAATGCATCTTTGGCCAATTGGAGAACGTGGCGCATTGAATCTTTAGAAAAGAGACAAAATCACAACTCGTTAG
The DNA here is from genome assembly GCF_023864275.1 of Schistocerca cancellata. Lineage (NCBI taxonomy): Eukaryota > Metazoa > Arthropoda > Insecta > Orthoptera > Acrididae > Schistocerca > Schistocerca cancellata. Next base: position 102,268,768 of record NC_064626.1, read on the forward strand.
ACCAATCAGTTACTATCCAGTTTATGTACTTGATCTGGTGATGACATGGAGGATACTGTGCCACTGCGAACAATCTCCTCTAGTAAAATCAACACGAACTCCGCAAACAGACTTCTTGCGAAATTTCAGCTCACTCTTTTCCTCCGTGATCACAGCGTTGTAGACATAGGCGCACAAGTTGCTGTCATGTTGCTTGACTTCAGGAACTCATTTGACTCTGTCCTGCACAGCCCTCTAGTGGGAACAATACGAGATTATTATCGGACCAGATTTGCGACTGGGTTCAGGACTATCTCGCAGATAGAAGTCAACATATAAAGGTACTTTCCGGAGAAATCCAAGTACCATTACCTTTTACAACGTATACAGGGTGTTACAAAAGGTACGGCCAAACTTTCAGGAAACATTCCTCACATACAAAGAAAGAAAATATGTTAGGTGGACATGTGTCCGGAAACGCTTACTTTCCATGTTAGAGCTCATTTTATTACTTCTCTTCAAACCACATTAATCATGGAATGGAAACACACAGCAACAGAACGTACCAGCGTGACTTCAAACACTTTGTTACAGGAAATGTTCAAAATGTCCTCCGTTAGCGAGGATACATGCACCCACCCTCCGTCGCATGGAATCCCTGATGCGCTGACGCAGCCCTGGAGAATGGCGTATTGTATCACAGCCGTCCACAATACGAGCACGAAGAGTCTTCACATTTGGTACCGGGTTTGCGTAGACAAGAGCTTCCAAATGTCCCCATAAATGAAAGTCAAGAGGGTTGAGGTCAGGAGAGCGTGGAGGCCATGGAATTGGTCCGCCTCTACCAATCCATCGGTCACCGAATCTGTTGTTGAGAAGCGTCCGAACACTTCGACTGAAATGTGCAGGAGCTCCATCGTGCATGAACCACATGTTGTGTCGTACTTGTAAAGGTACATGTTCTAGCAGCACAGGTAGAGTATCCCGTATGAAATCATGATAACGTGCTCCATTGAGCGTAGGTGGAAGAACATGGGGCCCAATCAAGACATCACCAACAATGCCTGCCCAAACGTTCACAGAAAATCTGTGTTGATGACGTGATTGCACAATTGCGTGCGGATTCTCGTCAGCCCACACATGTTGATTGTGAAAATTTACAATTTGATCACGTTCGAATAAAGCCTCATCCGTAAAGAGAACATTTGCACTGCAATAAGGATTGACACATTGTTGGATGAACCATTCGCAGAAGTATACCCGTGGAGGCCAATCAGCTGCTGATAGTGCCTACACACGCTGTACATGGTACGGAAACAACTGGTTCTCCCGTAGCACTCTCCATACAGTGACGTGGTCAACATTACCTTGTACAGCAGCAACTTCTCTGACGCTGACATTAGGGTTATCGTCAACTGCACGAAGAATTGCCTCGTCCATTGCAGGTGTCCTCGTAGTTCTAGGTCTTCCCCAGTCGCCAGTCATAGGCTGGAATGTTCCGTGCTCCCGAAGACGCCGATTAATTGCTTCGAACGTCTTCCTGTCGGGACACCTTCGTTCTGGAAATCTGTCTCGATATAAACGTACCGCGCCACGGCTATTGCCCCGTGCTAATCCATACATCAAATGGGCATCTGCCAACTCCGCATTTGTAAACATTGCACTGACTGCAAAACCACGTTCGTGATGAACACTAACCTGTTGATGCTACGTACTGATGTGCTTGATGCTAGTACTGTAGAGCAATGAGTCGCATGTCAACTCAAGCACCGAAGTGAACATTACCTTCCTTCAATTGGGCCAACTGTCGATGAATCGAGGAAGTACGTTACATACTGACGAAACTAAAATGAGCTTAAACATGGAAATTAAGCGTTTCCGGACAAATGTCCACATAACATCTTCTTTATTTGTGTGTGAGGAATGTTTCCTGAAAGTTAGGCCGTACTTTTTTTGTAACACCCTGTATAAATGATATAACAGAAAGCGTCGGAAGTTGTTCAAGACTGTTCACAGATGAAGCGGCTGTCTATGAAAAAGTAGCAAAGTCAGAAGACAGCATCGATTTGCAGAACGGCCTACAGGAGATTGATGACTGGTGCAGTCTCTGGCAGTTGACCTAGAACGTAAACAAACGTACCATTTTGCACACACATGGGAAAAGATGGTTCAAATGGCTCCAAGCACTATGGGACTTAACATCTGAGGTCATCAGTCCCTTAGACTTAAAACTACTTAAACCTAACTAACCTAAGGACAGACTGAAGCGCCTAGAACCGCTCGTCCACAGCGGCCGGCATGGGAAAAGAAATCCAATACTTCACAACTACAGTGTTGCTGACAAATTGCTAGAAGCAGTATCTATCGTAAAATATCTAAAGTAACGACCCAAATTCATGGAAGCAGTGCCTACTGTAAAATATCTTGGAGTAACCATCCAGAGCGACCTTACGTGTAATGACCACATAAAACAAATAACAGGAAAAGCAGAGACCAGACTGAGATTCATGGAATTTTAAGGAAATATGATTCATCCACGAAAGAAGTGGCTTACAGTGCGCTGTTTGACCACTTCTTGAATATTATTCATCAATCTGGACCCCCTACGAGGTAGGAGTCGTAGAAGAGATAGAGAAGATCCAACGAATATGGACTCGTTTCGTCACGGGATCGTTTGATTGGTGAGAGAGCGTTACAGAGATGCTCAACAAACCACAGTGGCAGACGCTACAAGAGAGGCTCTGTGCACCACAGGGTGGTTTACTATTGAAATTTCGAGAGAGCACTTTCCGGGAAGCGTCTGATAGTGTATTACCTCCTCCCACATACGACTCGCGAAACGACCACGATGAAAAAATTCGAGAAATGAGATGTAGTACAGGGGCTTACCGACAATCATTCTCCGTATACGCTGTTCGCGAGTGGACCAGGGAAGGGGGGGATCAGTTAGTGGCACCAGAAGTATCCTCCGCCACTCACCGTTAGTTGGGTTGCGGACTATACATGTTATATATAGATGGAGAACTTTTGCGTGGTACATGAAACCAAACGTTCATTGCACACACTTTCCTCTGCTATATCTGCTCGGAAGCTAGTTGAGATAGATCTGCATTCAATGACAACAGAAATTCCTGTTGGCTTTGAAACAAATTGTTGTTGACAAGACGTAACATTCGTATGCAGTGCCCATAGTTTAAGATATTTTTTGCGACCAACCAGTCTATGTTGCACGGTGTTACACAGCTGAAAATGATACACCATTCCTTGTATACACCTTGGTCAGTCCGCACTGATATATCAGCAAATCGGTCGGCGTGGTCATGAGCAAGCCCAAACACGATATCTACTTTCTCTACCATTTGATCATGTCCCCACTTCAATCCATCTTA